>NC_133577.1:52490267-52804475 GCF_964106895.1 Numenius arquata
ATTTTAAAGCAAGGTGGAAGCTGAAGAATCTTTACGGCTTTAACAATTCCCGTTCCCTCTCCTGTGCTTTCCAGGGAGCTGACCCAAACTGCACCGGTGAGGAGGACCGACCTGCTCTCACAGTTGCTGTCCTTAACAAGCACGCGGAAGCCATCTCCCTTCTCGTGCAGGGAGGCGCTGACGTTGACCAGCGGTCAGGGCCGTAAGTCAGCGCTGATTCATTCTCTCTCTCCGGTCTTTGGAAGTTTTACCAAAAAACCAGCACTTGTGCTCCAGTTTCAGAGAGGATTAACCTCCCACCCCTCCTCCAAAAATCTGTAGCCAAGGAGCTACTTTCAAAGCCAAATTTAAAAACCAAACCAAACCAAACCAAAAAACCACCAAAGAACCTGCAAATGAGCAAAAATAGTATTCACAGTCCTTCTTTCAGTTGCCAGCTTGGAAGATTTCTCATAATTTCTGTTAGAAAAGCTGGTGTTCTATGCAATCAGCTTCATCCACTTCAATTTAACAAACCCCAATAAAGCCTACTCCCCCCCCACCCCCCCAAAAAAATAAATCACTGTGACTCCTACTCTATTCTCTGCCACCCTCTTCACTTTCCTTAGTTTAATTTGTGAGGCCGTTTCTCCACGTCCCAGGACAGTTTCCTTAGGTATTAAGTACCTTGCTAATTCCTCCTGTGCAGGCACAGCAACACTGCTCTCCACGAGGCGGTTCTGCTTGGATCGGAGGGAGAGAGGTGCGTCCGAGTCCTGTTACAGTAAGTACCGCAGCTGGGCCACTAGCTGCACAGACCTAGTCGCCAATACCGAAGGGCCAGAGCCTGGCTGAGCCTCAGTGCCTTTATCTCACAGTCGTGTCCCTGCGGGAAGAGGCATCCAGAAATTCTGCGATGACTCCGCATCAACACTTACCTACAACTCCAGTGACTTGGAGTGAATTTAAGCAGCTTAAAACGATCTGTTCTTTATTTACAGCTGCAATGCAAGCACGGAAAAGGAGAATGCAAAAGGGCAGTCGGCATATGATTTGGCCGTTACAGCTGGAAATAATGAAGTTATTTCATTGTTTGCAAGTAAGCTCGGACAGGGAACGATGGACAAACTTACGAAACCCAGGAGCACTGGTCTCATCAGCGTGTGATTGCGACCGCCTCTTCCCCAGGACGGAGCTGGAGGTTCTCTGAGTTGGGGAGCACCCCAGCGGCCAGTTCTGTCTGTGGGTTTCACGGCCCCCGTACAATTCACTTGGGTCCTGTAGCAGCCAGCTACTTGGTACTACATTCCCCCATTCCTCCCCAGCAGTTCAGAGCACAATTCTTCACTGTCTGCGCTCTGTTCTGCAAGAGTTCTTTTCCTTTCCAAATTTGTGCAAGGAGAGGGACCAACCAAACCTTTCAAGGCACAAGGAGATTTTCAGGAGACCTGATGAACGCTGCTTAAGACAGCTTGACACTTGAGCAAGGGCACTGCAAGCCGTACTTCGATTAGCTTATTTCCCATTTTGAAGTTAAAACTGCATTCAGTGCAGCTCATTCCACCAAACGTCCAATTCCTTTCCTCCAGGAAACTGAGAAAAATTACTTTGCTTTTTTTTTTTTGCCTTCAACTTTTATTTATAAATGCATCAAGACAAGGCAGCAGTCAACTACAAATAGAAGTTTACAAGGGTACCACGCACGCTAAGATTTGCTATAATTAGGCATTATTAGACACAATCCTAAGTCCGTGAAGGAGTTTTAAAACTCCTTCCCCTTTTTATTCCCAAAAGTATCCAAAAGCATATTCAGTATAAAAATGGGAGTGCCTGCCAGCTCTTGCAAGAAACGCAAGTTTTTGCACCAGAGCTATCAGCATCTCCAAAATGGAAACAGCAGGGTTTAAAAAAAGAAAACAAAACGAAACACAACAGAAAAAATAAAACCACAAGTACTAATCTTTAATTAAACCGACAGGAAGAATAGGAGAATCCCTGCAGAAAAAGATGATGCGTGCAGTGCATCAAACCCCAGTTACGTCCCCGACAGACTCAGGTGAGTGAGGGAGCGTTCTGTCTGCTCCGCGCAGAGATGGCCGTTCCGATGGCGGTCTCGGGAAACGCAGTCATTGAAAGCGGCAGCGCCAGAGCACAGGTACAAGAGAGACGTCACCGCCAGTTGAGAAGCTACAGCAGCCTAGGAGCCCAGATTCTCTATTTCACGCCGCACACTCTTGGCTACGTCTTCAACGCTGGTCACCTTCTGAGAAATTTCTTTTTTCTGGGAAGAATAAAAATGATACATTACCGTCTTGCCGCTAAATTGAGTGTTGTTCAGCTTCAAGGGGAAATCGGGCTACATCTCCCGTAAGGCAATGGCTGAGAACCCGGAAAGGACACACCATACTGCGTCCAGCTCTGGAGTCCTCAGCACAGGAAGGACATGGACCTGTTGGAACAGGTCCAGAGGAGGGCCACGAAGATGGTCATAGAATCGTTAGAGTTGGAAGGGACCTTAAAGATCATCTCGTTCCAATCCCCCTGCCCTGAGCAGGGACACCTCCCACCAGACCAGGTTGCTCAAAGCCCCATCCAGCCTGGCCTTGAACACCTCCAGGGATGCATGAGCCACAGCTTCTCTGGGCAACCTGTTCCAGTGTCTCACCACCCTCACAGCAAAGAATTTCTTTCTCAGATCTCATCTAAATCTGCCCTCTCTCAGTTTAAAACCCTTCCTCCTCCTCCTATGGCTCCCCTCCCTGATCAGGAGTCCCACCCCATCTCTCCTGGAGCCCCTTTAGGGACTGGAAGGGGCTCTAAGGTCTCCCTGGAGCCTTCTCTTCTCCAGGCTGACCCCCCTCAACTCTCTCAGCCTGATGAGAGGGCTGGAGCACCTCTCCTGTGAGGACAGGCTGAAAGAGTCGGGGTTGTGCAGCCTCAAGAAAAGAAGGCTCCAAGGAGACCTTATAGCCCCTCCCAGTACCTAAAGGGGCTACAGGAGAGATGGGGAGGGACTCTTTATCAAGGAGTGGAGCCATAGGATGAGGGGGAACAGTTTTCAACTGGAAGAAGGGAGATTTAGATTAGATATTAGGAAGAAGTTTTTCACTCTCAGGGTGGCGAGGCACTGGAACAGGTTGCCCAGAGAAGCTGTGGATGCCCCATCACTGGAGGTGTTCAAGGCCAGGCTGGACGGGGCTTTGAGGAACCTGGTCTGGTGGGAGGTGTCCCTGCCCATGGCAGGGGGGTTGGAACTGGATGATCTTTACGGTCCCTTCCAACCCAAACCATTCTATGATCTGATCCAGTGCTGGTCAGGAAGGAACAAACCACTTTGGCGAGGAACCAGGAGACAAGGTAAACAATCCCAAGACTCGAAACTCAAGAACTCTCCCAGCATCATGGAGAGAAGGGGGGGGGGGGGGGGGGGGCTAGAAAAACACCACGGTGTGCCCATGGGTACGTACCAGCGCATTTTTCATTCGTTCCCTGTCCAGCTTCAGGAATTCCTGCAGTGTCAGGTTAGTGGGAGCTTTCTGAAGGGAGAGTAAAGCGCAGGCCGCAGAGTGCTTTTTGTGTTCCTTCCTGAAAAGGGAAAAAAAAAGAAAAAGGGGGGGCGGGTAGGGAGGGAGGACAAGAGAGGGGGAGAGGAGGGAGAAGAAAGAGAGAAAGCTCACAATAAGACAAAGGCAGCCGCTCTTCCCTGCCAAGCATCCCGGCGGCGGCGGCAGCGGTTCCCCCGCCGGGGCGGAGCTGCCACCGGAGGCGCCGATCGGGGCAGGGGGGCTGGGGGGCGAGGGGAATCCTTCCCCCCCATCCCCTCTACTCACAAGGGGTCGTCGTCGGGCTCCCAGCCCTCCAGCTCCTTGAGGCAGAAGAAGCACTGCGCCACGTCGGGGCCGTTCTCGCTGGGGCAGTGCAGGAAACCCGCCGCCGCCATCTGCGGGCAGAGAGAGAAAGCGGGAAGGGTCCCCTCAGCGCCGGCCCCGGCCCCGCTCCCCCCCGGGCCCCGCTCCGCCGCCGGCCTCACCTGCTCGGGCGTGCAGGCGCAGCCCTCGGTGAAGGGCCAGCTACGGAAGGTGTTGGCGCGGGTGAGGACGAAGTAGAGCTGCCATTCCTCGGGCAGCGGCGTCGCCGCAGCCGCCGCTGCCTCCGCCTTGGCCACCATTGCTGGGTTCGAACGGCGGCGGTTGGGCGCGCGGGGCAGGATGGGAGCGCGGGGGCCGACGGGAGATGCAGTCCCCGCTGCTGAGGCGGCGGCCCGGCCTTCCATTCCTCTCCCTTTTCCGGGGCGGGCCCCGGTGGGCGGTACCAGAGCTCTCGCAGCCCCGGAACGCCCCCTGGCACCGCGTTAGCCCAGGGTGTGAGGTGCCAGCCCCGCTCCCCCGGGTTCCCCTTCCCTTCCCCTGTCCCACACGGAGGGGCCTTTGGGCCGGGGCGCAGCCATGGCGGCGGGGCTGGTAAAAAACAACCTCGGAATTCCTGAGGAGCCCGAGGTGTGGCGTGAGGCGGCAGGGACAGAGTCCAGAGGAGGGCCACAAAGATGCTCCGAGGGCTGGAGCACCTCTCCTGTGAGGACAGGCTGAGAGAGTTGGGGTTGTTCAGCCTGCAGAGGATAAGGCTCTGGGGAGACCTCATAGCCCCTTCCAGTACCTAAAGGGGCTCCAGGAGAGATGGGAAAGGACTCTTTGTCAGGGAGTGGAGCCATAGGATGGGGGATAACAGTTTTAAACTGAAAGAGGGGAGATTTAGATTAGATATCAGGAAGAAATTTTTCACTCTGAGGGTGGTGAGACATTGTCCCAGGTTGCCCAGAGAAGCTGTGGATGCCCCATCCCTGGAGGTGTTCAAGGCCAGGCTGGATGGGGCTTTGAGCAACCTGGTCTGGTGGGAGGTGTCCCTGCCCATGGCAGGGGGGTTGGAACTCCATGATCTTTACGGTCCCTTCCAACCCAAACCATTCTATGATTCTGCCAAAAAAGGATACTTTTTTTAAGGTATCCAGCACAAATCCACAGGGAAGGATGACAAGATGGACAGTTTGAACATTTTTTATTTTTTTTTTAAATTTCACCCATAAGAATCACAGAATCACATGGGGTTGGAAGGGACCTCTGGAGATCATCTAGTCCAACCCCCCTGCAAAAGCAGGTCCACCCAGAGCAGGTTGCACAGGAACGTGTCCAGGCGGGTTTGAATGTCTCCAGAGAAGGAGACTCCACCACCTCCCTGGGCAGCCCGTTCCAGGGCTCTGCCACCCTCAAAGTAAAGAAGTTCCTCCTCGTGTTTAGGTGGAACTTCTTATGTTCAAGTTTGTGCCCATTTCCTCTTGTCCTGTCACTGGGCACCACTGAAAAAAGACCAGCCCCATCCTCTTGACACCCTCCCTTTAAGTATTTGTAAGCATTGATCAGATCCCCCCTCAGTCTTCTCTAAACTAAAAAGACCCAAGTCCCTCAGCCTTTCCTCACAATTGAGATGCCCCAGGCCCCTCATCATCAAGAAGGCAGCATAGGTTTAGGTTTCTGTGTGGGCAGAGCTGGTAGAGAAGCACAGCGGGAAGGGTCCTTTTGAGGCAGGACCCTCGCAGAGATGCTCCCACCGCTCTGCATCAGTGGCTGCCTGTTCTTAGCACAGGCGGCTTTCCTTCCCCTCCCGCAGGCAGCAGGAGCGGCTGAACTCGGCCTCTCTGCCTGACTAATGCTGCCTGCCCGGAGAATGAAGCTGGACGCGGCCCTCTGGCTGGCTGCCACGGGGACAGGAGGCAGGCGGTTTAGTGGGGAAGAACCAGCTCGGTTTCTGAGCAGGGGGCTCAGTTTCCCGCAGCGTCCAAAGCGGCAGGCGGTGCTTGCTCAGAGTCTCCTCCGGAAAAAACGCAAGGGCTACGGGGAAGCAACTCCGCGGACCAGGTTACCTCCTGGAGCGAGCTGATGTAAGCAAAGCAGATAAGAGTAGCCCTCTGAGCATCGCTGCGGCCCTCCTCTGGACCTGCTCCAACAGGTTCCCGATGGCTCACGCCACATCTCAGGAATTCCAAGGGTGCTTCTTGCCGGCCCTGCTCAAGAGTCTCCTCCAGAAAAAAATACAAGGGCTATGGGGAAGCAACTCCGTGGACCAGGTTACCTCCTGGAGGAAGCTGATGTAAGCAAAGCAGACAGAGACAAGGTGGCTTAGCTCAACCGCTCACTAAGAGCTTATCTGCAACTAGTGGGTGGGTCTGCGAAGAAAGACATCCTCACACCACAGGTGGCAACGAATGGACCAGGCAAGACTTTGGCTTCTTCCCCCAGGCTGGATCTGAAACCTGAAAAGAAGCGTTCAGCTCGTGTGCGCGCGCAACATCAGGACTCTCGGGAAGGAGACTTCTCTTGTCAAAGTAAACTGCAAAGTATTGCTTCTACCAAATTACTGACTCCTATGGAGAACGATCCCAGTTATTTACCCAGCTCAGCCGCTGTAGATCAACGGGCACGATAAGCTGACCACAGCGGGCAGCTTCCTGGTTGTGAAGTATCAAAGCTCAGACAAGCACGTGGAAAGGTTCGGGCTTTGCTGCCCTATTAGGAAAGGGTGAGGTTCCACCTTTATTCTCCGGGAAAACTTTGTTCTCTTAAACTGGGCTGCATTTGGCAACCGCAATCACCGCTACAGTCACTGCGCAGCTCAAGGAAGCGTGGAGTAATCGGTGTCATTAAGCGGGGGTGGATGCTGGCTTTCTAATCACAGCTAACGTGACTCCCCAGGCTGGTCTCCAAGGCACAAAGAGGCAAACAGAGGGCGAAGAGCACACAGTTGGTTTCGTTGCAAGCCCGGGAGGACCCTCACCCGTTGCAGAGAAAGCCAGCTGCGCCTGACCGTTAAGCCACGGCCTCGAGCTGCTCAGCTTAAGAGCCAGTTGGGCTTCTCATGATTCAACATTTTGGGGAGGAAAGGTCCTCTTGAGAGGAGGCTGGAAGTGGCCACCGTGCAGCCACAAAAGAGAGAGAGATGGAGCTGCAGCAGCTCTTTTATAGCTACTTCAAAGGCTGCCTAATTCTGGTGCTGACACAGTGAGGGCAGGGAGAGCTCCCTGGCAACCCCAGTGTGTTCCCCCAGGTCCCCCCAGCCCTGCATCAGATCGCACACCTAATTTTACGTAGTGCCTGTTACAAGGCTGGCCTCAACCTCCTGTCCCCAGAAGACCTGCTGAAGGTAGGGGGTGAGTTCCTGCTCACCAAACAGTGCCTCCATGCTCTGTGCTCACACTCTGCCTCTTAGAGCCAGATCGAGTTGCTAAGAGGAAATATTCCACAGATACCGTAGGCTTCACCAGTGTCCTGGAGATCTGGTTTGCTGGGATCCCTTTCCAAGTCAGGAAGGTCTTCTTGGGTCACGGCTACTCATCTTTCCCCAGACCAGTGATCCTTGAGCCAGCCACGCTTACACCCTGTTCTCACCAAAGCCATTAGGATCAACGGGGAAGGATTGTGGAAAGAGTTCAAAGCCATGCCAGGTTTTCACAGGCAGCACTAAGGAACAGGGTGGGGAGTGTCCTCCAGATAAGATAACACCAAGGGATCAAAACTGAAGCCTACAGTCCCGGGAGCGTGGGATATAATAGGTATAGCAGTTAACTGGCTGCTTTTCCAAGAAGTAGGGGCAAATTAGCAAGAAACAAGCCACATCCGCATAAATGCAAAGCCATTTCATGTTTCTGCAGCCTGCAGAACAGCAATATTCGTCTCCATCCCCTGTAACCTTTAACGAGCTCATTCTTGCCAGTCCCCCTGAAGAAGGCAAATGTTGGTATTTCTACTTTTCCAGGTGACAGACAGATCCAAAATGGCTGAGGTGCAAAGGCTTAAAGGCACTTCACTGCCTTTGAGGATCTGGGGCAAATAAAGCGCCTGGATAAAACAAGGGGTCCGCAGCACCCTGGGAATCCCAGGGCTGTTTTAACACCTTCTTCACTTGGCATCCTCCCTCCGAGGGACAGAGCCACAGAACAAGAAGCTCTTCACAATCTTCATGGTCACCTTTGAGAACACGATGCAGAACAGGTCATCATCTTCAGATTAACTTTTTATCTCCTAATTCTGGCTGGCGAGGAAACAACCTGGTAGGGCCTGCGTGTGTGTGCGTGTACTGATGCCCAGTAGAGAAATACGGAGTTTCCTGCCTTGCTGCACTGCCCACACACACGCTTCGTTCGCATCCTCTATCAGCCATACTTGAGTTTGCTAGATTTCAATGAAATAAGATGATGGAGAGACAGGTTAACAAGCAGCATGACTACAGGTAAGCTTTTCCAAGGGAAGGGCTTTAATTCCATTCATAAAGACAGATATTTTTTTCTTTTCAAGTACAGCTAACTCCTAGACATCATCAGTAACATTGAAAATTTTCACATTGTCGTAAAGCAGGCAGAAATACGCATGGATGTTAGGGCACAAAATGCTTGAATGGGCTCTTTTTCCCTCCCACTAAAACTGGTTTTGTTTTGGGGAGGATGTACATTGGCTACGCAAAAACATACGTTGTGTCCATCTCTCTGCTGTTACCAAAATGAAGACTCCATTAAGGCAACAACTACTACTTATAGCCAGGTACCCGACAGGTGTACACAGTGGATGAAGCACAAAGAGGTCACATCAGCTGTGCAGCTCTCTGCGGGCCTTGGTGTGAAAGGAACAGCACAAATGGCTGGGATTCCTACTTAAAATGCAATGGACTGACCTTTGGTCGGGCAGCAGAGCAACCTGCCAATTTACTGTTCCTCTGCAATAAAAGTCAGGGGGAGAGAGAGAAGCTGCTGAACTGTGTAAGAGGACTAGACCCCAGTACCAGAGAAACTGGAGTTTGTATTCTTTTAATTCTTGGTTATTTCTATTTATTCTGTGCTCTCCTCTTTACTTAAACTTAGAGCCATGAAATCACAGCCTAGGTGCTTCCAAGCACTGGAACTGGCCCACCTCTACCCTCTCCTCCCTCCAAGCTGCAAACAGATTGCTTCTGCAAACCAGAGCCCGCATTTCAAATGTCACCACTGACTTCTGGGTTCCTTCTAGCCAGAGCGTCTGTAGCAAGAGGAGGTGGATGCTGGAGCCCGCGAGGCCGGCTCTGTGGTTAGAGGTGTGCCCAGAGGGCTGATCCGCAGGATCAACAACTTCCAGATAGGCTGTAAAGATCTCAAAGACCTGATTTGGCAGCCCTCGTGGCCCACCTTGCCGAGCTACAAACCCGCTCGACATCTTGTTTCTGAACACAAAACACGGCGCACTACAAGAACTTCACATTGAGCACAAGGTCAACGAGGGGAAAAGGGAGGCAGCAGGGAAGGAGCGGAAGAAAGACATCTCCTCCGAGCCTGGCATTCGGGATCACATTAGTTCACACGCTCTTCGTTATTCCTAAAACATGCTTCCAGTATTGCTGTTCTGGCATGTGTAGAGCTTTCTCAAAGTTAGCATCCAGCTAGATGCACCAGTATCTTATTTCCCTTCACAGATTCAAGACATGGTTCTTAATAAAGCAATCAAACCACAGAAACCCTGCGGGTGATTTAAGCTTAGACATTCACTTCCCAGAAAACAAAAAACAGAAACAAAAAACCTGCAACTTCTGGGGGATAGGTTTCAAAATCTGAAATCCTTGGGGCCCTTCTGAAATGACAAGTATTTTTTTTGTTTGGGTTTTGTTTGTTTGTTTGCCAGTCGATGAGGCTCTTCAAAGTAACAGCTGCAGGAAACCCCCCCCATAAAGAATTTCAGTCTTCCAGTGGTTTCAGCATGTCCCAGTTGGCGTTTCCAGGCCTCTCCCCCTTGGAGCGTAGGAATCGATCCTCTTGGATTGTACTTTCAGCACACACCACAGCACTGTTGACATTTGAAGACCTAGGGATAAAGGCACCGGTGCGTTCCAGCTCTCACGTTGGCAGCCAACGTCCTCCGCTGAAAGCCGCGGTGGTTCTTTGCTGGACAGACTGGGCTTTTCCCAGACCCCAAGATCAGCGCCGCAGCCTGAGAAAGAACGCGTGCTTGCACTCCTTGCTGTCCAAGGGATAGTACTTGTCATAAAAGTCCAAAATGTACTCTTCAGTCTTAAATCCAAACTTTTGGTAGAGCAGCATAGCGGGGTTGCTTGCAGAGACGTGAAGGGTTACGTCTTTGCCCATGCAGGTCTGCCAAGGGAGGGGGGAGAAAAAACAAAACAAAAAAAAAACAAAACAGAATCACAGCAAGAGAATGAGACAGCCTCTGGGGGAATGCGGAGGTGAAGAGATTCGTCAGTTCAGGTATTCAAGTTCCTGAGGAGATGTGAGAAAAATCACAGGCCTCGACACAGAAGTTACCACACATAGCAACAGCTGAAAGGCGAAGAGAGCGCCGCTCTTTCTCAGAGCCTTTGTTTCTGGGAAACGCGGACTCTCCGACAACGAAAGCAGGTTCGGGATTATAATTTGTCAGCTTTCCGTTGTCAACTGCTAAGTAATTGTTAATTAAAAATCATCTCGGTGCACAGCACTGATCTCAAATACTTATTAACAACGGCCTGAAGAAAAGGCAAAACACGCCAGAGGATCGGGCGCCACGCTCCTCCCCATCAGCAAACAGAGCTGAGCTCTCCGGGACCGCGCCAGCAGCCCCAGCGCCCCTCTGGGCTGTCACGCTGGAATTCCTCTCTATCCCACCCAGCTCCTCTCCCATCCTTCAGGGCACAGCGCTCACCTCTTGAGAAGGCAGGGGAATTCAGTTCAGACAGCACGGCTGAAGTTACCTTAAAGATCCCGGATTATTCTAACCAGCGGCTCTCCGACAAAGACGCCAATATAATAATTTTTTCCCTGCTTTTGTCTAGTGCGCTAATAGCATTCTGAGTGCTATGTGAATGTATTGTAACTCTAGAGGGGAACAGGAACACCCCTTTGGAAATTTCCAGCGTAGATCATTCAAAGGGAAAGATTTCACAGGGATTTAAGAAAAAAAGAACCAACCGAGTAAAATAATCAGGATTCATTTTTGGGAAAAGGCAGCTGGAACGAGATATTAAGAAGATGCAGTTTGGTCCTTCTGACGACAAACCCATCATCAAGGCACCACGTGCATCAACACGTTTTCTGTTAGATTGTGCCGTTGCCAAGAATCCATCCCCAAACTCGGCACGCTGACCCAAGAGACAGAGAATTACACTTAACCCAAGCGGTGTGTGAAAGGGGCTCCAGCTGCAGAGAGCGGACGCCGGTGTCAGCCCAAGCAGGCTGCGGAGCAGCACATACGGTCTGGAGATTGAGGAACAGGAGCTCGCAACCACCATTGCCTCTCCTACGTGATTAAATCCCTTCTGCCACTGACAAACAGTCAGCAACGGAAAAATAAATCGAACATGAGCTGAACTAACAGTGCTGATCTCTCAATCTCTCATGGATAGTAAGTCTAATGAGCCTCAAAACTTCCTGGCTCTCCCCAGCACGATAATTTTAGGCTAGTCTACCTGCAAGCAGTATTAGGTTAATTGGCTGTGATGCATCCTACAAAAAACCGTGATGATTTTCCACAGGTGACTTGCCAACACATCCCGACTCCGCTGGAGAGACGCGGGTCCAGCTGCTGGATTCCCGCAAACCTTGGCGCATCGCTCGCGCCTGTTCACCCTAGGTGTTGACATCTCACGTCAGCAGGCTACGGTTGAGGGCAATTTACTTAAGAAACACTTTACACGAAGATTCTCAGGAAATGTACGGGGTGAATTTAAAGTAGGCTGGTTAGTGGCCTGTGCCAACACGTAAAGCAGAGAGCGGTGGACACGGCAGAGAGCCGTGTAGGTAGTAGAAGAGTTACCCTCGGGTGGCCCAGAAGAGCTACCCTCAGTGGAAACTGCTTTCCCAAAGTACAGATCACGGCTCCCAAGGCTCTGCCAGCACTCCCTGCCTCTCTCCAGCCAAACCAGTATGAGGAAAAGCAGTTTCAATGGCGAATTTTTGCTAGTGCAGCGCGTCTTGACTAAAACAAGTTAAGGAACGTTTCACATCACCGGCTCTGCCAAGATTGCTCAGGGAGTGGTAAAACTGTGGGCCCTGGTGAGGCACAGTTGGGCTCTGAAAATGCCATCTGTCTGCATCCTCTCTCAAATTTAAGCTGGCTTTCCTGCAATTTAATTCAAGAAAGTGAATGGAATTAAGGCCACCTGAATAACAGTATTCATTCAGAGATTTGATGACGTTTAACTACTTTAATACCACCCGTTCAGTTAGCTCAGATTAATTTTCCCAAGTGTCCCTGTGGAACAAAGCCCAGCACAACCTAGTTTGAACAAATTTGAATGAGGTTGCGAATGCTTATTCTTTATCTTCAGCTCAGCTGGATTTGAACCAGCATATTAGAAGTGAAAGAGAATGATTAAGATCAGTAAGTGATTTAATGCAACGGCCCTGGTCACGGAATAAACCTCCAGGTGTAGCCAAGAAAGCTGCAATAGATTCTTACTGAACCTCCCCACTATTATCTCATATTCTCCTTTTTAACCCCAAATTTACAGGATTATTGTTACGTGAACTCTTGTCCACTGAAGAACAAAAAAGTCAATCCCAAACCAGTCAAATTCTACAGCATCTTGCTAACTTTGAGGACTTGACCAGTACGTTTGTTTATTCTTCTAAATACATTTTAGTTTCTGCTTTTGAAGTCATTTCCCTCCCCCCATAAACATTCGCACAGGCTGCCGACAGTCTGTGCAGATGTGTAAGCACAGAAAGGGCAAGGAGAAATGGAGAGCTTGTTCTTTAGCAGAGAGTTGGGACCTCTTCGTTACCTGGATCAGATGGTAGATCATGAAGGTTGCAATCCCAGCTCTTCTCCACTCGGGGTGAACTAACAGAAAAGAGATGTAAGCTTCGTTGTATTTCACATCTGGCACCATAAAGCCAAAGGCAATGATGACTTTCTTGTAAAGGACGACAACGCTGAAGTCCGGGTACTGCAGGCATTCCGACAGATCAATTCCTACGGAGAAAGAAACAGCAGCTGAAAGCATTGCAAACAAAAACAAAAGCAGACTCTTACCGCTTGCGTGGAAATTCGGAGTTTTAAGTCCTTTTAGAAATACTCGCTTGATCCCTTGCTCTGAGATCAAACCAAATCTACTTCAACCAACCAACCAAAATAAGACCAACTTACTGTTGGGGATTCGTACATGGAGACATTAACAAAGCTGATTTCCTCCCAAATGACCCAAGGATGAAACTAAAACTCAAAAGGCAGGTTCTCTAAACCAGAACGGTTTTAAAAATCAAAGATAATAATAATTTTTAAAAAAAATCACACAACCTCAGCACCCAACTAATCTGTATTCTAGGTCTGTATTCTCGGCCGTATCAGCAGACTCTGCTGAGGAGCCAGTTCTAAATATGCATGTGAATAAAGACACTTGCATGTGCAAATGTTTGCTAGCCTGGGTCCTAGTAAGTTTGTGCCCCTCGCCTAGGGCTCCTAAGGGCTATAGTAACATTAATGGATAAGGATTTGCTGCTTCATTCCACCTGGGAATGCTAAGCCAGCACTGGGCTGGTGTACACCATTCCTAGTCCAGTCAGCAAATGCTGAAGGACTTGCCTGCAGACGAGCAAAGGGGGGAGATTTAGAGTGTATCAGCCAGATACAGTGCGTGAACCATCCTGTTCTTCCTGCAAAATCTCTCCAGACACAGTGGACACGAAGCCGGGCTTCAGCTTTGGTAGCATGACCTGTCTAAACTTCCTATCTCTATTCTCCACCTGGCCTTGAGCTACTACTGCTGCTTCGATTGCTCGTACTCAGCTGCTTGTGGAGCCGCACTGCCAACCTGACCACAGCTTCCAACGTTGTCAAATCACTTGTTTCTAGCATGAGAATTTTCTGAGCTGGGGTGTGAAGCAGCCTCTCGGGTGGCGGTGCTCCTGTGAGTCAGAGGCTGGACAGAAACACCTGTAGCTGGTGACTTCCGAGCAGGAGTTCTTTACTTTTGCCTAATTCACCTCCATGCTTCTGCAGCCCCAGAGCATCCAGGCAGCACGTTAAGGGCCAAGCAAGGCTGCTCAAGGATTTAGAATCATAGAATCTTCTAGTAAGATCATCTAGTCCAACCATCAACTGAACTCTGACAAAAAAAAAAACCCATCACTAAACCATGTCCCCCACCACCATGTCAACCTGTCTTTTGAACACCTCCAGGGATGGTGCCTCAACCACCTCCCTGGGCAGCCCATTCCAATGCTTGATAACCCTTTCAGTGTAAAAATTCTTCCTAATATCCAAATCTGAACCACCCCTGGCACAACTTAGAGGCTGTTTCCTCTACTCCTGTCACCTGTGACTTGGGAGAAGAGACCAATCCCTGTCTCTCTACACCCTCCTTTCAGGGAGTTGTAGAGAGCGAGAAGGTCTCCCCTCAGCCTCCTCTTCTCCAGGCTGAACACCCCCAGCTCCCTCAGCCTCTCCTCATAAGACTTATGCTCCAGACCCCTCACCAGCTCCGTTGCCCTTCTCTGGACCCGCTCCAGCACCTCAATGTCTCTTTTGTGGTAGGGGGCCCAAAACTGGACACAGCACTCCAGGTGGGGCCTCACCAGTGCCAAGTACAGGGGGACGATCACCTCTTGGGTCCTACTCACCACGCTGTTCCTGATACAGGCCAGGATGCTGTTGGCCTTCTTGGCCACCTGGGCACACTGCTGGCTCGTGTTCAGCCCACAGTCAACCAACACCCCCAGGTCCTTTTCTGCCGGGCAGCTCCAGCCACCCTTCCCCAAGCCTGTAGCGCTGCATGGGGTTGTTGTGACCCAAGGGCAGGATCCAGCACTTGGCCTTATTGAACTCATCCCGATGGTCTCGGCCCATCGATCCAGCCTGTCCAGATCCCTCTGCAAAGCCTTTCTACCCTCCAGCAGGTCGACACTCCCACCCAACTTGGTGTCGTCTGCGAACTTACTGAGGGTGCAAAATTTGTGGGGACAGGCCCTAAACGAGGTGCAAGACATACCAGAGCTGTGCTATAAATGTTAAGTTTCAGCCTCAAATTGGCCATCGTGGATATATTTGTGGGATAACAAAATAGCAGAGTGTGTTTTCCAGTAATGTTTATCCCTCTTGATGAGATGCGAGACTTCACGAGGCGCCAGGCGCAAATAAGCGGGTGAATTATCCTTCTTGCTCGAGAGCAAGCTGGGTGGAGCAAGACGTGGGAGGAATCGATTGGCAATAGGGAGCCGCGTTAATTATCTCCAGGCTGCAAATGACTGTGAAGTGCCTGACAGCGTGTCTGTACAGGAACTGCTACATCGCCCTGAGCGTGCTGGCGTTGATGAAACGGTGCCGTCCCCTCAGCACGCAGTTATTCCTGTAGGAAGATGCTTAGCTCAGTCTGGTTTACCACTTGACTGCTCAGGAGATGCTTCCCGTTAAGACATGAAGGCACAAGATACCGTGAGAGACAACGAGGGGGAATCTTGCTTCACATCAGCTCATTTGCGGTAACTACCTACAAACTTGTTTCTACTTTGTGAGAAACAAGAGGAGCTCTGCTGGGAAGGACCTGGAGAGGTGGAATAACTAAGGCTTGAAGAGAAGCCTTGAAGAACTCGGTCAACGAGAGCATGGCTATGAGAAGGCAACTGAGCACACCTAAGATGCGATTTCCTCACGATAGCATCCCCCAAGTACACATGCTTTGGACACCTCAACTTCGGTGGAATTACAGCTGTTTCTCCAAACAACAGCGCTAAGAATACCCTCCCAGCTGCATATCCCACCACCCCCAGCACTGCACCAGCCTGTTGTGAAACAAAACCCTTCACGTCCACAGTAACGGTGTGGTTTGTCTCCTGAAGTGTCAGCGCTTACCTCTCCTGCTAAAACAGAACAAAGGTGCAATAATTGTATAATCCCAGTCTCAGAAAATTTACACCATGGAAGAGATTTTGGTTCCTGTTTGGAGGCTGATGGGAGTGTCAGCTTTCTGATTTAATGATGAACAGTTCACAGTTGGGTGGAACACACCCACGCTCCTTATGTTAAATAAAACAGGGTGAGTCCTGAAGAACTTAACGAAGGTGCGATCCAACTTGGCCAGAACTTCAAATGCATTATCAGAAGAGGAGAGACAACGACAAAGGGGTTCAGCCTCTGTCAGGATTGCAAGTGTCTCTCAGGAGCTCCAAAACAGCTTGCGAAAGGGAAGGTATGCCACCTTATCTCCCCCAAATTGTACAATTTGGACAATGAGTAGCACAGAGAGCTCCCATCCTGACTGTAGCGTATGAGCGCTGCTGAACTACAAACCTTGTTGAATCACTATCTGCAAATCAAACTGTAAAGCAAACAGTTACTTGGAATAAAGGCGTGTGCTGTTTGTACTGGGCTTTTCTAAATTAGTCTGCCACGTTGTTTACTGATCAGAAGCTGATCCATGCAGTAGACGAAACATCACAATTATTGTTTCAGAAGAACTAGAGGCTACAGCATCAGAACTGCCCAAGCAAAGGGCAGCCACTGCCCCAAAGAGACCACAGTTCAAGAAGTGACACATAAAAATCAATAGCCAAGCTTTCCCATACCTTGCAAATACTGAGGCTTGAAGAAATAAAGGACACCACAGTGAATCCTGCAGTTGGGAGTGCAATTCCCAATTTCACTCCAACGTATCCAGCTGCTAGGAGGAAACTTTCTTATGAAGCTAAAGAGCAGTAGATCTCTGGTATAAAACTGTTTACTTCAGCCCCAGATTCTGCAAAATGTTTCATTGGATGCTTAATTTTAGTAACTGACTGCTCCTGTTGGCATCAATGGTGTCACTCTAAACAACCTATTTTTTTAAGTGCTGTGTTAATTAGGGCCTAATTGCCCAGCTCTAAATGATCTGGAAAGACAAAGGCACCAGACCCATGTCTCCATCTCAACTGCATTCGTATGACATCAGACAATCTTTTCCTAAGAACCCAGCCAGGCACCAACTGAAGAAAAGTTTGGCCCAAGAATATTTTTCTTCTGAACAAAACCACTCCCTTCTTAGAAAACCAAGTGCTGAAGGAATCTTACCGGGCCAGAAGAATTCGTGGCACATGGAGTTTATAGTGGGGATGTGATTAGGGCGAACGTAGCAGTAATCAATGGGTGCTTCTGGCTCAGCCTTCCAGTTGAGATCATTCCTGCGTGGATACGCCCGGATTTCTGCCAGCAGCCTGAGTTTTGGGGGCTTTGTCTCATAATCGCGCCTGCCAGTAAGATGAAAAGCAAACACAAAAGGCGAGTGAGCAACAATAACTGCCGCTGAATGGGTACTGCCCATAAAATATTTTCTGACATGCTCAACTCGGAACAAAAGAACAGTCTTCCATTCATGTGGGAAAACAGCACCCAGCTCAGCAAAAACACCCTGTGTGTGGAGGCCAGGCCATTTCCCAGCTCGGCAGCACGCCAAGCCAACCTCTCCTTACAGCAGGAGCAAGGAGGAAATCATGGTTCTGACCCAAGAGCAGGTGGAACTTGCCCCGAATGACTTCGGTGATTCCCTCTCTGCCCTGCCCTCTCTTGGAGATTCCCCTCCCAACGCAGAGCCAGTTTAACCACTCAGCTATATAATTTAAACACTATCCTTTCAGGGTTACCATAGTATACTGGGTCGTGCTCTGGGGATGAGTGAGGAGCACTGCCCAAGAAAGGTGTCCTCTCCGTGGGCTGTCGCTTCACAAGCCAAGAGCAAATTCAACCTCTGACCACCCGTACCTGATGTAAGGTTTCAGGACACGGGATGTGTAAGGACTGACAATACTGTGGTCTGTCAGCAGGTCTTCTGAGCCTACCAGTCGATACAGGAACTTTGTTGTCTGCTGTCGGTATCCCTTCATGGCAGGCAGCATTGTCTAGATGTACAAAAAAAAAAAAACAAAACCCGCAGAACATTTCAGGAAGATTTGTCAATGACTTAACACAGGGGAATCGTAACAACAGAGGGAAAAAAGCGCCTTTGAATCTGACAGGATGGACTGGACCCACAGCGTGATGGTTTCACCCCACAGGAATCCACTCTTGGATTTAGCGCCCAAACCTATGAGCCACACACATCACTCCGAAAAGTGCCGCCAGTGATCTCTCTCCTACACAGCATGAAAGAGCGGCTGCCTGTTTGGGTACCTCCAGGCCTCCACCACCAGCGTTTGGGCAGGGCTGGAGTACCAATACATAGACCTTTGGGGGTGCTGACACTGATGGACAGCTGTGCTGGACGAGCACATCCCAAGGAGAAAGGGGCTTGCGAGAGCATTGGTGGGAACACAGCCCCAAGTCAGAACGAGTCTTGTTCACATAATCCTTTTCACGTTGGGAGTCAAATAACCTCGAGGTTAATCAAGGGTGTCAAGAGGATGGGGCCGGTCTTTTTTCAGTGGTGCCCAGGGACAGGACAAGAGGTAAACGGCACAACCTTGAACATAAGAAGTTCTACCTAAACATGAGGAGGAACTTCTTTACTTTGAGGGTGGCAGAGCACTGGAAGAGGTTGCCCAAAGAGGTGGTGGGGTCTCCGACTCTGGAGACATTCAAAACCCGCCTGGACACGTTCCTGTGCAACCTGCTCTAGGTGGACCTGCTTTTGCAGGGGGGTTGGACTAGATGATCTCCAGAGGTCCTTTCCAACCCCATATCATTCTGTGATTCTGTGACACCGCTGTCTGCGGCAAAAGCTCTTAAATAACCAGTGCCAAAAGCTCGCTTAGATTTGGAAACGCTCACCTGGTATCTGTCCAAGATCCTGAAGTCCTGGCTAGTAGTTCTGTATGTTGCTTGCCCTACTGGGGACCTGGAAACACCTCCTTCTTTGGCTCCATAAATCCCATCGACCAAGAGCAGTGCAGCGTTCACAACTTGGTCCAAGTCAAAGAGCGGTAGTCCTCTTTCCCTCTTGGCCTGCCTGACTATCAGCTTGCGTCTCAGCCTCCGGGCCTCTGGGGTCATGCTCGTGGCATTAGGACAGGCTTCCAGTCTCTTCAGCAGCAGCTTCTCCTCATAGATGCTAACAGAGGTATGCTTGGGAGCTCTGGGTTTAGCATCTTTCTCCAGCTGTGGCTTCCTCTTGTCTCGCCCCCTCACCTGCAGTGATGCATTTGACTCCTCAGGATCTTCACTGTCACCTTCCATCCTTTCTGTTTTTTCTTCTTCGCTCTCTACCTCTTGCTTGATCTGCTCAGCTGTCTTCACTTTTTTTCTACTGGCTATCACAGTGCCAGCACCAGCTGTCCCACTGGGAGGGGGCACGTACTCTATTCCTGGGTCTATGACTCCATCTCCTTCCATCTCCTCATCATCTGTTCAAGCGATCAAAATAATCCAGGGAAAAAAAAAATGTAAACATCAAAGTCCCATTTCAAGAAGGGTTGTCACAGGACTTTTCTGCTAAGGTGAAACAATGTAGGTTTACCCAATGCATTCCATTTTCTATATACTTCTGGACCTCCTGATTTTGGACAGGAGACACTGTAAGGAGTCCAATTTCAGGACACAGAATCAATCCTGCTCCTAAGGTGTCTTGCATTTTGGCATGTGAAAACATGGCACTCCTGAACTGCAAGCTCATGCTCTTTGACAAGCGTTACATTTTTGAAAATTCCTGAAGACTGGGGATCAAATGGTCAAGCTGGTGAGCTGTATCTTCAGCTAGCACAGCCCAGAAGGGTTCTCTTTAAGCTGAGGGAACAGCTAGGAGTCATTTAAGCACAGGATTTGTCCCTCTGACAGGCTGAGAGAGCTGGGGTTGTTCAGCCTGGAGAAGAGAAGGCTCTGGGGAGACCTCACAGCAGCCTTCCAATATCTGAAGGGAGCCTACAGGAGAGCCGGAGAGGGAACTCTTTGTCAGGAAATGTAGTGACAGGACAAGGGGTAATGGTTTTAAATTGGAAGAGGGGAGATTTAGATTAGGTATTAGGAGGAAATTCTTTCCTGTGAGGGTGGTGAAGCACTGGAACAGGTTGCCCAGAGAAGTTGTGGATGCCCCATCCCTGGAGGTGTTCAAGGCCAGGCTGGATGGGGCTTTGAGCAACCTGGTCTGGTGGGAGGTGTCCCTGCCCATGGCAGGGGGGTTGGAACTGGATGATCTTTAAGGTTCCTTACAACTCTAACCATTCTATGATTCTCTGCAGAAGTTGACTATTCCCCCTTCCAAGAAGTGGTGCTTTGTTCTTGACTTCTCCAATTAGATTGAGGTCTGGCTCCTAAAAGCATTCAGCCTGCATCACCGCTTCGCAACCTGACCGAAACGTAACATTAATGTTAATTGGGATGTTTGAACTTATAGAACTACTGGAACATTACCATGAGAATTAAATTTCTCCCATTTAAGAGACAGCTGAGGCAAAATTAAGAGTTGCTATCTAACAGTGTAATCTGTGTGGCTTATGCTGAGTGGTGCAGCAGTCGCTACATGAAATCTTCTACCCATTGTTTATTCAGGATCCCTCAGAAGACCATAATGGTGGTTCCTTCTGGCCACTATGGAAAACTAATCAAGATTTACATACAGCTAAGACAAACAGAAGTTTACCAGTTACGTTCCATCTTATATCGAAAAGATCCTGCAGCTCATTGGAAATTTCTTTTTCTTCCTTTTTTTTTTTTAAGCATCTTCCTTGACAATTATGTATGGCTTATTATTAAAGAAAAAACACGGCATCTCTTACCATGAAACAGAGCCTGTGGTGGCATGACATCCGGGATGAGATCTGCTTCCGAGAGAAGGCTGGGAGTAGCTGAGTGCGAGGCTGGAGTGCCAGGAGCAGAGAAGTCCAGAGATGGGGAAGGAGAAGGGCTTGTCAGAGGAGTGCGATCTGAAGAGCTCAAGGAGGAGAAGTCAATCACCTCTCCCTTCTCAAGGACGATATCAGGACGACGGCCTCGACTGGTGAATTTAACGGGAGTGGAGGAAGTACTCCGGTCCAGGAAGCCGGCTGCCTCCTTCTGGGCTCTCCGAATTTCCTTAGCTTCCTGAGTGCGAGATCTCTTCTCCTTCAGCTCCATGGCCGATTCGACCGGATTGCGGCTTACCCGCTTCCTGAGTCCTTCCACAGTAATGATAGGATCCAGAGGTGGCTTCGAAGCTGCTAAAGAAGTAGGTTGCTTATTCTAACACTGAGCTTCTGCGGTCACTGGATACATACCATACAGTCAAAAACCCATAGTCACTACAAATCTTAGAAGATGAATTTTCAAAATACACAAGAAATTCACCCCGGGACATGTAGTCAATGCACCACTAAAGCCGCATTTAAGCCCCAATTTTGCTCCTCTGCACAGAAGGGAATTTGCATCTAGTGTGGACAAAACTTGGAAAAAAAGAAAACAACCTTCCCTGGGGTAAAGAGGAGCAGAGAAATTGTAAATTTCAGCTAAAGAAAAGCCTGAACAGATCTCAAAAGCCTCTAAATCAGTTAGCAGGATGCAAAAAGGCAATAAAATATAACAGGCTTCTCTTACTGCAGCACATTCAAGACAGTGCTCTTAAATCAAGAATTACAGCAGAGCTTAACTAAGAATAACAATCATGCCTCTAACTGTCCATACACACAAACACCTTGTTTTAAGCAAACTTTTCTCATGTCTTCCAGCTCTGTCAGCTCTGGCCCTAGCTAGGAACCTACACACCAGAAGGGAAAGAGTTACCTTTTGCCTTTAGCGCAGATGCAGACAACTTCTCTCCTTCAGGTTTCATGGTTGGGGGTTTATTATGAACCAGTTTCCACCACCCCGGTTCTCCAAATTCCTGTGCCCCTGAGCGGAAAAACAAGGGGCTCCCCACAGAGAGACAGCCAGCGACCGTGCTCCACCATGTTGAAGTCTTTTTCCTACAGATGGAGAGGGGAAACCAAGCGTTAGGTCCCCACTCGCCAGCTCTGCTTCCATCCTGAAGCCTCCTCTGGGACGGAAAGGGCAGAGGTGCTTCTGCCACGGGCACGGATGCAGGGGGATGACGTACTCCCTACACCCCCATCCTCAGGGAGGCTAAGATTAATTAATTTCTTTTAAAATAGAGAACCGCTCTGCAGGGCAAGCTACAATGTGCTGGTGGGCTCCGAGGCATAAATACTTACACTCCAGAAATGGGGTATAAATGCAGCGCAGCGGCAAGATGCAATTTTTCTTCTGTCCATGGGCCGCCACAAGCCGAGCCTACGGAGGAGAGGTCTACCCTGCCACTGGAACCCCCAGCTTTTAAAAGCCGACGGAGCTACCTTTGTTAACCATTTGATGATGCAAGAACAGGAACAGGATCCTAGCGATAGCGGCGCTGACCTGACACCGCAGAGCCACATTCCCTTAGCGAAGAGGGCAAACAGGACTCTGGGCATACGGGATGGGAGAGGCAAGGGAGAGGTAGCGATAAAGACATCACTTCACACGGCAGGAAAGACGAGCTGAATTTAAATGCCCGCCTTGACTACTTTGAGATTTCATTTAGCTCCCAGAGCTGTAGGACAGGACCCCTAAGGCTGAATTCATGATGGGACTCGGGATCTGACCCCTCTGCCTTCCGCAGCTGCAGAAAAGCAGAGTTAGGGGTCTGGGAAATAAACCACCGAGGACAACCGAGCTGCAGGAAGCAGTAAGGTAACAGAGTATGGATCCTTGTCCCACAGACACATCCGTGTGATATATACCAAAGCCCTCTCTTCTCCGCTTGGAGACTTCTGCCATAAAATTTCTCCTGTGGCGTAGGGAAGAGGATCACAACAAGTCAACATACCAGCCAGCCACGCTCACCGAGCTATTTCTGAAGCACCTTTTCAGCCTCTTGGAGGCAGGGAGCTGCATTTAAGCCTCTCCCTCTGCAGGGCAGTGTACTCTACCGGGCATCTGAGCACTTTTTGTGTCTCTAAGAACTGGCCACGGGGCTAACTAAAACATCGTTTAGGGAAGAAGCAAGAAGAAATATTAAAAATTGCCCCTGTAGCCAATAACTGAGGTACTCCCTTCGCTACTGGAGAACCAGGTTCATGGTGTAGAGTCTAAACCCTTATTTGCACAGGACCTGGGGATTCCTCCTTGCCTTTGCACAAATCCGCCGGCAAAGACTCCAGCACTTGGGCTAGGCTTGGCCAAGCGGGTATTTGCTGCTGTCTGAGCGTTGCCAACTACACACCTTGGGGTCCTGTCCCTCAAATGTGGGGGGATTAAACTCGGGCACCCCGGATCAGAGCCAGGAGCATCATAGGAAGCCTGGATAAGCTGTGCTTTCCTATGCCAAGGAAGTAGAGGGTGGCACGCCTTGAACCGCTACACACAAGCGGTTCAGCAGCCCCTGCTCCACCAGCGGCTTGTCTGGGCAAGCGGGGAGACTACGCCTCTCTGAGGCCAGTAATCACTTCATCTGAATTTAATCAGAGCAAGGAGCGCCCAGTTCCCATGGCAGGTCTCAAAAGGCAGCAGCAAACCCTGGGAGGTGACGGCTCCCTAAGAGAGGGACAATGGGCCATCAGCTCCCTTCCTCTCAGGGTCCCTGTGGTTTCCAGAGGGGACAAACGGCTAAGATCACTGAGAGCAGAGCAAGGAAGCACAGACAAGCAATGAAAGCAAAGCCGACGAGCAAATCTGGGTAGGGAGAAAGGCCAGATCTTACAACACAACAGAGAAATCCCGGGGGAAGAAAAGAAGCTGTGAAGTCAATCAAATCCACAAGTTCAAAGGCTTGCTCGGTTCCTTCCCTGCCTCCGTAGCACACGCATTAACAGCGAGACGTGGGTTCGAGAGCTTGAGTGCGCTCAGAAAAACTGGCACACAACCCACCCTTTGCGAGAAGGGCTCTTACTCTGACAGCTTTTTCCTTTACACACACCGAAAAAAACATTTCGCTGGTTTGTAACGCCTGTAAAAGCTATTTTATTAAGACCCAAACCAACCCAACAGACCAGGCACAACTTTCCTTTGCCGAGAACTGGGTCCACGCAAGCTTTATAGCCAAGTAACGTGGTACTTTGCTCAGCACCAGCCCCTTTGTTGTGCCTATTTAGAAACGCCCGAAGGCTTTGCAGGTTCATAGCTACCGACAGGAAGGTAAGAAATAACCCCCCAAAAAGATGCATTTACGTTGCTTGTGTGTGACGTTCTTGCAGTTGTTTTTCCCCACTAAGAAATGCTTATTTTTTCCTCAAGAGTATCCCTCACGACTACATGCAGGTTCTCAATAGTAAATCCTCCAGTTTCCTCACTAGTGAGGCCCAACAGAGACATCACCAAATTAACCAGGGTTCTCATCCATCCGCATAACCGGTTTTAATTCCTTTGGCTGCTCACTAACCAGACCTTCAGGGAAACATCACGTCTTTACCTGTTCCCTAATAAGAAAGTCCAGTGTTTCTCAATAAAAGCACAAATATCTTCTTTCCATCTGAAGTACCCCTGACGGCCTGTTCCTTCCAGAGACAGATTGTACATCGCCAGCATGACAACCTGGAACAGAAAGTGGTGGATTCCAGTGAGTCTTTCCCGTTTCATCCGCTGAACTGCCCTCCCCGCCCCCCCCCCCCAGCTGCCACACACACAGAGATCTTCGCTCCCTCATAAATATCTTAATTTTTGCAACATCTCACAGGCAACTTCTGCAATCCGTCTCCTTCCTGCCTTCATGCTGCCCATTCTTGTCTTTCTATTGTTAGATGCACATTCTCCCAGAGAACCCTCCATCCCAAGGGAATAACAAGCTGCCTAGTTAGGCAGGTTTCTGCCGAGATACAAGCTTTTGCAACGGTTGTATAAATGAATTATATCACAACTGGGGCCCGAATGTAGTGTGGAGATAGGGAAAAAGTCATTTAAAAAAAAAAGGTCACAAGTAATCCCACGATCTAATCCATCCAGCGACAATGGTCCTTCTAAATTTCATGTTACATTTCAAACTGAACAGACTGTAAACTCTCTGTAAAATTACTAAAATACTAATTTTTCTGAGCATACAAGAATTAAGTTTGTCTCCAGGTGATCTTCATTAAAGACAACGTATTTACAGCTCATTCTTGTGCTTCACAACCGAATTCAGCCTGACCTATTACCTGCCTAAACTAAAGGGCAGGTTTGAAAAACATCGCACCTCTTTGTAAATCCTAGGTGAACGACTGTAAATTATGTTTATCCAATTCATTAGAATGCAACTAAAATCATACAGCTGGGCCAGGATCACCTTTCAACAGTCACAGCCCTGGTTGGATACCGCTTCCAACAGGGACCTATTCTTCAGTGTCAGAGAAGTTCTGAAATGTATTTTTATTTTTAGGGTCTCCTCGCAGTGGGCTTTCAGGAATGCATTGCTGAAGATGCCAAAATGAGGAAATACAGACAGCTCTAACGTCCCCTGTGCCCTATTTCTGCCTCATAACCCCTCTAGGATTGATAACTATTCATCTATATGTGCTTGGGCACATGGAGGACAGGGGGATGATTCAGGACAGCCAACATGGCTTTACTAGGGGCAGGTCCTGCCTGACTAACCTAGTGGCCTTCTATGATGGAGTGACTATGTCAGTAGATAAGGGACGACCTATGGATGTGATCTATCTGGACTTCTGTAAGGCCTTTGACATGGTCCCCCCTGACATCCTGCTCGCCAAACTGGAGAGATACGGATTTGATGGGTGGACTGTTCAGTGGATAAGGAATTGGCTGGATGGTCGCATCCAGAAGGTGGTACTCAATGGCTTTAAGTCCAGATGGAGAGCAGTGGTGTCCCTCAAGGGTCCATCCTGGGACCAGTACTGTTTAACATTTTTATCAACAATATAGAGAGAGGGATGGAGTCCACCATCAGCAAGTTTGCGGACGACACCAAACTGTGTGGTGTTGTCGATACACCAGAGGGACGGGATGGCATCCAGAGGGACCTGGACAGGCTGGAGAGGTGGGCCCAGATGAACCTCATGAGGTTCAACAAAAGCAAGTGCAGGATTCTGCACCTGGGAAGAAACAATCCTCGGTATAAATACAGACTGGGGGATGAGGTGTTAGAAAGCAGCCCTGAGGGAAGGGACTTGGGGGTGCTGATGGACGAGAAGCTGGACATGAGCAGGCAATGTGCACTTGCAGCCCAGAAGGCCAATCCCATCCTGGGCTGCATCAAAAGATGTGTTGCCAGCAGATCCAGAGAGGTGATTCTGCCACTTTGCTCTGCTCTGGTGAGACCTCACCTGGAGTACTGTGTGCGGGTCTGGAGCCCTCAATAGAGAAAGGACATGGACCTGATGGAGCAGGTCCAGAGGAGGGCCACTAAAATGATCAGTGGGTTGGAGCACCTCTGCTATGAGGACAGGCTGAGGGAGCTGGGGTTGTTCAGCCTGGAGAAGAGGAGGCTCCGGGGAGACCTCATAGCGGCCTTCCAGTACCTGAGGGGGGCTACAGGAAGGCTGGGGAGGGTCTGTTTACAAAGGCCGGCAGTGACAGGACAAGGAGTAATGGCTTTAAAGTGGAAAAAAGCAGATTTAGATTAGACATTAGGAAAAAGTTCTTTACTGTGAGGGTGGTGGAACATTGGAATGGGTTCCCAAGGGAGGTGGTTGAGGCCCCTTCCCTGGAGACATTCAAGGTGAAGCTCGACGAGGCCCTGGGCAACCTGGTCTAGTTGGGGGTGTCCCCGCTGACTGCAGGAAGGTCGGACTAGATGACCTTTGAAG
The DNA here is from genome assembly GCF_964106895.1 of Numenius arquata. Taxonomy (NCBI): domain Eukaryota; kingdom Metazoa; phylum Chordata; class Aves; order Charadriiformes; family Scolopacidae; genus Numenius; species Numenius arquata. The sequence goes on from NC_133577.1 coordinate 52,516,897, forward strand.
GTCCCGTCCGGCCCAGATGATTCTATGATCTAGGATTTTGTGCTTTTGAAGTCAGGTGGGACAGTTCTCTTCTCAACCGGCTAAAGATAAGGATGTGTTGAGGCCACATGCTCCAAAAAGAAATCCAGAAATCACTGTCCCCATTTTTCCTACTTCAGGGAAGTTTGACCACCTCCCTCGATTCCACTCACCCAGAAAGCAGCAGCAGCTCTGGCTGCTGGAAGCCTAGGGAGATAAGTCTCCTCACTTAGGCAACTTTCTTCCTCGCCTATTTTGATGTGGCCTGTCCCTTTCCCCACGTCACCCTGAAGAGACCCGGGTGTAACGCCAGCATTTTCCCTTTGCTCTCCGGATCTGCAACTTGCTGAAACTCGTGCCAGCCACAGGGACTGCTACACCAACCTTTTCTCCCGCTCGGCCCTGCGCTGGGCACCACCAGAAAGCACTGTAGGAGTCACAACCGATGTTTTACATGATCTATTAGGAGACAGCACACCACTGCTGTCCCAGAGGAGGCCAAACAGATGTCTCGCACGTACTGCCAGCGTGTGGAAACGCTTCATGCCGAGCAGCAGCTACTGCTTGATGGAATTCCATCAAGCACCACCCAGAGGGCGGTAATCAATGGCTTTAAGTCCAGATGGAGAGCAGTGACTAGTGGTGTCCCTCAAGGGTCCGTCCTGGGACCAGTACTGTTTAACATTTTTATCAACAATATAGAGAGAGGGATTGAGAGCACCATCAGCAAGTTTGCAGATGACACCAAGCTGTGTGGTGTTGTTGATACACCGGAGGGACGGGATGTCATTCAGAGGGACCTGGACAGGCTGGAGAGGTGGGCCCAGGTGAACCTCATCAGGTTCAACAAAAGCAAGTGCAGGGTTCTGCACCTGTGCCGGAACAATCCTCAGTATAAATACAGACTGGGGGATGAGATGTTAGAAAGCAGCCCTGAGGAAAGGGACTTGGGGGTGCTGATGGACGGGAAGCTGGACATGAGCAGGCAGTGTGCACTTGCAGCCCAGAAGGCCAATCCCATCCTGGGCTGCATCAAAAGATGTGTTGCCAGCAGATCCAGAGAGGGGATTCTGCCACTTTGCTCTGCTCTGGTGAGACCTCACCTGGAGTACTGTGTGCAGGTCTGGAGCCCTCAATAGAGAAAGGACATGGACCTGATGGAGCGGGTCCAGAGGAGGGCCACCAAAATGATCAGGGGGCTGGAGCACCTCTGCTATGAGGACAGGCTGAGGGAGCTGGGGTTGTTCAGCCTGGAGAAAACGAGACTCCGGGGAGACCTCATAGCGGCCTTCCAGTACCTGAGGGGGGCTACAGGAAGGCTGGGGAGGGTCTGTTTACAAAGGCCTGCAGCGACAGGACGAGGGGCAATGGTTTTAAGTTGGAGAAGGGAGACTTAGATTGGATATTAGGAAAAAGTTCTTTACCGTGAGGGTGGTGGAACACTGGAACAGGTTGCCCAGGGAGGTGGTTGAGGCCCCTTCTCTTGAGATATTCAAGGTGAAGCTCGACGAGGCCCTGGGCAACCTGGTCTAGTTGGGGGTGTCCTTGCTGACTGCGGGGAGGTCGGACTAGATGACCTTTGGAGGTCCCTTCCAGCCTGGACCAATCTATGAATTCATGTTACGCAGAGACAGCCAGCGCTGCCCGCCCCTCCGGAACCTGGCTCGGAGCAAGGTGGTGTGCATCAGTTTATCCATACGGTGGTTGCTGTATCATGCAAATTATTGTGATCGTTCAGGGGTGCAAGTGACCGAAACAGCAAATTCCAGCAAGGACCACTGCCAGTGAGTTAGAGCGGCCGGGCTGGAGCTTTGCGTTTGGGGAGCTGGCAAGCATTTCTGTTTGTACGTTGCCACCTCGTCAGCTTTACGTTTGCTCATATCCACAAAAAACCTGTTCATACCTAGCAGCCAAACTGCATTCAGTTCGCTTTTCCAAACCTGCCTGAAGCTATGAATTCATGGGCAACATAAAGAGGGAGGGAAAAAAAAAACAACCACCAAAAAAAAAACCAAAAGGAAAAAGGAATGTGGTTTGCATGATTATCTTTCCATTCACCTGCCAAATGCCCAAGTTCTAATATGCAGGCAATCCTCAGCTAATTAATTTCTGAAGTTGATGCGTATTGTTTCTTTGTTACCCATTACCTGATCCTCCATTTCTAGGTAGCACATACACAACAAACAACAATTTCAGAAAGTCCTGTGGTTGTTCTGCTGGCACAAACGTTTCACTTACTTGTTGCCATGTTAACCTCAGCCTTTCGAATTGCTCCTTCCCATCTTCCGAGCAATCGGAGCAAGTAAATCTGAAAAAGTTATCTCCTTTGAGGTAGCTGAGCTGTTCTCTCAGTTGACCTAAAAGGAACAGGTAAAAAAAAAAAAAAAAAAAATCAATTTTTTTTGTCCTTTTATATGGAAAAAAAATGCTGTAAGGGCGATTTGGATTCCCTACAACATCAGGCAAAAAAGCACTTTTTGCCTTTTCCCCCCCCCAGAGTCCAGAGACCCAGCCAGTTCCCAGGATGAGTCAGAACTCACTGCGATGGGAAGCGCAGATTCATTTCACAGTTGCAGCCGCCAGTGACCAAGTGAAAAGCACGGGCACAAAAAAAGGGGGCGTTCTACTTAACACCTGAACGCAGGTACAAAAACAAGGATTTCCTTGTTTCCGCTGCATTTCTCATTCCTTCTTGCTTCCCCAGGATAACCTATACACTTCAATAAATAACTGTTCTCCCACTCTACTAAAAAAAAAAAAAAGAAAAAAAAAGCTGACCTGTTAAAAAAAGATATGGTATTGCAAAGGCTCCCAGAACATACAAGATTTCTCTTCCACATCATCTTTCTGCTCAGTGCTATATGTCTTTACAGCTCCCTCTTTCCCTGTCCAGAGATTAAGGCCAATCCCTGTTCACAGCAGCCTCTAGGATGCCCTGCCGCTGACATGGTGTGAAGCTTTTAGGTAATTATTTCTCCTATCAGGGGAATACCTTCTTCCCTTGAGACTGGGAGCCAAAAGAACAGCCCAGCATTATCAGGGAACACTTTTTCTTTACTGGGGCTGGTGCCTTAGATCCCAAATCAGCGAAGCACTTCAGCATACGCTTTGCTGCGTGAAGCCAACCCTTCATAAAAGTTTTGTCTGAAGAGAAGCGATCTGCTGGGATAGAGCCACCTGTAAAACCCCACGCAGCCAAAGATACAGGCTCTAATTCTATGTTTTTACAGCAGAGGAAAAAACCAAACCAAAACAAAACATCATACGAAACAGGATTTCTAAACTCAACAGGGGTTTACACAAACATGAGAAAATACAAAATAAACTCAGAGGACAGCGGAACAGTTAAGACTAGGGCATTTCTGAAAAGTCACACACAAAAGGTCTTTCTCTAAAAGTATGACATTTCTTTTACTGTTATAATGACACCAGATCAAGCATTTGTAACATATGGATGCTTTGCTTCTGTACTGAATTGCAGAATCTAACTATTAAAGGTGCACCTCTGTCTAACGGGGGAAAAAAATCCCACCCTTAGTAGATTAACAGAATTTCTCCACGGCAATTGAATGTAAAAAATCATCTGAGCAACAAGTGACAACTGATATCAGTTCTGTCAGGAAGTGTAGCGACAGGACAAGGGGTAATGGTTTTAAATTGGAAGAGGGGAGATTTAGATTAGGTATTAGGAGGAAATTCTTTCCTGTGAGGGTGGTGAGACACTGGAACAGGTTGCCCAGAGAAGCTGTGGCTGCCCCATCCATCCCTGGAGGTGTTCAAGGCCAGGCTGGATGGGGCTTTGAGCAACCTGCTGTAGTGGGAGGTGTCCCTGCCCATGGCAGGGGGGTTGGAACTCAATGATCTTTAAGGTCCATTCCAGCTCTAACCATTCTATGATTCTATGATATCCATATAACTGAGCACTCAGGAAAGAGAACAGTATTTCCCTTTTCCAGCTCGTTTACTTTGCACATTTGTGTCTAGTTACTGTTGCTCCGTGATCGGCTTTTCCTGCTCTTTGGATTTGTTCCACAGCAACGAGAGGGAGGAACATCTTTGTAAAATAAAACAAATTGAGTGTTAAACCGAGTGCTTTAAGATGAGCATCTCATCTCATGCTACCTTTAACTCTACTCCATTATTTTTTTTATTAGCACATTTCAAGTTAATATGTCCCTTTAACCGCACGCTACCTTAATAGCGTGATGCTGGCTCCATTACATTAGTATCAAAACACCCACTGACATCCCTTGTGAGGAAATTTCTATGCTGGAACTTTTGGCAAATTCTAAGATGGCAAAAAGTGCAGCTCTGACACATTGCAAGGCAGGTGCCACCTGAAGAGTTCACTATGTCTAGCCACAGGGAAAAAAAAAAAGAAAAAAAAGCCAAAAACCAACCAGTGCTTAGCAATATCTAGCTTTTAGATCTGATAACAGAATAACGCAGAATTTAGAAAGTAGTCTGCCCCATCCCTGGAGGTGTTCAAGGCCAGGCTGGATGGGGCTTTGAGCAACCTGGTCTAGTGGGAGGTGTCCCTGCCGATGGCAGGGGGGTTGGATCTCGATGATCTTTAAGGTCCCTTCCAACTCTAACCATTCTATGATTCTATGGCTAACGGCGTATAACTTGTGTCAAGCAGCAGTAGCAGAGGGATCAAGTTCTGCAGCTCGCTCCCAGCGCCTCCCACAGCTTGCTGCTACAGGCTGGACACACTTCTGTGGAAGCTAAATTAAATTCACATTCTTGGGAAACCATTCAGGTTGAGATTTAGCCATGTGCTCCGCAGATGTGACAAACTGTCGGGGGGGGAAAAAAAAAAATAAAATAAAGTAAAAAGAACACTACGCCAAAGCCCTTTTCTTCCAAAGGAAGAGTTTTACAGCGAGGGTCATTATCGTTATCTGAGTGAGCAGAGAGGCCAAGTTGCTTGGGCAAAGTCCCCTAAACACACCAGCAGCGAGACTCGGGAGGGTGTGCACGTTTCTGAAGTCATACCCTTGCTCTTTACTAATTAAAGAAGCCAGTTCCCATTTCTTTACAGGGAACGGCAGCTTCGGACAGTCCATGGACCGAAGTGCCCAACGCCCACGGCTGGCATCAGGCTTCTGGGCTCCACGCGATGCCGAGACAGCCCTTCTCCTCCAAGGTAGGATGGGGTACAGCTAAAAAAGGGCTGCCCCCTAGATCAGGTATAGCAGGACAGCGTAAGCACCTCGCAAACAACCCCAGCGATGCAATCACACACAACACTACAAGCTTACTTGCTGGAATCCACTTCTGGCACTTCTCGCAGTAATAGGACATCTCCTCCATCCAGGAGGCATCACCTTCGTCGCTGTTCAGAGAGTCCCCGCTCTGGTCATGCGATAAGTCCACCGAAGCCTGGTCCTCAGACTCAACAATCAGGAGGGTCTCCCCTTCCACCTCACCCTCCTCCAAGCCCTCTGAGGTGGAGGTCCTGGTGGCTTCGTCATCGTGGCGGCTCAGCAGCCCACTCATGTGAACGTTATTAGCCATCCCAGACGGTGTTTGGGTAACAAGGAGCGATTCCTCCCCACACCGACAAGTCCATCCGCGCTGGATGTGCTGGCCACGTCTCCACAGTCAACATACAGGTGACAGAGGAAATTTTTTGTGTCCACCCTAGAGCTTTTGGGACTGGGTTATAACCTACACAAAAGAAACCGTCTTTCACAGATTACCTCTGTTAGCTGAAACACTTGCAAGTAGTTAAGATCCCAATGATCTTCCAGACGTCTTTAATCAAACCTCTAATGACCCAGGTCTGTGCCTACGACTGCTGGGACCCTTTTGCCATCAGTGCCTTGTCCCTTTCTTCCATAAGCTGCTTTGTCAAAGCAATCTGCTCTTCTAGCAGGCGAATATTCTCCTTTTTCTGATTTTGACGCTCGAGATCTCTGAGAACTCCGCTGTGCAGCCTCTGAAAACACAAGGGATGGGGTTTATCACAGCCTGTTGGATGCTGAATGCGATTAACCCCCACCCCACCACGCTGCCCCTGCAAGTCCTCTGCCACCACCTGTAGCTGCAGCCACTTAACACGGTTTGAATCTAAAACTACAGGAGCTGATATCCCGTATCGATAAGCTAACAGCCCTACACCAAAAAGCACTTTATTCGCACTCACCTCAGATGTGTGGGTTTGCTGAGTGGCAAAGCTACCGAGAAAATAAACGCTCTGCACCCGTAATTCCCACGCTGCACAGGATGGGCATGACCTATAAAATCCTGTTACCTCTGCCCTGAATCTCTACCAAATCAAACTAATCTCCCCCAAAACTTCTCCTCTGGTTGGAGAGAGTTTGGTGGCAAATTGGGAACGGTCTTAAGAAAAGCCGCCGTGTATCTTCACCTGCTTCCTTCTGCTCATGTCTTACTCTTAAAGAAAACACCTTGTAAACTCTTGCTGCAGGGCTGACTGAAGTCCCACAGCCTACTTAATGCCAAGCTCCTGAAAAAGCAAGACACTTGATTCAAAAAATACCCCTTTCACCAAACACGTTCATTATAAATAAAATGTGCAACACAGACCAGCAGTTTTCCAACTGGTGGGTAAGCCCCCCCCCCATGGGTGTGCAAAGCCCTAAGAGAATCCCAGCTTCTCTTTGTTTCCTCCACTCGCTTTTCTAGAAGGTTTTTCACTCTGATCATTACGCTGAACATTTAACCTTTACCTCTCACCGGGGGGGGATGCAAAATAAGTGAAACCAGAAGTGGTGACACTGATTGGGGTGGGGAAAAGGATGGAAGGGACTAGCTGGGAACCAGCTGCCCTGCTCCAGGTGTGCAGCTCTGGGGGCAGGTGAGGAGCAGAGGGGTGATGAGATCAGACACGGGACGAAGAAGATAGCACGGCTGACACTAACTCAGAAAGGAAACGGGGACCACGTGAAGCATTTAATCGGTTGTGCGTGTGATGGAGTGCAGGTGAGATACGGTTCCTCGGCAACTTCAACCCACCAAAGCTGCTGCTGTCACCACCACCACCATCCTTCCAGCCCCATGCTCCTTGTCCCACCCCCGGGGGTCAGCCAGCCCAGACAGCAAAAACCAACTCTTCCTTTTTCTTTCCTTCACAAAGCAAGTCCCACTCTGCTGGTTTCACTCCCTGAGCTGGCTAACCAAAGACAAGCACCAGTGCAAAGGAGAAAGAACGTGGGATGCACCATCCACTTTGGTGGTTTGGCTTGAACTCCCGGGGCGGGCGATTTGCTTCTAGATCTTCAGACAGCTCATGAGAATTCAGAGCAATAGTCATGAGCTCATCAGAAAATGTGACACACGAGGGGACGGTGTTTTAGCCCAACTAAAGGTGAGAATCTTCAGCTGAAGTCAAGCTTAATTAAAGTATTGTCCACCTGCCTGATTTACAAACTTATGCTCAGCATGGACTCAGGAATGAGAAAGTTTCACAGGTACCGAGGTTACCCACTGAATACTGGAGATATGAATAAATTATTTAGCCTAATGGCAAAAAAAAAAAAAAAAGACAAACAATTTAATTGACCTGTTTGAATGATGCCAAAATGCACCTGCAAATAATTTATTTGAAAGCTGACCCTGAAGTCATTTTAGATGTTTGCGCTTATTATTTGAAAAGTTCTCCCAGGGTTTTATTCTTCATCTAGAATGCCAATAACTGCACACTTCAAAGGCAATTATTTCTCCTGACAAGTTTAAAATAGAAAGGTTTTGTTTAAGAAATATTTCATCTTGTTAAGAAAATACACAGACATGTATGTCAGCTGATAATCAAAACTCTCTCTGGAAATTAATAAAACCAGTTCCTTCCCATTGGCTTCAAACTACCGAACTCAGGTTACCAATCACTATAATGCTAAAGACAAAGTTCATCATCTTATTATTTCATTACTATTAGTTAGTAACAATAAAGGTGTGGGAAGATACAAAGTAATAGAAGAATTACATCAAGAATGTGATTCTTTTTCCTTCACAAAACACAGCTATTCTGCCATCTTTCAGACGGGGAATGCATTTACTTCAAAAATGCACGACTTGCAAAAGACACCTTTATAATTTGAGTATCACGAGTGACAAAGAGCTACGAAAAAGTCAACTTTCTCACCTTCCTCTGTTCTCAGAAGTCAGGCCTCCTTGTCTCCTGCATCGGTTTAGATAAATGTGCGCAAGCTCAAATCACTTTGTGCCTGGCATACTGATTTACAAGAGTCAAAAGTTTATTAATCTGCATAAAGATAAACCTGAAATAATCCCTACACCAGGACTGCAGAATAGCCACGTTACTTATTTTTGTTACATTATCTAAATAACTGGGTTCCTTAAACCTGAAGCCATTATTCCCTGAATTGACGATGAAGAATTATAAAGAGAAAATCTCAGATTTCATTTATAAAAGATAATCTTTGAGCCCTAGCGCTTCTGAATAGCGAGTTAAACTGACTGCTGGGAAAAAAAAAAAAAAAAAAAAAAGAGAATTGATCATTTTGGCTTTGCTTCTGAAGCAGCAGCACCTTGAGGAAAGCTAATATCCCTGCAAACATGTACATTAGCATGAAATCCAGCTTCTGGGGAGATCACTTCTAATTCTAGAGGGCTGGTTTGCGAACCCAACCCCATACGTACAGGTCGGGCGCCTCTGAAGTCATGAGTTCCCCACGCAGAGTTCACAGGCCGTGCCTACAGCCGGGTGTTAGGACGGAAAGCAAAGAGTAGACGCTGGTCCTGTCCCCTCAAAACCCCCCAAGAGGTTTTGTTGCTGACCCAACCGGATCCTTTGACCCCTCCGTCTCCAGGACAGGCAGCGAAACTGCCTATCTGCCGGCAGCCTGACAGCAGCGACACTGGTACCCTCCACAGCGATGGCTTTGGATGGATGCGATGGAATCAGCAATGGATTTGTGGGAAAATAAGTTAAAACGGACCCATGGGGAGAAAGCTGCCCACCGTTGTCTTACTTGGGAAACCTAGGGTCTTCTCAGGCAGAAGTTTACAGCAGCGACCTCGGGTGTAACCATCAAAGCAATTTAACATTATTTTGCAAACCAAGCAACCAGCCACAGCGTAGAGCCACAGGCGAAGGGCAGCAAGTCCCCGTTTTCTTTCTGGTATCATCAGAAATGTATGAAGCAAGCAGAGGGCATTAACCATCGACTCGTTTGCTGATCCGCCACTCCTTCTACTAGAGTGGTATTTCATACGCGGGCAGAATGCCGTTGTGCCCTTAATTAACCTGCGCTTTGCACAGGAGTTGTAGCGTGGCCTCTACATACCAGGGGACCGCTGTCTCGCTCAGCGAGGATCCTGGCCAGGTACTCAGCCTCTAGTTTCACATTCCTTCTTCAGCCCCTTGCCCGAGGCATTACTTACTTCACCCTACACAGATCCTGCTCCGAAGGTAGCGTTACTCATTCACTCGAGGGCTGTTTTACGCCTGTTACCTCCGTAGAATACCAATGTTTTGTAAATGTTATTTTATTTTCATAGTCTGTGGTATGAAGGAGAGGTGTCAGTCAAAGATTAAGGTCAAAAACATCCATTAGGTTTAGGTGTCTCGCTGAAACACCCAAGGATGATTTTTTTTTTCAGAGCTCACGCTGTCCTGCAGCACAAAGCACAGCTCCCGTTTATTTATGCTGGAGTTGCACGTGTTCCTGCCAGACCTTCAGTGGCTCAAAGTGGGCACACTGAATTAGCTAGCAACCGCCTGGAAAAATCTGAATTTAAGCGATCTACCCAGCATCCATGTCAGTTCTGGCTGGAGCAGAGCCGTCACCCGTCACCGCTCCAAGAGACCAGCCTTCCTCTTCTCGCTGCTGCCTCAGCCATTCGGGGTGTTTTCCAACTTCTGCAGCAAATTAACCTGCCTCTTCCCTTACCCAGATCGGTCCCATCCTCCAAGATCCATCAAGCACTGACAGAAATAACCTCTTGAGGGAAAAAATACAATCCAGGCTGCACGGTAAAGCCCAGGCAACAGGCAGCTGAGCTGGGGTATGGACTAGCAACTTGAACCCTGACGTTTCGTTAACTTCTGACTACTTCAGACCTTTAATATCAGTCATTTAACAAAAGCAGGGTGGTGGTTTTTTTTTTGTGTGCATTTTCTGGACTTTTTGTAAAGAAGGCAGCGAAAATCAGATGTGTGCCCTCATATTGGTACCTTGCCCAAATCTCTTGCCAGGTGCAACTTGTCCATTCTGCGATCACCCAGCTTCTAGTCCCGGGCAGGATTTCTTTGTGTATGGACTCACCACCATCTGACCTGACACTTTTGGTTCTTTTTGCACGCAGGGTGCCTGCCAGGAATTACCCGGTTTTGGTAAACGTAGCGGAGAAAAACCTCCTCGTTTAATTATCGCATGGTGTTTCCGTTAGCTTGCGCTCTGCCTGTCCTGTCGGATCAGGAGGGGAGCCAGGGGCAGGCTGCGGGGCACACAACAGCGCTGTTTGCCCTTCAGCGGGAGGCATTTCTGGAGCTCAGGAAAAGCAGAGCACACGCGTTGCCAGAGGGACAAGCACCAGCGGGACAGCCCGGCAGGACAGGGGAGAGCCCTGGGAATGCTGCCAGGGTGGTGCCCTTGGGCATGGAGGGTGCAGGATTACATCCAGGATGAGGAAACCTCCTCCGCTGAGCCTGCCCTGCCTCACCTTGGAGCTCCCAGCGTGGAAAGGGCAGATGCCAAGGCTGGAAAAAGAGGGGAAGGGGTGGTTCGTGGAGAGACAACCATTAGAAAGGACATGGACCTGATGGAGCGGGTCCAGAGGAGGGCCACCAAAATGATCAGGGGGTTGGAGCACCTCTGCTATGAGGACAGGCTGAGGGAGCTGGGGTTGTTCAGCCTGGAGAAGAGGAGGCTCCGAGGAGACCTCATAGCGGCCTTCCAGTACCTGAGGGGGGCCTACAGGAAGGCTGGGGAGGGTCTGTTTACAAAGGCCGGCAGTGACAGGACGAGGGGCAATGGTTTTAAGTTGGAGAAGGGGAGATTTAGATTGGATATTAGGAAAAAGTACTGTGAGGGTGGTGGAACACTGGAACGGGTTGCCCAGGGAGGTGGTTGAGGCCCCTTCCCTTGAGATATTCAAGGTGAAGCTCGACGAGGCCCTGGGCAACCTGGTCTAGTTGGGGGTGTCCCTGCTGACTGCGGGAATGTCGGACTAGATGACCTTTGGAGGTCCCTTCCGGCCTGGACCAATCTATGAATCAATCTATGGTGGCAGAGCAGGGGTGGCTGGCAGGAAGAGAGGGCAGGAGGCCAGCGAGCAGGAGGGCAGGCAGAAGAGACCAGGCTGGAGGGGGCTTTGAGCAACCTGGTCTGGTGGGAGGTGTCCCTAGCAAGGGCAGGGGGGTTGGAACTCTATGATCTTTGAAGTCCCTTCCAACCCGAACCGTTGTGTGAGTGTGTGAAGAGCGGGCAGGAGGGCGGGCAGGCGGGGGGGGGGGGGCGGGCAGGGAGGGGTGCGGGCAGGCGGGATGGAGAGCGGGAGCGCGGGCAGCGGGAGGCAGGGAGACACGTGGGGAGGCGGCGCGGTGCGGAGCGGGCAGGGGGCGGGGCTTGGCGCAGGGAAGGGGCGTGGCACCAGGAGAGGGGCAGGCACCAGGAGAGGGGCGTGGCTCCGGCCGGAGACCCCGGGCTGAGCCCGCAGGTGAGGGGCGGGGCTCCCGCCCGGTTCCTCAGCCCTGCAGGTGAGGGGGCGGAGCCTCGGCCGAATGGGCGGGACTTTACCGGCCGGTGGGCGGGGCCGCCGTAAGGGCGGGGCGCTCGCGCTCCCCTACCACCCCCCCCTCCCAACCGCCTCCCCTTCCCACCACCCCCACCACCCCCCCCCCGCGGCCGGGTCACTCACCTCCCGCTCCCGCCGCTGCTGGAGGTGCACGGCCGCCACGGTGGCGGCGGAGAGCAGAGCGGAGACGGCCAGCACCGCCCGGGAGCTCCGCGACATCGCCGCCGTTGCCGGTGGCGGGGCGGGCGGCGCGTGCCGGAGCCGCCTGCTCGCCGCGGGGGGAAGGGCCGGGCGGCGGCGCGCGGGGAGGTTGGGGGGGGGTGGGGGGTGGAGGAGGGCGGCAGCGGGGGTGGGGAGAGAGCCGAGCGCCGAGCGCGTCGAACCCAGGCTAGAGCAACCGAGGGCCGATGCGGGAGGGCTGGGCCGAGCGAGGACCCGTCCCACCGGGCGGGCGGGGAAGGGCCGGGCCGGGCCGCGCCCCGGAGCGAGGGCCGGGGGGGGGAAGGAGGGTGAAAAGGCCGGAAGCGGCCGCCTGCCCCGCACGTGGCGCGGTCCCCGGGGCTCCCCGTCTTTTCTGCCGGGGTTTGGGGTGCCCTGGCGCCTCACGGGCCTGCCCCGGGCCCGCCGCAGGGAGCAGGCCGCGGCCTGGTGCTGAGGGCCTGAGGCGCGGCAGCTCCTCCTCGTCGCGGTGGGACGGCAGTGGGGACGGTCTTCTGTGGCCATAAGTGACCTAACCCGAGTAACCCTTACTGACAGGCCACCGGCTGAGCTTTTACAGGAGGGTGGTCACCCTGCTGCGGCTGGGCCCTCCGCACCCCTCTGGCCCGAAACGCCGAGCCAGGTGGCTGGAAAAGGGCCTTTGCCCCATCGGTGCTGTTAGCGCAGAGGGAACCCCCCCCAGCCGGTCCGGTGCCTCCTGGTGCCTTTCCAGAAGGGGTGTTTTTTGGGGCTTCCTGCCGGCCTGCAGTTCCATTTCCAGTGTGGTTGCAGCTCTGAAAAACAAACAAAAAGGAGATTTCTTCTGAGTTCAATAAAGATTTTTTTTTTTTTTTTTTTTTTTTTGCTTTTATTGCGTGAAGACCTCCAGTTCTGCGCTTCCCTTGCCCAGGAAAACCCAAGTGGCATAGGACGAGCAGCTGGAGAAAGCAGCTCTTCAATTGTTTGGTTTCTTCTCATTGTTCGCTGTGTGGCCTTAGGCCTCGTGTTTGGCAGTTTTTCGTGCTCTGAAGACAGCGTTATTCCTCTCCCTGGGGGATTTTTCCCTGGCACCTCCTCCCTGGAGTATCTGGGTGTTTTGCAGATGAAAAATAATTTATGTTCCCAGTGCTCCTGTGTGAGGGCAACAGATGGCTGTCGTGAATGACTTTGATCTGCCATGTTCAGATGCGCTTCAGGCTTCAGCTGGAGGACTTCAGCCTTTTCAGGGCACTTTCACCCTGTAACAGTTGAAAGCAAACTTCCCCCTGGCTGCTCCAGAGCTGACAAGAGTCTCAGGTCATGCTCCCAAAAAGCAACTTGTCAGCAGTCCCTACCTGCTGCGTTACTGGCCCAAATGAGCACGTCAGAGGTGCAGGAGAGTGACTCTTAATGGAATGTATTTAAAAGGAAACATCTGGTGGGGAGGCGGGATATACCACAAGGTCTGTAAAACCCCGAAGGAGGTCAGGGAAGAATCATGCGCCGTTTCCCACGGCCCAGGGGCAAGTGAAAAGAAGGTGGCACCGCATGGGAGCGAGTTGTGGGAGTCGTTGTCCCCGGCACTGCGAAAGCTGAGCTTACCTGTGGGTTCAGAGAGGACCTGGACAAATTCCTGGAGCCGCCCTTGATGTCCGGATGCTGCTTTTGTTCTCGGTGAACTCTTTAAACCGTAAATGAACGGGAAGGTGGGAGGTTTACTGTGCGAGGTGTAGCCTTACTCCCCGCTCCTTCCTGTACTTTTTTTTTTTTTCTCCCTGCCACAGCTCGCTGCCAGGCAGGATGGTGGGGCACAAGGAATCTCAACCCCAGCAGGTACCACAGTCCCTGTCTCAAAACCAGGCTGGGATACCTTAGAACTGAGTTACAGGGTGGTTGCTGCCAGGGGATGGTGGAGTCGCATCCCCGGCCCTGGCCGGAGTGGAAGAAGGAAAACCAAATGTGTGAAGCCGATCCCCTCATCGTTATAATCTTTTTCATCTGCCTCCTGAATGAAGGTGATTAAAATGAAAGGCAAAATTAGCGGGAATGATAGTATTTCAATTGAGCCTAATGGTTTTGCTCACGTCGGTGTGTTTACTGTTATTAAGGCTTATGCATAAGCGCTTGTAACGCGGCCAAGGCCACCGGAGTGCCAAGAACAGGGTCCGTGCCAGATGTGTCGGGCGATGTGAGCCGGCGCGGCGCCTGTGGCAGGGTGGAAGGGCGCAGCTCACCCCAGCTGGAAGCCCAGCGCCTCTACCCAAGCCTGGCATTAATCACCCCAGGGGCTAGAATCCCCGGGTGGGAAACGTTCGGGCTGTGCTTTGGCAGCAGCCTGAGTTTCCTCCATGGTAGTTCAGGTGTTTTCCCACCCTCCCGCCTTCCCTCCCAAGGACTAGGGCTTGCTGAAGCGCTCGCGTCTCCTGCCGGGGCCCTGCTCTTCTCCTGCTTTGGGTGGTTGTCTCCTTCCCATGCTCGGAGCGGGAGCAAGCTCACCTGGGGAGGCAACCTTCTGGAAAACCCAGCCATGGACCAGCCTAGCGCTAAGGATGGAAAGCCCTGCTCTTCTCCTGTTTTGGGTGGTTGTCTCCTTCCCATGAGCTTGCAGGAGCAAGCTCACCTGGGGAGGCAACCTTCTGGAAAGCCCAGCATGGACCAGTCTGGCTAAAGATCCTGCAGCAGCCACAATGTGGGGAAAAGCCCATTTTCCTTTTTCTGAGACGCTTTTCCAGCTGGGTTGGGTAAGCCCGGCCAGAGACAGGGATGGAGGAGGAAGGGAAGCAGGAACGCACAGTGGTGATACCACCGGGGAAAGCCTTTTTAGCTGGCAGTTAGCTGAAGGACAAGAGAGAAGGAGATTTCAGAGTGTGTCCCCCCACACACAACGAATGCAACTTTGACCGCCCCAGGCCTGTTGCAGAGATGTCTCCTGGGGCTGATGGGACTGGTGAAGGGATGTGAGAGGCTGGCAAAGCGATGGTAGCTCCTTGCAACACGATGAGCTGCGTTGCTGATGCCCTCGGACAGAGAGTGAGGCGAGAGGACGAGCTTGTGCCGAGGGAAACGTGGCTCAGGAGGGCCTCTTTGCTGGCTCTGCTGGTTGCCGTCCACGTGAGGTTTCCTCAAACAAAGGCCTTGGCTGCAGGTAGCTGGTTCCTGGTGTGTTATGCCCATACCTTCCTTGGATGCCCTCTTTTCCCGTGCCTCGGTTCCTCCTTTGCTGGCCTGGGCATAGTGGCACATGTCGTCTCGTGGAGATGGGGCTGGGCACCCATCAGGGAAGGGTTGACTCACACGTGAAAGGAGACTGCGAAGAGCCAAAAGCCATTTTTTCCCCTGGGCAAGCAGCTCAGATCTTTACGGTGATCTTGGATAACGTGTCTGAAGTCAATGCTTAGGGGGCATTTTTATCCTGGTTTCCAAAGAAAATGAAGCTTGTGCAACCTCGGTGCCTCATCCACCCCCTCCCTCCCTTCCGTGCTCTTACACGGGCATTTGCCAACCTCCTTGGTAAGGCTGCGTTGCAGGTCCTGTCTCAGTAAGACTTCCACCTTTATTTGCCCGTACCCGACATTTCGGTGGATGTGGAGGAGTTCTGGCTAAGCTTTGTGGTTACACCGAGCAGGGGAGCATCCCATGAGGGGAAGGGTTGGCGGTGTCAGCTCAACCCTATATTAGCCACCAGAGAACCCACTAAACAGAGCACCCGGTCATGGCTTGCCTTAGTGGCTCACCTTAAAGCTTAAGGAAAAACCCTGCAAAATTTGGCCAGGTAAAGTTTGAACTGAGTCCGTTTCCAAGTCCACGACCTGAACCACAGCCCTTATCCCATTCCATTCCTCCGGTGTAAGGTGAGGAGCCAATCTCTCTTATCAAACCGCAAACTAATAATAATAATAAAAATAATCCCAAAGGTGTGTTTTGACAAAGGTTTCATGGTTTGTTCTTTTTTTTCACCAGGGAGTTTGGTGACCTGGCTGTCCTTCCCTCTTCGCAGAGCCGGCTCTTCCTCCCTCCCGGCTGGGTGTGCTCCTGAGGGTGAGTTTGCACGCACCCAAGTGCTCCACTGAGACACAACGGCTGCCTCCGTTGGGAAGAAGACCCCAAAAATAAAAGGTCCGAACCCAACCTAAACCAAATTCCCATCTGCTCCGTGACAGCGCTTGCTGGTGCTGCCGTCGGGAATTCACCCCCAAGAGCCCAGCCCAGCCCTGGCTCCGGTCACCCTCTCTCATGGGCTTGGGGGGACCTGAGCGTGGAGCTGGCAAGTGCTGGGGGGGGGGTTGCGCCGGCACCCACTTGGCCAGAGCTCTCACGGGAAATAGGGAGCTGAGCCCATGGGAGAGCCTCCCGAGGAGGGGAGCACACTCTGCCTGCTGTTATTAGCATTGATTTTCTTCTTATGGCTGTGCTAATAATAGCAGCAAAAAAAAATATCATAGAATCATAGAATGGTTAGAGGTGGAAGGGACCTTAAAGATCATCGAGTTCCAACCCCCCTGCCATGGGCAGGGACACCTCCCACCAGACCAGGTTCCTCAAAGCCCCATCCAGCCTGGCCTTAAACACCTCCAGGGATGGGGCAGCCACAACTTCCCTGGGCAACCTGTTCCAGTGCCTCACCACCCTCACAGGAAAGAATTTCTTCTTAATATCTAAATTTCCCCTCTTTCAGTTTAAAAATAAAACTCACCCAAATCAGGCATACCTCCGCCTGCCTAGAGAGGAGGCTAACTCAGTCGAAATAAGACATTTTTTAATACATACATTTCATTAATTTAAATTATTTTTCAAGCCTCTGCATCCAGTGACCCTACCTCTTAATTACAGAAAAGGAACACAAAAGCTTTATCACGTTTTTATTTTTCCCTCTGCGTTTTTCAAGGTTTTAAATCCCAACAACACAACCCACTCCTCCCCCCCCGTAGCCACTGTAGCTCATCCCCCTGAAGTTTGTCCGTGGGCTTCACGACCTGCTCACACCATCCGTTCAGGTGAATTCTGCTGCTTGTCCCCTGCAGACAAGCCCCTACAAATCTTCTCAGGGAGCCGGAGGGAAATGACTCTGATCCTCCTGAAATTAATAAATGGAGAAAAGAGAAAACTAGGGGGGGAGACCCATTTTTTAACTCCCTTCTGAGCGTGGAAGCTTTCCTTCCCTTTGCAGGCCAGCCTGCGAAACAGTTACTTTTGATTTTAATTTCCCCGTACGCTTCCTCCTTCCAGCGGGGAGCGCAGGCGCCCGGGGCAGCCGCTACACGAGCCCTGCGGGTTGTTTTATAGCCGGGCGATGTGCGGTTACACGTTAGCCAGCCAGCCCTGGGGGTGGCCGCGCCAGCGGGTCACCTCCAGGTAAATAAACTAAGGTGTGGGCTCCCCAGCTCGCCCCGATGTGGCTTCGTTTCGCCCCAACCGGAGGGTGCGAAGGGGCCCCCTGTGTCCCCAGCCGCCCCGGGCACCTTCCCCGGCATCCCTGGGACGGGGGGGGGGAGGCAAGGAGGGTGGTCTGGATGCTCCCCCCCCCCCCCCCCCTTCCTTCTCACCCTGCTTTTCCCAGAGGACGGCGTGTCCCTGCCCTTCGTTTTGGGGTACCGCAGCAGGTAGCCGACCCGAGGAGCTGCACCCCAGCTCCCTCCCTCCCTCCCTCCCTCCACGCACACTCTTCCCCCGAGCAGGGGGGTGTGTGTGGGGGGGGGGGGGGTTGAAATGCAGGCGAAGGCCAAAGTCTACCCGCACGGCGGCGAGGGGAGGATGTAAAGCCAGCACTTTATAATTATATTGTCGGCAATCGCACAGACCCTTGCCCGCGGCTGGCGGGAGGCAGGTATTGCGGCAGCGCCGCCGAGGGCAGAGAGGCTGGGGTTGGGGTTTTTTTTTTTTTGGTTTTTCCTTTTTCCTGGCAAACATTGTAAAAAGCACCGGGAGATAAAAAACAAAACAAAAAAACCAAAAAAAAACCAAAAAAACCCCTTCTGTAGAAAACAACCCACACGTTGGCAGAGTTAAATTCTGCAAGCAATCACCCCCGTTCGTTGCGTGGCGAACGAAAGCCTGCCCCCAGCACCGCTGGAAGGCAGGGAGGTGTGTGGGTCCCCGGCCCCCAAAGCGGGGGTGCTGGGTGCTGCCCCCCCCCCGCCTCCCCGGCTCCCACCCTCCCGGGGGTGCCCCGGGAGCAGGAGGGTTTCCTGGGCTGCAGCGGTGCAGGGAGAGGAGGGCAAACGTCGGGATTTGGCCTCGGTTGGGTGGGTGGGGAGGGGGCAGAGGCATCTACGGGTGCTGCAGCCGGCACCGAGACCCCCCCTCTTCCCCGGGGGAAGCTAGGGGGAAAGAAGGAGCCCGGCTGGAAGCAGCACCGCTGAGCTCCCTGGGCGATTTCGTAGGCAGCGGATGCGTATCCTGATGCTTAACTCATGCCGGGCGTGTTGGAGCACGTGCTCTGCCGCTGCGCAGGTGGGACGGGCAAGGACCCTCCGGCACCAGCACTGGGTCCCCACCGGCAGCCAGCCCTCCCCGTTCACCCGCGGCACCGGGATGGGGAGCAGGAAAGCTCCGTCTCTAAACCCAGCCGAGTCGGAATAGGGGTTGGGACATCCCAACCCGTCCCCTGGCCCAGCTTGGAGCTGGCGTTGGCAGTGCCAATGGGTGTCCTGGTGGTCCTCCTCGTTGGAGAGGAGCGGAGTCCAGATGGACCTCATCTTCTCTTTCTACTGCTGCCAACCCCCCACCCCACCCCCCCCGGGGAGCTGCACCGGCCAGGGGTGGCAGCGGTGGGACCATCCCTGAGCACCAAACCCCAGACAGTTATTCCTTCCTCCAGCTCATCACTGACCCTCTCTGCCCTTGTCACTGCTCCGTCACGCTATTATTCTTCCCATTCACCCCCCCTCCACCCCCCCAAAAAAGGAGAGGGACAGCAGGGACAGCCCCTACCTCCCGGCCAGCCCCTCCCCAAGGTTTTTGAAATGGTAAAGAAATGCGTAAGCCCCATATGCATACAATGGGGTTTATGGCGGTGGTCATCTGGAAGGAATGAGGAAGGCTCGGGGGGCCCCAGAGGTGCCGTCTGTCCTTGGGGAGGGGACAGGGGATATTCTACCACCGAGGTTTGATCTCGGAAGAGGATGGCAGGGCTTGTCGCGGTGTGTGTGGGGGGAGAGCACAGCCCCCCGGAGCCCCCCGGGGCGGTGCGGCAGCTTATCAGCCTGCGCCAGCTGCGGGAAGAGGGGATTTTAAAGGCGTTTTGAAAGCGCTATTGTTATTTTTAGGAACCTGGGAAGGGACCGACTGGGTCAGACCCCGGTTGTGGCTCATCCAGCTTTTTTCCACCAGCACCTGCCAACACCTGCCTTTTCGGGGAGACCTTTCCCAAGGGATCTAGGCGACTGCCGTCTGGCTCCCCGACCCCTGGTGGGAGGTTGTGGTCCTGGTCAGCAGACGGGACAGACTGACCTTGCCCAGCAGCCGGGCTTCACACTCCTCGCTTGAACTCCCAGCCTCCGTGAGCACGTGCAGCGCATCCTGAGGTGCAGCGCATCCCGACAGCAGCGCATCCCGACAGCAGTGCATCCTGATGTGCAGTGCATCCTGATGTGCAGTGCATCCCAACAGCGGTGCATCCTGATGTGCAGGGCATCCTGACAGCAGCACATCCCGACAACAGTGCATCCTGACAACAGTGCATCCCGATGGCAGTGCATCCCAACAGCAGTGTATCCCGATGGCAGTGCATCCTGAGGTGCAGTGCATCCCAACAGCAGTGCATCCCGACAGCAGTGCATCCTGCCAGCAGTGCATCCTGGTGTGCAGCACGTCCTGGTGTGCCAGTGCATCCCAACAGCAATGCATCCCAACAACAGAGCATCCCGACAGCAGCACATCCTGACAGCAATGCATCCCGGCAGCAGTGCATCCTGATGGCAATGCATCCCAACAGCAGTGCAACCTGATTTGCAGGGCATCCCGACAGCAGTGCATCCTGACAGCAGGGCATCCCAACGACAGTGCATCCTGATGGCAGTGCATCCCAACGGCAGTGCATCCCGGTATGCAGCATGTCCTGGTGTGCCAGTGCATCCCAACAGCAGTGCATCCCGATGGCAGTGCATCCCAACAGCAGTGCATCCTGATTTGCAGGGCATCCCGACAGCAGTGAATCCTGACAGCAGTGCATCCTGACAGAAGTGCATCCTGGTGTGCAGCATGTCCTGGTGTGCAGTGCATCCTGACAGCAGCGCATCCCGGCAGCAGCGCATCCCGACGGCAGCGCATCCCGACCTGCAGCACATCCCAATGTGCAGCGCATCCCAACGGCAGCGCATCCCAACAACAGCACGTCCCGACGGGCGGGAAAAATGTGTCTTTTCTCAGGCAATGCCTCCCGTTTGCATGGGTCACCCCGCTGAAGCAGGCATGGGCTGGGCAGTGAAATGGGAACACGGGGATAACGCGGGAGGAAAAACATCTCTCTGGAGGATAAAGCCAGGGCGTGGGGTTTCGGCAGACCACCCGTGGCAGCCTTCCCACCGCATTCCAGCGGCAGCTGGGGCCCCCCTGTGAGGTGGAATTGGGCTCAGACAGGGGAAGCTGCTCATCTTCATGGGTACCAACGCCCGCTCTGGCCAGACCCGCCTGGCCGAAGGTTCTCTGTGGCCTCCTGCCAGAGAGAACCCCAAATCCAGACCATCAGTCAAAAAGGACCAGTGGCTGCCACCCCGTTCCTTCACTGTTGACGCAGAGTTAGAGCCTAGAGTGATGCGCAGCGAGATGTCTCTCATGGAAACATCAGAGAAAGCCTGGGGACTGAGGACCACCACCACCAGCGACTGGTGGGTGCTGGAGGGGCTTGCGTGGATATGGCTTCTTGAGATGTTAGAGCCCACGTGGATTCGCTGGTGTCTGATAAAGGTTGTGCGCGTGGTGTATGTCTAAGCACAGCAGGAACATTTAGAGGGAGTAGCTTTCTGTCCTCCATTTAGCCACCGGTTTGCGGGAGACTCCTGGGATTTCACTAGCTTTGCAGCCTCTGCTGCTGTGTCAGGCTTGGTGGCACCAAGGTTCCTGGGGAGGAGACACTGGGCGGACAGTGGGGTCATGGGAAACCACAAGCAACAACAACAAAAATAAAAGTTGGGCAGTGCAGGCAAAGCTGGGGAAGGGGCTTCAGGGGGTTTCCAGGGACAGATGTTCACGTGGTCGTGTTTCTGCGGCAGAGCCTGCGAGCTCAGGGCTCGGCTGACCGCCTCGTGAGAGAGGACACCTCTCCAAGGGGGTCACCCTGTCCTCCCAGAGCGGTGGGTGGGACGTGGGGGAGACACGGGTCCTCTGGCAGCCTCTTCTCCCAAGCTTCGGGGCCATGGGTGCCACCCAGGAGGATGCTCAGGGGGATGCCGCTGGGGTCCGACACCCAGCACGGGGAGCGGGATGGGAGGCTCGGCGGGGAGCGGCCGGGCAACATGGGGTGACGCCGGGCGCCCCAAGGGAGAGGAGCCGCAGCGAGTGGGCGGCCGGAGAGACAGCGCCGAGCCGGTGGGGGGAAGCGGGAAGGAAGCGGAGGTATCGGTGGAGCAAGACAGGGAGACGCTGGGAGTGGCAGGGGCCGTGGGAGGCAGGGAGACGGGAGCCCGGTGAGTCAGCCCGGTGGGGTGCTTTGAAACCCGGCGGGGGGAAGCACAGGCAAGGCAGGTTCTGCCGCAGCCTGGGGAGCCATCTTCCCCCGGCTGGCGGCTTCTCCATCCCCCCTTCCCTGCTCAGCCGAGGAAAGCAGGTTGCCCTCCAAACCGGGGCGGCTGGCGGAGCCGCCGCCGCTCTCTCTCTTTCCGAGGTAACACTGGCGTGGAGCCACCCCGGCTCCATCCGCCGTGGCGAAGAGGTTCCTTGTCTAACCGGGGGAGCTGCCAAAATCCGGCTTGGAAGCAGAGCTTTCCAGTGGCCCCATGGCCAGCGGCACGGAGGGGTGTTGCGCAGGCGTCACCAGGGCAGTGGCTTTGCTCTGGCAGCCTGTGCCACCCCCAGCAATGCTGACAAACCACCCTCCCCCCTCCCCACCCCCCCCGACCTCTGGGGCACCGTGGGCTGGTATTCGCCCAAACGTTGGCACTGGAGATGCCGTGCTTTGGGTGGGAACCTGCCCTCGGAGGCCATGGCAACCCCTCCGGCGACGCACGCCGTGTGCGTGCAGGCGGCTGCCGAAACCCGGCTGAGTCACCCCCCCCGGTGCTGCAGGTGTGCCGTGGGGCGCGGGGTGGGGTTGGGGGGGGGAAGCACCCCCCGAGAGAACATCAGCCCTTCGCAGGCTGGTGCTGAGCTGCGCCGCCGAGGGCAGACATCCCAGGTGGAAGGAAAACTGGGGCTGGAAAGAGCCTGTGCCCCGGGCGAGGGTTTTTTTTATTTTAAAGCAGGGGCACCATTCCTCTGTGGTCCGTAGAGATCCCCGTGATCCTTCTGGGAAGACCCTATGGCTACGCTGGACCTCCACTGGATAATCCAGGGAGGCAGCAGGTCGGGAAAGGCTGCAGATGAAATACCATTTCCCTTCTGCAAACCCTCTCCCCGTAACGTGGCCGGGGTGCAAGCCCCCGAGGGCTCCTGGTGGCCTTGCGGTGCCTGTTCCTGGGTTCCGGCATGGACTCCCTGCTCACTGTCCCACCTCACGTGGGGAAACATGGAGCATTTCAAGGCAGTGGGGGGGGAGGGAGGGGAGGTCATGCCAGGATGCTTGGGACATCCCAGCCTCCTTCCCATCTCTCCCAAAACGCCTCTTGGAGCAGCAGGGGAGTTTGCCAGCCAAGGGGGGTGTCAGCTGGGTGTTTGGGTGACTTGCAGCAGCCCAGATGTCCCAGCCCTGGTGTTTCAGGCACACCGCAGACCCCCAGGAAGATGAAGGTTCATTTTCCCAAGGATATGAAGCTGTGGCCTCTTTTGGACAGTCAGTAAACTTGGGATAAATCCCCCCCCCATCTGAGTTCTGCTGAGTTCTGCTGTGCCGTTGCATTGCCGGGCTCCCGTACCAGCCAGGGTTTCATCATCCACCCAGCCCGGTTTGGTTCAAAAAAGTGAGAAAAGGCTGGAAAAGGGAGACTGGGCAACTGCGCTCTCAGCTTCGTGGGGCAGAGCACCCCCGCGCAGCCCCTCCGGCTGTACCTGCTGCTGTCCCCCCGCTCCTGCGCAGGAGGGGCGACGGTTGGGGTGATCACGGTGAAAAGTGCAGCCCAGGCAAGAAGATGAAAGGACATGGCTCCCCGGTGTCACCGGGCAGGTAAAATGTTCCCTGAGTCGCCATCCCCTGAGCAGTGGACACGTGCCTTTGCTTACACCGCCGTCACCGGGGCGTCTTTCCTTCTGCTCTCCCTTCTCCAGCCCAGCTCCGTCCCTTGCCCCCCTCCGCCCAGGTCCTTGCCCCCAACCATGCTTTCCCCTCTCCCTTCTAGGTGATATATCAACCGGGGGGGGGGTGCTGGCGGTGAGGGGGTGTGTGTGTCCTCCAAAAGGGGGGGACACAGTGCCCCTGTGCCCCTCACAGGCTGCCATCGGTCCGTCCCCCCACCCCGGGGTCGGTTGGGGAAGGAGGGGGGGGGGTGTGCGTGTGTGTGTGCGATTGCGACAGCGACACATGGCTGATTCATTGTCTGATCCCATCTCTCCCTCCTCACTCCCAAACGATTCGAGTCAAATAAAACACATTTTAGCAGTCAAATCCGTAAGGGTGGGTCCCATTGTGCTTTGACCCTACAGGGCATTTTGTACATTTAATTTGCTTTACACCCAAAATGTTAATTTAACGTACCGGATTTTCTCCCACACCCAAGTAAAGGCTGGAAATTAAACAAGATCCTGCAGAAAGGTTTGTGTGCCATTATCTCGTTAGCGTTGTTATTTATTGGGTAATTAGAGCAACGCTGGGCTGTAGGTGCAACGTTGCTCCGGCGGGCATACGGAGAAGGACGCCGGCCGCCCAGTGACGTGTCTGTGGGCTGCCCCCCTGAAGACGCGGCAGCGGTCCCAAGGATGCCGCTTCATGGAGTTGGAGAAGGGGGGATTTAGATTGGATATTAGGAAAAAGTTCTTTACTTTTCCTAAGTGTTCTCCAGGGTGGTGGAACACTGGAACAGGTTGCTCAGGGAGGTGGTTGAGGCCCCTTCCCTTGAGATATTCAAGGTGAAGCTCGACGAGGCCCTGGGCAACCTGGTCTAGTTGGGGGTGTCCCTGCTGACTGCGGGGAGGTCGGACTAGATGACCTTTGGAGGTCCCTTCCGGCCTGGACCAATCTATGAATCTATGGCGCTGCGTGTGGCTCCTTGCAACGGCGTTGGTGCAGCACCCTCCCCAGGCTCCTCCGGGTTAAAAAAAAAAATACCAAGGAATGGTCTTTTTAGGAAAGGCAGTATGGTTTTCTTCCGGGCTATGGCCAAACAACGTCAAGGCTTGGTCAACACCCGCTAGCTCAAGGGGAAGGCAGCCCCGTGCCACCACCACCGAGATGCTCTACTGCATGCAGGTGCTGGAGCGGGTACAGAGGAGGGCAACGAAGCTGGTGAAGGACCAGGAGCATAAATCGTACAAAGAACGATTGAGGGAGCTGGGACTGTTTAGTTTGAGGAAGAGGAGGCTGAGGGGAGACCTCATCACTCTCTACAACTACTTGAAAGGACATCGTAGAGAGGCTGGTGCTGGTCTCTTCTCACAAGCAAATAGCGATAGAACAAGAGGGAATGGGTTCAAGCTCCAACAGGGTAGGTTTAGACGGGACATTAGGAAGAAATTCTTCACAGTGAGAGTGATCAGACACTGGAATGGGCTGCCCAGGGAGGGGGTTGAGTCACCATCCTTGGATGAGTTTAAGAGTCGCTTAGATGTGGTGTTGGGGGATATGGTGTAGGGAAGAACTTTGTAGAGTAGGGTAGATGGTTGGACTCGATGATCCCAAGGGTCTTTTCCAACCTGAATGATTCTATGATTCGATGTAGGTGGTGCCTCTCCATCCAGCTCCTCTTGCCTTTCCGGAGGCTTCAGGACCTTCTCTCCGCCCCGTGCTTCCAACGGGACTGGGCACACCGCAGCCCTGACCGCTTGTGTCAGGGCTGTAGAGCTGATACTAGCAATAATAATACTTTAGTTCCTGATTCAGCCGTGCTTGTAAGTGCACGTCTGACTTGGAGCACCCAATTAAAATGGAGTTTGTACTCCAGGACCTCGCTAAATGGGAACCTCAAAGCAGGATTTGAACAAGCTGAGAAGACATTAAAGTAGTCACAGCAAAGTCCTGGTTCAGGAGCGTTGTGATTAATGCCATTTGCTACCTATTTTGGCTTAAAAGCCAAGGAGTGGTTGAAATAAAAGAAACCTCAAGTTGAAAGCCTTGCAAAAAATCAATTAAAACTCATGTAGCTGCATTTTGACCTGGAGCAAAATCTCAGACGTAACAGAGAAATTATATAGCCTTAAAGAGAAAGAAAGAAAGAGAAGGTTTTTACGTGTCGTGTTGCTGAGGTGTTGCCCCAGGGCGCGCTGAGGTGGCTTCTCCCCGGGTACCTGCGGAGACTGTAAACTCCCTGCAGGAACTGGGGGAGCGAGTAGCTGCCCCCCAGCCCCTTGCGTTGCTCCCGGTGCCTGTCCCCGCCCCGGGCAAGCAGTCAGGGCTTAAAAGCTCTCCCGGAGGAGCAAGAGCTGGGTGGTGGGGTAACTCCTCTGCCGCTTGAGCCGGTGGGATGGAGACATCTGCTCCCGCGCATCGTTCCGGTAGACCCTACCGAAACGGGGTACAGCAGGTAGGGCTGCTGCAGCTCCCGGCTTGGAATTTCTGGCTGGAATTCTACCCTTTACTTCTCATATTTCTCGATCGGAAGCACGGATTGCTTTGGGATGCTCAGCCTGGGGGACCTCTCCGGTGGTGTGACACCTGATAAAGGGCTCAGGGCCGGGGGCTCCTGCCACCACCAGTCCCCAGGGCTCAAACCCTCGCAAGCGCTCACACCAGTTTGCCCCTGGATAAAGTCCCCAGCAGCCCCACAGCGGTGGTCCTCGCCTCAGAAAATAACTGGGAACGTGTGTTAAGCAGAGCTCTTTCATTCGACCACGGCATTGGGAGGCCCATCCTTTCCAGAAGCTCCAGATCCATCCCCTGAAATTAACTCTTCGTCTCAATGGATCCAACGGTGAATTCCTGTCAATTCCCCCTGGCCTGCTCTTTGCTTTTTTGGGAGGAAAGCGGCGACTTTTGAGAAGAGGGATGCCGTCCGAAAGGCCTCTTCACACAGGGAAACACCTCTCCGTGCTCCCCACATCCCCACCAGCCTGGACCATCGCTCCGGCCCGTTGCCGGCTCCACTGGGGGGGGGGGGGGGCTGTGCTTGGGGAGTAAGGCACCGAGTGCGTTTCCACTGTGTTTAATAAAAAAAAGCAGATCGAATTGTAGGTGTGAGGCGGGAAAAGGCCCCCCCCACCTCCCCTGAATGCTGTTAAATACCCGAGGACACACCACGCGCGGGCTCCCTTGCGCTCGGAGACTTTGCACTGCAGTTTTGTGGGTTTTCTTCTGTTTCTTTTGCTTCCTTTCCCCCCCCCCCCCCCCCATCCTCTTGTCTTTTGTTTCATTTCCACTTCGGGAAGAGGGGGAGAGTACAAGAGGCAAATAAAAAAAAAAAAAAGGGGGGGTGGGGGGTGGGAGAAAGCTAAAGCCGTGACACGTTTTTCTTTTTAAATCAATGACTGAAACAGAATAAAGCCTTTTTTTTTTTTTCTTTTTCTTTTTTATTTTAAAAGAAGAAAAGCTTGTCATTAAGAATAATAATAACAACAACAACTTTCTCTGCCTGCTGCCCCCGAGGACAGCCCAGCCTCTTCCCCGCCGCCCTGGGGAGCCCCCCCCTCTCCGCGGGCTGCCCCTAAGGCGGGGGGGGGGGCTGTACACCCTCATCTCAGCCCCTTCCACGGGAGGCAGCGGGACCCTCAGCCGCGGGTGGGGAGCACCCCAGGCATCCCCCCCGGGGGGGCGGTGGGCAGGCAGACAGGCGGCGGGAGGGCACCAACGGTGGGGCTCCCCTCCTCTATTTAATTTTATTTTATTTTATTGAATTTTATTTTATTTTAATTTTTTTTTTAATTTTTTTCCTTTTTTTTTTTTTTTTTTTTGTTAATTTTCAGACGTTAAATTCTTTTGCAAACATTCATGCCTTAGGAAGGGCTGGAACAAAGCTCAGCTGCTCCAACCGGTCGGACAGGTAAGCAGACTTGTTGACACCGTTATGTTTGCAGCACGCATGCTCCTTCCCAAGTTTCCTGGTGCATTTTTCTATTCCACCTTATGAAACTTTCCTCCCCCCCCTTTCACCCACCCCCCCACCCACCCACCCCCCCCCTCCTCCTCCTCCTCCTCCTCCTCCCTCTCCCTCACCCCCCCTCCTTTCCCTCTCCTCCCCTTCCCCTCCCCGCTCCTCGGCGGCTCTGCCCCGGTGCGTGCGGTCCCGCTTCCCCGCCGGGTTGCGGGCGGGCGGCGGGGTGAAGCCGCCGCTCCGCTCCGCTCCGCTCCCTGCCCCAGCCGAGCCCGTACCCAGCCGTGACCCCCCCCCACCCCCCCCCCCCCCCGCCAACCTTGCCCTCGCCATGCCCAGAGCTTTCCTGGTGAAGCGCCGGAGCCCGCAGCCGGCGGTGCGCAGCTGGGATGGGCTGCCCGACGAGGAGAGAGCCGACACCTACATCCCAGGTACGGCGCCGACGGGCTCCCTACCCCGGCACCGCTCGCCGCCGGGAAGGAAGGAAGGAAGGGAGGGAGGGAAGGAGGGAAAAGGTCTGTGTATGTGTGTGTGTGTGTGTCTCCCCCGCCGGACCCCAGCCCTCCTCACCCCGCGGGCTGCGGCGAGGGTGGGTTGGGGAGGGGGTTTTGCCGGCCCGGGAGAGCCCCGATGGGACGGGCGGGCGGACGGACGGCGGGGCGGGGAGGGCTGTGCTTGACGGAGGAGGAGGAGGGGGGGGGTGGTGGTGGTGATGGTGGGGCTCGGGGACCCTCCCCGCCCAGCGGCGGGGGGGTGCCGGGTGCCAGCCCCGCCGGGCGATGCCGCCCCCACGCCTGGCACAATCTCCCACCCCGGGGCGCCCCCCCCGGGCACGGCGGGGGGTGGAAGGGTGTCCGGGAAGGTGGGAAACCTCGTTTGCATGAGAAAGGTGGCGGGGGGGGGGGGAGGAGAAGAAAGGAGCCGGGCGGTGGGGGAGGACGGGACGGGACGACGGCGACGATGCCCTCCTGGCCTCCCCCTCCCCTCCTCCTCCTCCTCCTCCTCCTGCCCTTGCCCGGGGTATAACGGGAAGGCGGCGGAGCTGGCTTGTTTGAACTTTGGGACCGTTCGTGTTTGAGTTTCCGATTGCAGCGGGAGCCGGGGATCCTCCCCCGCGGCCCGCCCGCAGGTTAAACACCGGGGCTCGGCGGCTCCCGCCCGCCATATCCCCCCCCCCGCCTCCTCCCGCCCACCCCCCGGGCCGCGGCTCCTCGGTCTCCCCCCCCCCACCCCCCCCCCCCCGCCTTTTTACCGCATCCCCCCCCCCGTCCCCGCAGGCGGGATCGGCTGCGTGCTGCTGGGCTACGAGGACAGCTGCAGCCTGGAGAGCAGCGGGAGCAGCAGCGGGACCCGGGACGCCGAGCCCAGCGACCCCCCGACGCCCCAACCCGCCTCCGGTGACTTGGGCACCCCCCACGGGGGGATGCTGCTGGACCTGGCCGTCAAGCGCCCCGTCGTCAGGTCGAAAATCAAGGTAACCCACCCCCTTACCCCCCCCCACCCCCCCAAACCCCACTGCCGCCTCTTCCCCGGTGATGGGGTGACCCCGCTCGGCGGCTGGGGACGCCGGGTGACGGTTGTCCCTTGGGCTGTCTCTGCCGTGGAGGTGACAGCAGCCCGTCCCGCACACCCCGCGAGAGGAGGCCTGCCAAGGGCAGCTCCCGTAGGATGGCAGCGGCAGGGCGAGCCTCGTAAGCGATGTACCGTAATCTTCCAGCGCCCTTTGCCTTCCCTTGTGCCCGCCCGGGACACGCTGCCCCTGACCTGCTTGGCTCAGGTCCCGCAGGAGCCCTGAAGCCAGCCAGGGAGGACCAGCCCCGGCAGCTAAGGAGCCATGCCCCACGGTGCGTGGGTGGATCTCGCTCCTTTAACGTGGGGCCTCCTTAAAAGGCCGCCTTCTAGGTTGTAGTCAAGCCTTCGCCAAGGGGGGCTGCGGTGAATCTTCCCACTTCCCCCCACCCTCTTCACTTATCAAGATAGCAGCTAGGAAAAGGTCCTCCTCCGAAGCTGTGAAAGGCCATTGCCACCTTGAGGCGGACCCGCAGGCTCGGCTGAAATGAAGCAATCATCTGCCCCGTTAACTTTGCTGAAGAGCCTCTGGGCAGGGGCTCTTGCTGACTGGGTGTCCCCTGGGCAGAGCCAGCCGAGCAGAGCCGTGATTTCCCTCCCAAGGCTGAGAAGGCACATCGCTCATGGAACCATAACACCGGGGAACCCAAGACCAAGCTCCCGAAGAGCGGTGACGACGCCGATGGGGTGGGAGGAACCACGTCCGCCTCTGAACATCCAAGGGTTCCCCTCAGCAGAGGTGGAGCCAGGCCACCCCAGTGCTAGGAAAGGAGGAGATGTGTTTTACTGGTGGCTGGTTAACACCTCGTTAAGCCCTGGCTATTGCTTTGCTGGATGGAGCTGTAAAAATTCCCACTGTCTCTGCTGGGACGACAGCCTTTCAGCCACCGTGTTATTAATCTCACCATTAACACTAGGTTTTCACCCTGGTTATGTGCAGCCTCATGAGGTGGAGTCCTACCTGTTGCCCAACAGATACTTCGCAGCCAGTTCCCCCTCTGGTTTCACACCTCCTGGTTTCGCAGATGCCTTTTTTGGGGTTTTTTTTTGGTTGGTTGGTTGGTTTTTTTTTAATCTTTCTTTACAATTTTGGGTAGCATTGCTTCCGTAGTGAGTGAAGGAGGACAGGGAAAAAAAAAATCAGTGGTCCTTCAGGAAAAAGGAACCCCAGGCGTGTCCCTATCTTTACGAGGCGCTTGCCCCGCTGCTGTTTGACTTTAACCAGCTTTGGATAATTTAACCCGGGCTATTGGCAACGGTCGCAGCGAAACCCTGTTTCGTCCGAGTTGGGTTTTCTCAGCCTGCCACAGAAAGCCCCCAAAAGCGTCACCAGAGACGACAGACGTGTGCGCACGGTGCCGCCCTCTCCGCTGGCTTTCCCCGGTCCCCAGTGGCTAACGGCGAGCTCCCCTGCGATTAATTAAACTAATAGCGAAGTATTTGCCATCTTCCAGACACTAAGCCTCCCCTCCGAGGAACGCTCTTCCCAAGAACTGAATCATCAGTGTCTCCCTTAGTCAAGTTAGGTCATGGTGTCGGCGCAATGTTTTTGGTGTTGAGAGCAGGGATGAGGAGATTAACCCCTAATGACACTCCGCCGTTAATTAACGAGCCAGGGAGACCAACAAGGGGAGATTAGTGCCATTGTCTCAGTCTCTGCTGAGTCAGCACAATGTGTCTTTGGTTCATCTTGCCAAACCTACCTTTTTTTTTTCCACCACTGGCTGGTTTTCGAGGGACCCATGGTAGCAGGGAGCGTGATTAACCAAGGCTCCGCGTGGGCACGACTTTCTCACGCCAGGAAGGGCCTCCCGTCTCCCACTGGGATACGCTCTGGGCGCAGGAGCAAACACTCGTGCGGCCCCAGGGAAGAGGTGCTCGTAGCCTAGACGTGTGGGCTTATGGATGTAGCTGGACGAGGGTCCCTGCCTCGGGAAGGTGGCCGGTGTCCGGGCTTTGCTTTAGCCCCTGAAGCCAAGCCAGGCAGCGCTGCTCCAGCCCCACACCGTGCCCATGAGGTCACCCACCCAACTGCAAGGGAAGCGTGAAGGTGTCACCCAGCCAGAATCTCCCAAATGCTTTCACTTCTGGTTTTGGATATATCCCAAGAATTTTTCTTTTCTTTTTTCTTTTTTTTTTTTTTTTTAATGCAACAATAAGGCATCCCTCCTTATTCTGTTTGGTTTTCTGTTGGTCTTTGCCACCTCGATGCCCGCTCACCCCGTCCTTTTCCGTTCCTTAGTTCACCACGGGCACCTGTAACGATGCGGCGGTGCATAGCTGCGAGCTGTGCGGCAAAGGCTTTCGCCTGCAGCGGATGCTCAACCGTCACATCAAGTGTCACAGCCAGGTGAAGAGACACTTGTGCACCTTCTGTGGAAAAGGCTTCAACGACACCTTCGATCTGAAAAGACACGTCCGGACCCATACCGGTAAGAAGGCGTTCCCGGGGGCTTGTGGACGGCTCTAGGGAGCGGGAGGTGGGAGAAAGATGAGGAGACGGTGAGGGTAACCCTCCAGACGAGAGGGTAACCCTCAAGACAACCCTCCAGACAATACTACAAACCCCGGGTAAACAACATTTACAAAAGATAGCGGGGATGCAGTGGAGGAAAGGGAAAGACTCGGGCAGATTAAAGTCCTGGGACTAACGAAATTTGAGGACAAGTAATGAAATCTGTGTGAAACAGTCTGGGTGCGTGAACTGCCATCCAGATGTGGTGTAGACACGGCCAGGAGACCAGGATAACCCACCCGGGATAACCCACTGTGCGCTATTGGGAGTCCAGCGCGTAGGGGTGAGTGCGGGCGGGCGGTGGATGAAAGCGCTTTGCCCTCTAGAGGCAACGAGAAGCAGTTTCTTGGGTTTGGTTTTTTTTTTTGCGAACCTTCCCCGCCGGCTGTCCGGCGGGATGGGGGTTAGGGCTTGATTTTGGCACCACCTGGAGAAACCAGAGTGTGGTTCATGCTGTGCCTCCAGCTTTTTTTTTTTTTTAGGGAAACTAGGCAACGCATCTGACTTCTGCTAACCCTGCTCGCTGCATGCCTGCCCCTTTTGGAGCTGTTTCCCTCCGCACATCCAGCCGTCCAGATAAGGTTGGCCACTGGCCTAAACCGTCTCTGTACTCACTTGTCCTGTGAGTCACAGGACGGGTTGAAAAGCAGGAGCAGTGGGTTGAAAATATCGCGACAGCAGTTCCTGCCCCAGATTGAGGGTGGGTAAAAAAGTTGCCTTTAGCCTGGGCTTCGTTCCCTCCTCCCTTCTTGCACCTACACCAGGTGTACAGGCATAACTGAGGTTGCTGTGATTTAAGCCCACTGGAAGAAAGAAAAGTCATCCCTTTCCCTTCTCTGCTCATTCCTGCTCCCATATCGCTCCCCCAGGCTGAAGGGATTCACTTTCCATGGCTGTTCTGCAGTGGGGTCGGTTCCTGAGCCCACTCCAAGTAGTGGCCGTTGTCTTTCTTTGAAACCAGGTCGCGTGCCTCAAATCACATATTAGTTCAGGTTGGAAGGGACCTTAAAGGTCATCGTGTTCCAACCCCCCTGCCATGGGCAGGGACACCTCCACTAGAAGAGGTTGCTCAAAGCCCCATCCAGCCTGGCCTTGAACACCTCCAGGGATGGGGCAGCCACAGCTTCTCTGGGCAACCTGTTCCAGTGCTTCACCACCCTCACAGGAAAGAATTTCCTCCTAATATCTCATCTAAATCTCCCCTCTTTCAGTTTAAAATTGTCCTCCCCGTCCTATCGCTCCACTCCCTGACAAAGAGTCCCTCCCCATCTCTCCCGTAGGCCCCTTCAGGTACTGGAAGGGGCTCTAAGGTCTCCCTGGAGCCTTCTCTTCTCCAGGCTGAACAACCCCAACTCTCTCAGCCTGTCTTCACAGCAGAAGTGCTCCAGCCCTCTGATCATCTTCGTGGCCCTCCTCTGGACCCATTACTACAGGTCCATGTCCTTCCTGCACTGAGGACTTCAGAGCTGGACACAGTACTCCAGGTGGGGTCTCACCAGAGCAGAGTGGAGGGGCAGAATCACCTCCCTGGACCTGCTGACCACGATTCTTTTGATGCAGCTCAGGATGCAGTTGGCTTTCTGGGTTGTGAGCGCACATTGCCGGCTCATGTTGAGCTTCTCATCCACCAACACCCCCAAGTCCTTCTCCTCAGGGCTTCTCTCAGTCCATTCTCTGCCCAACCTGTATTTGTGCCTGGGATTGCCATGACCCAGGTGCAGGACCTTGCACTTGGCCTCGTTGAACTCATGAGGTTCACAAGGGCCCACCTCTCAGGCCCGCCCAGGTCCCTCTGGATGACATAATCCAGCTCACTGGTCACAGAAGTGCTTATCCAAACCCGGAGCAGGGAGAAGGCCGCCTTTTTGTTTCTCTTTCTTTTAGAAGGATGGCTTAAATTATGTATCAACCCCATCCTCACCAAGCAAGACGCTTTCTGGCAGGCCAGGCTGGCTGTGCTCAGGAGGCTCTGGCTTTGCACTGCGGGGCAGCCAGAAGATGTATCCACCCCATCTCCTGGCCACGTTCCAACTTTCCACATCCTATGGGACCGGCCGATTATTTGGGCTCGTTCCGCAATGCCCATTTTTTTGGCTGAGGCACCATTACCCAGGCGAACTGCTAGAGGTGACGTGAGTTTGTTGGTGGGCAGGAGCTGTTTCTTAGCAGTAGAGCTGAGGAAAACAATGCCGCCCATTTCAGTTGGAAAGCATTGGCCGGAACCAGCATTTTGGGCTGGTTTGGTTTGTTTGCAAAGCTCTCATGTGGAAAGGAAAGCTGCGAGCAGGGAGCTGCCACGGGGGTACGGCTGAAGGATGGGGTCGACCTGTCCCCTCATCAACCTGTCCCCTCACCCTTTGAGACTCAGAAACTAAATCTAAGAGGGTCTTGGAACAGAAGCTAAAAATATGTATATGCTGCGGCAGCTGGTGTTGAACTTGCTATGCAGGGGTGGAACCAGTTTTGTGAAATTCTTTCTACTGGGCAGAAGTGAAAACCCACTGTCCTGGAAATCATAGAATCATAGAATCATCTAGGTTGGAAAAGACCCTTGGGATCATCGAGTCCAACCATCTACCCTACTCTACAAAGTTCTCCCCTATACCATATCCCCCAACATCACATCTAAGCGACCCTTAAACTCATCCAAGGATGATGACTCAACCACCTCCCTGGGCAGCCTGTTCCAGTGTCTGATCACTCTCACTGTGAAGAATTTCTTCCTAATGTCCCGTCTAAACCTACCCTGTTGGAGCTTGAACCCATTCCCTCTTGTTCTATCACTATTTGCTTGTGAGAAGAGACCAGCACCAGCCTCTCTACGATGTCCTTTCAAGTAGTTGTAGAGAGTGATGAGGTCTCCCCTCAGCCTCCTCTTCCTCAAACTAAACAGTCCCAGCTCCCTCAATCGTTCTTCGTATGATTTATTCTCCAGGCCCTTCACCAGCTTCGTTGCCCTCCTCTGTACCTGCTCCAGCACCTCGATATCTCTCTTGGATTGAGGTGCCCAAAACCGGACACGATACTCCAGGTGTGGCCTCACTAGTGCTGAGTACAGGGGGACAATCACCTCCCTGCTTCTGCTGGTCACGCTATTTCTAATACAAGCCAGGATGCCGTTGGCTTTCTTGGCCACCTGGGCACACTGCTGGCTTGTATTTAGCCACTTGTCAATTATGGGACTTTTATTGTCCCCAGATTTACTCGGGGAAATCTGGCATCACTATTTCTCCTCTCTGGAGTAAAGCCAGGATGAACATTCACATGCATTACATTTGCCTGGTGCCTTGGGTCACAGGGGCGATGAAGGCCGCCTGGCGCAGCGGTACCAATAACAGCCTGTCACATTTCCAGGCCGAAATGTGGCATCTCTGAAGGCAGTGGCCATTTCTATGTCAAAGTTGATTGCGGTTCAGGAAAGCTGGGCTATATTTAAATGTTAAAAAGAAGACAAATAAGCTGGAAGCGGTCGTGTTGGCTTTATTCTGTAGCTATGGGTTCTCATCTACATGTGCTTTACTGAATTTCAGTGTTCCAGTGGAAATTGCCATGCAGGGTTTGTAACCAGCCTGTGCAACGGCAGGGTGGTGTCAGAGAGTGGGAAAGCCAAACGTCCCAGCCTAGCTTCATTGCCTAAGCAGACTTAAACATTAAAAACTAACAAATATGCATAGTAAAATCAAGTTTTAAAATGGTTTCCTAAGTAAGGAAGAGGTTTCCATAGCCCTGATGGGCCCTGCCATCCTGGCACGACCCCTCTTGTGCTTGTATTGATCATAGAATCGTCTAGGTTGGAAGGGACCTTTAAGATCATCTAGTCCAACCATCAACCTAACTCTGATAAAAAAAAAACAACAACAACCACCCATCACTAAACCATGTTACTGAGCACTATGTCAACCCGTCTTTTGAACACCTCCAGGGATGGTGCCTCAACCACTTCCCTGGGCAGCCCATTCCAAGGCTTAATAACCCTTTCTGTGTAAAAATTTTTCCTGATGTCCAATCTGAACCTCCCCCGGCGCAACTTGAGGCCGTTTCCTCTTGTCCTATCACCTGTGACTTGGGAGAAGAGACCGACCCCTCCTGGCTACACCCTCCTTTCAGGGAGTTGTAGAGAGCGATAAGGTCTCCCCTCAGCCTCCTCTTCTCTAGACTGAACAACCCCAGCTCCCTCAGCTTCTCCTCATAAGGCTTGTTCTCCAGACCCCTCACCAGCTTGGTGGCTCTCCTCTGGACACGCTCCAGCAGCTCAATGTCTTTTTTTGTGGTAAGGGGCCCAAAACTGGACACAGTACTCCAGGTGGGGCCTCACCAGTGCCGAGTACAGGGGGACGAGTCCTCCCTCTCGGACTCACCTCCTGAGTCCTACTCACCATGCTGTTCCTGATACAGGCGAGGATGCCTGTGGAGCGCTGTTGGCATCAGGAACCAAGGAAGGCGGAGGCTTAAACTGCCTTCAATGAGCGGGAAAGGGCACCCAAAATACTGTTCGTAAAAGATAACATTTTTGTGAGTGAATCCTGATTCTCTCCAGCTGCAGTTTAATGTAACTGAAGCAGCAGTAGGTGTCATAGGTCTGGTCTTCCACACGCTCGCGTCTCACCTTCCGTTGGGAAGAGAGAAGGGCTTAGGTAGCTCTTGGCATCATTTTTAAGGCTGGTCTTTGCTTGAAAACTTACTGAGCCAGTCTAGTAAGTAAAATCACATCTGGTTTAGGTTTTTTCAAGTGTCAATAAACCCTCAGCTATTTGCCATTCAAGTACTGGAAAGTGATTGTTGTTAAATTGGTGCTGATTGGTGGTAAAATGGGTACTCTTTACGGCTCGGTATTTTTACAGCGTTGGTTGTTTGTACTGAGCAGAACTGCTCGGGCACTCAAATCCCAAGGCAGCCCCTTCTCCCTCCTCTGGAGCCACAGGACCTTACCTCTTTCATCTTCACACGCTTCTCTCCTAGAACTGGAGCTTGTCATCTCAGTCATCACATCTGTATTCTACGGAAACGCTCTCCCTCCTTTGAAGCGCTGCGATCGCTGTATGTTCACGTTGGGCTGCCCTTCACCCAAGCCTCATTAGGCTTGGCTCACTAAAAGAGAAAAATTAACTTCTTACCGAGATACAAAGTTTCATTAATTATAAAAGCCAAAATGAAAGATGAGCTGAAAGCCGTAAGTTTTCACCTAATCACAGGACTTCAAAAAGTCAGGGCTCTGAAGGAGCAAGTTTTGCAAGTCAGTAACGGCTTCTTCGTTAGGACCAAAGCACTGATGGGCATCTGTTGTTCTCAGCATCTGCCTACGTCTTCTTGAAATGCTTCTAGGTTTTCTATTCCTAAATATATCAACCCATTCCTGAAAATCTTAGCCTGAAAGTAAGATCATAAAATCATAGAATGGTTAGAGGTGGAAGGGACCTTAAAGATCATGGAGTTCCAACCCCCCTGCCATGGGCAGGGACACCTCCCACCAGACCAGGTTGCTCAAAGCCCCATCCAGCCTGGCCTTGAACACCTCCAGGGATGGGGCATCCACAACTTCCCTGGGCAACCTGTTCCAGTGTCTCACCACCCTCACAGGAAAGAATTTCTTCCTAATATCTCATCTAAATCTCCCCTCTTTCAGTTTAAAATTGTTACCCGTCAACCTATCACTCCACTCCCTCATAAAGAGTCCCTTCCCATCTCTCCTGTAGCCCCCTTTAGGTACTGGGAGGCCGTTATAAGGTCTCCCTGGAGCCTTCTCTTCTCCAGGCTGAACAACCCCAACTCTCTCAGCCTGTCTTCACAGCAGAAGTGCTCCAGCCCTCTGATCATCTTCGTGGCCCTCCTCTGGACCCATTACTACAGGTCCATGTCCTTCCTGCACTGAGGACTTCAGAGCTGGACACAGTATTCCAGGTGGGGTCTCACCAGAGCAGAGTGGAGGGGCAGAATCACCTCCCTGGACCTGCTGGCCACGATTCTTTTGATGCAGCTCAGGATGCGGTTGGCTTTCTGGGCTGCGAGCGCACATTGCCGGCTCATGTTGAGCTTCTCGTCCACCAACATCCCAAGTCCTTCACCTCAGGGCTGCTCTCAATGTAAATCAGAACGGTAATCGCTGTCTTTTAATGTTGCAGGAATTCGGCCTTACAAATGCGAGGTTTGCAACAAAGCCTTTACCCAGCGCTGTTCCCTGGAGTCCCACCTTAAGAAGATCCACGGCGTGCAGCAGCAGTACGCCTACAAACAGAGGCGAGACAAACTTTACGTGTGCGAAGACTGCGGCTACACGGGCCCCACGCAGGAGGACCTGTACCTGCACGTTAGTGACGTTCACCCCGGAAGCGCTTTCCTGAAAAAAACCTCAAAAAAACTCGCAGCCGTTTTGCAAAACAAACTGAGCCCTGTCCTGCAGAGGAACTCCAAAGATGACGACAAGGATGAGTAACACGGTGGATTACAGTGGTCTAAAAGGAATGAAGTTTACATGTAGGACTACATATATATTATTTTTTTAAAAAAACAATGTTGAAAGAAATCCCTGAAATGAAAGGGATTGTTAATGGGACTCCCTTGATGTTGGTAGAACCTCAACTTGAAAGAAATATTTCCATATACAATGCAAACATCACACTTTTTATCCGGTCAAGGCAAAATGGAAAGCTTGGAAGAGGCCATCACGTCTTGGATGGAATATTTACCGAACTGACATTCAGGCAACCCGTTTTCTGTTTCAGCTCTACCACATGTCCCGAGTGGCCGTTGACAAACACGTTTGCCCTTCCCGAGTGTAATTTTGTAAAGATAATAACCATTACCTCCCGTACAAATTACTTTTGAGAGGTCTAGGTGAAAAGTGCCGTGTAAGAGCAGGTACTTAGTACATTGTTCTATGCAAAATGAATTAAAATGGTCTTACAGGAGTACACTGTATCGGTAAATAAGATAAAATGTGCAAATAACCTTAACTCTGCCCTCCATGCAGTAAACTAATGATTTATGGAAGCATGATCCAAGGTGAGCTGGAACTTTTTTTTAAAGGACGCAGTACTTTTTTCCTCCCAAATTTTCCAGGGCAGACTTATGGTTATGTTTAAGGGACTTCAAGCTGTGAACTTATTTTATCATGTTTAGATTTAAGTGTAACCTTAACTCTGACGTTCCTGGACTTGCCAGGCTCACTTTGGGGATTATTACCCCATCCTTTTAACATACATGAATATCAGCCCAGAAACCCAAAGAAAACACTTTAATGACTTGAAGACATGTATTTTTCTGTCATGATGAAATGCAATTTTGTGTATATTTTATGGCGTGTGTGTGTGAGTGCGTGCGTTTGGGTTTTTGTTGTTTTTTTTTTTTTTTTCCTTTTTAATGATCAAGTGCCTGTTCACAAATAGAACAGAGCGGTGCAATGCAGCGAAGAGGGAGATTTAGCCAGTCTCTGCCTCACCAGATCAGTGCGAAAACATTGGCACGAATCTGGCCTCTCATCTGCAACCACTGTCATCCGTTCAGAGGGCTCCTAGTGAGGCTAATGCCACAAGGGAAGGAGGTGGCGACGATGATGAGGGTGCTGGTACTACATCTCTGTTCTTTTGGACTTCCCCTAAAGTCCTGCTCCAGCTCCTGTTGACCCAGGACAACCAAGAGGGGTAGCCTATAGGGACTGTGGAGTGTGAATTTAGGGAGTTGAAAAGAAAAAGGGAGAGGGATGCCCATAATTGATGTTGCTGAAACCACCGCCTGGCACTGAGACTCTAAAGAAGCTGCTGCAGCCTTTACGGGGCACTTGGGTGTCTGTATTAGAAAGAACAGGGTGGGGTGGTGACATCCTCAGCAGCCACAAGTTATTCCAGTCCAAGTGTATGTTACTCGTCTGTCCCTTAACTTAATGGACACAGCCACTAAACAGGTTTTACATCAATTTAAATGCCTAACGATTAATGGATTTCATTTGTAAATTCCCAAAAAATTCATTTCCTGCACAAAATAAAGCTGTACACCTGGGGAGGATACGCTGTATTCTATATACATCGAAACAACAGCTGAAAAGTAGCCCACCTCAAATCCAGAGTCATAACCAGGACCTTCATAATCATTACTACTAAAATGATCGATTCTGAGTGTGTCTGCAAGAAGCGTAAAAATCTTCTCAACTTGCCTCAGTTTTGTACAGGCGTCCGCTTGGGGTTTTGTGGGGAGAAGCTTCTAGGGGTTTTAAAGCATTTCTAATGATATTAATACTTTATTCAGCACAACTGTCGGTGCTTGGGACCTTGAAAACGAGGATAATAAAGTGATGCTATTGTGTAAAGACTAAACTTGTCATCCTATGTAACAGGAAAGTTGGCAGAACGCTTTAATAAGTGGGAAGTCCACACGGAAAAAAAAAAAAAAAAACCAACAAAAAAGCATCTGAGGTAAATGAGAAGATCCCAACTTTGCAAAAAAAAGAGCTAAAGCTTATGCACTGATTCCCAGCTCTTCTGAGACGATGCCGTTGTAGTATAAATGGGAGGTCGCTCGCTCTGAGTGAAGCGTGCGTGCTTGTGAATAACACTGACAAAATTGCCTGGCTAAGGAAAGTGTCAACAGCCATTTGTGCTGGTGATATCCCCCCCCCACCCCGCACAAAACCCACTCAGCGAGGTCTCAGTCATGGTGGGACCTCGGGACTGTGGGTGGTACTGTTCAGTAGTCAACCTGAGCACAGTGGCTCGCGTTGACTTACCTGCAAAGGGTTGGCGTGCTTAGCTCTGTTGAACCCTCAGCCCTTGCGCTGGAGTGGTGGAGCTGTGGCTGTGAACCTCCCTGTCCAGCTGGGAACACATTTCGTGTGTGTGTGTGTGTGTGGTGTGTTCTCTCCTGTAGAACACGTTGCTTCTGATTTCGATCCAAGATCACTGCTTTCCCTGCCGAAAGAGCCACAGACACATTACGGCGGTCCCTCTGTGTGATCCCAGTCAAAGAAAGCATCCACAGCACCAGAGAAAAGCAGCAGGTAACAGTACAGGGAAGAAAAACCGCTCCAGAGGGAGAGCAAAGCTCTGCCGAGCTGGATGCTACAGCTGGAGTAACTGCTCTGACTGGCTGCCTGGTCTCTCTCCAGAGCACAGATACACCCTGTAGCAGATGCCTTGGGCATGTCAATTTAACACTCTGACAAGTTAGTTTAAACTGGTCACAAAGTGGGTTTGAGTTTGCGTGACACTGGCAAGGGCCGTCTGCCAGTTCCGTTAATGGGAGAAAAGTGGTACTACAGGAACGCTCCAGAGCTCACACGGGGACGGACGCTGGCGGCAGCCAGAGCCTCAGAACTGCCAGACACCAGGATCTTCCACCGCTACCCCCTTTGAAGGCTGCCTGCCTTCTCCTGCCTCTCTGATGGCACAGACCCATCTGAGACTGTGAGGGCGGCGGCCTTCCTGGCACAAAGCTTTTGTTAAACAAATGAACAGGGTGAAACCAAGAGGTGCCCGCACTGGGTGTGGGGGCTCCAGGCCTGTCCTTACTTCCTAGGTGGCTGGATGAGGCTGAAATCTTACAAGCTTCAGACATCTATCGGCTGGATGAGGCACTGATGAAGGTGGCGATCCCACCCAGACATTGCCCAACTCTTCCACGCTCTCTCGATGTATCCAATTCCAATCGATGCAGGGAATTCAGCACGTTTTATCTTCTCTTGCTTCTGCCCAGGGGCATCTTGCCTCTCGCTTATGCCCACCACGTACCCACGGAGTGATCTTTCACAGAAAATTGACCGTGTTGACGTTGAACCACCCACTTGCTAAAATTCTGTGATGTGGGAAGATACTGGTAAAACAGGTAGAACTTCTGAGCGCTCACGCAGCGTCGCCGTGGTTAGTCATCTCCGAACCCAGTTTCTCAGTCGCCACGGTTGGTCTTTTTAGATAGAAATCTAATTAAGCAGAGAGTAATCATGCCATCACCAGGCCAGGTTTGAATAAGCAAGTACCACTATCAGTTTCATTGCAGAGGTTTCCACAGCTCAGTGCTCTGGAGGAGCAGAGATTAAGCGCTACAGAGGTTTAAGTTTCTTCAGCAGCGAGCCCGCCCAGTGGGGTTTTTTGGGTATGGTTCTGGCTGATTTTCTTGAAGCTTATGGGTTGGTCGTATTTTTATTTGTAATCTGCAGTGTTATTACAAAAACTCGTACATACAATTTGGAGTAAACAAAGAGAATGAGGAAAAAAGCTGTCCAGGTGTAGAACACACAAAGCGATACCGCCTGACATCATC
This sequence comes from Numenius arquata, assembly GCF_964106895.1. Lineage (NCBI taxonomy): Eukaryota > Metazoa > Chordata > Aves > Charadriiformes > Scolopacidae > Numenius > Numenius arquata. The sequence continues at coordinate 52,558,414 of NC_133577.1, forward strand.
AAGGCTTATTCATAAAAGCTGAATCTATAGACAGAGAAACAAACTTCAGAAATAACTCTTCTGTTTCAGAACATCTATTCACAAACTTATTTGAAAAAAAAAAACAAACGAACCCAACTGACAAAACCCAACCAACAGCTCTTCGTTTCTCAGAAGGCCCGACTTCAAAGTGACAAGCCTGCTTTGATAAAGAAGCTCCCTGGCACTGGCCAACGCTATAATCTGGCACCGGAGACGGTGATCGCTTTCCCTTAGTATTTTAAATAAGTGCCTATGAGAACTTTGGTTATAATTCCCAACACTGTTTTTCCAGTTGTTGCCGTACGAAAAACCACAAATAGTAACAAGCCTGTTAATAGATACCTTTGAGATGAGCAAGAACTAAGCTGACTGAAACCCAGCCTACTATATTCATTTGTTTATCGTTTGCATTTCTCTCAGCTCAAACTACGCAGACGCCGTTCTGCTTCAGTTCACCAACTTCATTTTCAAAGTCTCAGTTCTGCAATGGGGTTTTTTTTTTTTTTTCAAAAATGACAAAAGGATGATTTGATTGGAAAACTTTCCTGCCAACCACAGGTTGTATAAACTCTGTGAGGAAAACCAGAGATTAATTAAGTTGACTCTGTCCAGCCAGGTTCACTTAAGTCACCTACAACGTAAGGAAATATACATGCCCCAGTCCAATTGTCTTTCTTTTTTTTGAGGGAGGGGAAACCCCCCCATATGAAGAAATTAGCCAAAGTTACTCAAAAAAGAATATGTATTCAAAGGGAAGATTTAAACAAAGGATTCTTGCTTTGGCTCTGTGCTCACACCACGTGCTTCGGCGTAGCTTAGTTTGGGTCAGTTTTTGTCCATGTACTCTTCAAGGCGCAAAAGCCACTTATTCCAGTACCGCGAGCACAGGTCGGGATCCATGAAATGGGGATGCGCAGGGGAGCCGTTCTTATAGGCAACCACAATGAGTCCACAGCTAACCTACAGTCAGAAACAGAAGGCTGTCAGAAATCCAATGTTAACAGGCAACTTTAATCAGCAATTCTGAACGCTAAACCTCACTGTAAAACATCATCTTTAACATGTAAGTACCTTAAATAAGAGATGGGGAACAAAAAGAGCAGTGATTTACCATAAAATACTTGGAGACTAATATTCAAATGCTGAAAGTTCAAAGCTCTGACTGGCTTTGGTGAAAACTGGAGGACTCAAACTCTGAGTATCAGAGTGACAGGGTCTATTTAAACCTTGCAGATGCTGGTAAAATTCCCAGTGACCGATGAGGTTTTGCCTTGGGGTCATATAACTGGACTGATGCCATTCCCCAGCATCAGTGAGAGTGGAAATGGTTACTTCGGTGGGTTCTGACATCTCTCATACTTGACAAACAACTCTAATCCAACCCCCCGTACAGAGAAAGCGGTAGGGGACAGAAGCCTAATAGCAGAGTTCTAGACTTACTGCCTGTATTTCACTCTATAAGGACCATGTCTGTTTAGTGCTTGTGTTACTAACCTCTAAAATATACTAGAATATTATATATCCTCTGAAGAACCCATGAATTACCCTGCTCTCTTCTGCTTTATATTTTACCCCTTCAATGCTTTGTATTGAAATAACAATCCTTCCCGCCAAGCAGACCTGGCTGGAATTGCATTTGGAGTCTTTAAAAGCATTATTCCACTGTCTTCTGATGAAGTGATTGACACTGCACTGCTTTCCTCTGAGAAAACACTGCAGAGCTTCCAAACACTCTAAGTAAATTACTTAGAGTGATTTAAGGTAGGGAGAAATGTAAATAACGTGGGCGCTGCTGCTTGCCTTGACAGGTAGCAGGCCTACTGACCTGGAAGTCGTAATTGGCATCATGATTTATGGCTCCAATATATGCTGCAACCTGTAATGGGTTGTCAAAAGTATTCTTCAGAAACGGCTTTGGTTTCTCTGAAGTTTTCCAGTCAATCACACACAACTGGCCTCTACATAAGAGAAGAAGATAGGACAACTTCAGTTTAGTCATAGTGAGAAACAAAGGATGGGACAGCAAAAAGTTGTATCACTCTCAGCCTGTTTCACCCTGACGTCATGTTGCTCATTATTATGGCTAAGTAAGTCTCTTCCACCCTGGTAGTTTAGAACTCAAAAATCAAGACTTAACTAGTATCTGCTGCAGTTCCCGGCAACTGCTGAGGAGCACCTAACCCTGCCCTGCTCATACCCCGCTCCAGTAAGGAATTCTCCACAGGGAACAACAGCACTTCTGCCATCGGGTTCACCTCTGATTCATCTATTTGGCCCCTCCTAGAGACGCTTCCGGCTTCCCCTCAACAGCTCACCAACACGCCTGCTCCTGCCTGGGACAGGGGCTCCCACGCACCACGGAGCACCACGCCAACGCTGCCGTGACCAGGGTTCTTAGAGAACCAGTACCTCACCGATACTTAGCCACGCAGTCCACCAGGCCCAGATACTGAAGAGTCTCATGGTGAACGGCACTTTCCAGGGCTTTCACCTCGCTGACATCTTCTAAGACATGCTGCACGCTTGCTAAGAAGCCGGAAATAGCAGCATCTTCTCTCTGCTCCTCAGTTGCCGTCTCTTCAGACAGAAATATAGATTCCAAAGCTGTGTGGAAGAGCTCTCCTTGGAGGAAAAGATCTAAGAAAAATGGGAAATCCCCACATTTTAGACACTACTTATAATACCTGATGAGCATGTATTCTAGATATTACACAACATGGCTCTTAAACCAGCCCCGGTTTTTGTACTGAAAGCTTGAGGATGTGGGGAGAAGGGAACGAGACAGAAAAATAAATCAAGCGTCAACAGTGAAATTACTCTATCTTACATCATTGCTTACTTTACTTTTCTGGTCTCGCTAAGAAACAAAATATGATTTTAAATTTATTGTTTATTCAAAGGCATTTGTGAATTTCTATGAATAAAAAAATGTTATTCTAGGCTGCTTTTGCTGCCTTTGCTTCTTCCGCTGCATTGGTTCATTTGAATGGAACTAATCTCCTCCTGAAATGGGTGGTCATAGTTATAGAGTAAGGGCTTATCTCAGAAACGATTCCAAGAAAGATAAATTTAAATAGTTACCTTAGGTTTGTTATGCCACCTTATTCACTGAAGTGTTTATTAACTCAAAAAGCACAGACGCAGGATATTCAACTTTAAATAGCACAATAATCCTTGGAAGGAGCGCTCGGGTATTTATTAACCTGCTACAAGAGGCTACCTACTATCCCCGAGGTCCTCCCAGACCCCCTTCAGTCCTACAGTTTGAGGGAAGTCACCTTTGTAGGTCTTGTGAAATGAAAACCTCTAAATGCACGGCAATTTCATAGAAGAGGCTGTGTGCGCTAAATAGTTACTGAAGAACCCCAACATAAACAGCAAGATGCTAGTTTTTTAACCACCCAAGATGATACGATTTCAGAATGCTTATTTCTATCTCGTTACAAAGTAGCTTCATATCTGCAAACAGGCTCAGTAACCTCAGCAGGAAAGTAGGTATGTGTAAAAAGATACTAGCAAATCAAGAAATAAAGGAGAGGCAGACAGGATAGGGCAAAGAACGTCTACAGTCTAATTCTCACTTCTCACACGTTTCTGAATCCGTTTTAGTGGTCCTAGAACAAAGGTCAGAGCTTAGATTAACTGAGGTGCGCTCATAATACACTCTTGCCCCTTGAAAAGGAAACAACTTAATGGCTTTCCAAAACGCTTGACTTGTAGGGCCAGATAACTGCAGCTGGGCTAGCACATCCCAGCCAGCTATCCAGGCTATTGTTTCTACTTTGTAAACACACTGTGATTAGACTTACTTTTAGTATACTCTTCAAAACCATCTTTTCCAAGTTCCTGTATCATTTTCTGCTTCCACCTTTCTAGATAAAAGGCTTGCTGCGGAGACATGGTCTGCTGAAGAATACGAGTAACACTGGGCATTTTTGTTTTTTGTAACGGGATTTTCATGGGGAGGTTTGACTCACTGCTGAGAAGGGGAATTCTCTTGTTGGGGTTTATTAAAGGAACGCAGTTCTTGGGAGTTTTTGTTTCAGCTTTAACTGGAGGTCTGTGTTTATCAGGTGGCCCATACAACAAATTGTCTTCTTCAAGTATTGTCTCTGGTGTTTGGGCACTGGTTTTGTAAGATGTAACAGAGTAGACCAAGTTCTTGTATTTTTCTTGGTCAACTTGTTCATAACTGTTTGCTTTTTTCTTCTTACTATAAAGACAAGCGGAGGTGGCCAGACACAAATACGGGGATTGGTTTTGGTAAAAAGGTATTTGAAAAAGCATTCCCAGTTTCCCAGGTTTCCTGGACAGCAGCTGTAGGAATTTCATTCTGACAAGAAGCATTTGTGAGTACTTAGAATTTTCTTTCTTCTGTTAGGAACAGCCTGTCGGTTACCATATTTCCCCCCTGTGGAAAAAGAAATTTGTGATTTCCAGAGTCATAAAACTCTACCGTCAACCTCTTTTTGCCCTTTGCCAAACAAAGAACTGATGTGGTCATAAAGTGCCTTCATACAGCTTATGCCACCAAAGTTCCCTTAGATAAAGAATACAATAGGAGAAAGAACCAATAAGAAACGAAGAGAAGAAATGGTCCTGAAAAGAACGGGTGCTGGTGCACAAAATGTGAGAACAGGGCAAACACATAAAGATGTGAAAAGTAGCAAACGCTGCAGCGGAGGACGCTCTTACAGCAACAGGATCAGAACCGTCATGAAAGGGGACAGAAAAAACTGTTCTGCAACACACACTCACCCAAAAGAGGGAGGGGGAAATACTAAACGGCTATGTAGAAGAGAATGCAGCAAATCCATTGTTATAAGGTATTAAAACCAAGTAAGTTTATAGCGGATGCCCAGCTTAAGAGGATTGTGGGGACAAAGTACCTTTTTGGAGAATAAAAACACATTTTTCTTTTGTAGACATATGAGAAAGCTGACAGTGGCAGTATACACACGCCGAAATTGGGAGACCCAAGACTGGAAAAGCCAAGGAGAAGCCAGATATACTGCAAGTACCTTCAGATTCAAATAAATCTTTTAAAGATCAGAGTAAAATATAGAAGTATTTTTCTAAACTGAGCTTCAAACATAGTTGTGTTCTAAGACACTTAAGCAGTTTAAAAGCAAAAGCAGTATACCAGAGTTATTGTTCATAGCACAGCTTTCCAAACTGCATTGCAACTGCAGTGCCAAATCCTGGGAAAGTTTACGCACGTGTATAAAATGTAAACACTTGAATAGTGGCGTTTAGATCAACACTAAATACTTGCAGAATTGAGGCCCTATTCTCCTACTGAAAGTTATCTGCTTACCATTACAAAGGTCCCTTCCATCCACCTTGCAAACAAAGAATACAGCCAGACCTTGCCAAGTAATATCAGTATTTTGTTCCTGAAAACACTTTAACGTCACTCTTTTCTTTCCCCACACTTCTTACACGGCACTTCATACACTGCCCAAACTGTAGGCGCCACAGAAAACAAACACGCAGCAGGAGGAGTTATTTTGTATGGCCAGACCCTGCGCTCAGGCACAACGGCAGTGACACCAACGTGTGGGTGCAGGCATCTGTCACACAGAACAGTTTGCAAAAACGGGGCTGTCTCGGCTGCAGCTGAGGAGATCAAGGCATCTTGGAACAAGAGGCTGAGACCTTGGACTCTGGTTCCAATAAATATTTTTCTTCTTCTGTGAAGGACAAAACCCTCCAGCTGTAGATGTTTAATCCGGAGTAGACAGAAACACTGCTTTTTTTCTTCCCTGGCTTTATATTTTCACGCTGACTTTGTATGGTTTGGGCAAATAATAACTGTTCTGTAACCTGACAGCATGTAACCTGATACAAAATTAACCTGGAAATCTAAGAAGCAAATCTGAAGCAGGAAAACACAATTAGGCTGGATCAGAACTTTGTGTCATATAGCAGTGGGATTTCTGACCCAGTACCAGGTGCCCTACAGCCAGATATGCCACACTGTTGTTAGATGGTCTCACACAATCTTTAGTAAGGGTTTCCTATAATTACACTGTCTATCAATCAAAATAGTTGATGATTTTAAAACTGCTTCATGCTCCGCAAGAGAGTAATGGAGAAAAATAATGGAAGCACCAACTGGTCAATTCTGTTACTGACTTTTTACAGTCTGATTAGACATAAAGCAAGCTACTTTACAACGGAAACCTCACCATTTAAGATACTTTGAATGTGTCGCTCCTGCTTTTTAATTACTTTATACTTCATATCAAATCTAATCTAATCTAAACCTGCTTTCTTTATCCAGCAGAACTGGGCTAAGTGGAGTTGCATTTGTTTTCTCATTTTTCAGTGTTCACCAGCAAGAATGGACATGACTCTCGCTCTGAGGATCCTCTGACCTTCAGATTCCTTTCAAAACTACTCTCCTGCCTGCACATGAGAAAAGCGCAGTCAGATGCGTTATGAAAGGACAAACCAGACAATTTCAACCATTTTAGTGCCACAAAAGTATGCAAGTTCTGCCAAAAAATAGAACAACCTACTTTAGACAGGTTACACAGCAGAAAGAAATTGGACTGCCTGTGTTCTGTAACTTAAGTTCTGTCCCGCTTAATTTCTTGGACACGTGAGGAAGTTTCACAAATTTAGGTGAAACATAATCAAAGTTTATGTTACCTCTCATTTCTTGTATGATGTCAAAAAGCTGTTTTGACAGCTTGCTAGAAATTTGTAACATCATAAGGAGGCACTTTTTATGAAGTATACATGTTTCAATTTTTCAGTTCTCCTTGGGTTTTCAGTTAGTGAATTTTGTCTTCTCTCTTACCACCAATTGTTCTAATAAATTTATTTTTAAGAAGTTCTCCATGTTTTGTCACTTGACTATCATAAAGCAGCTCACTTTTGCAAAGCTGCTATGCTAGCATTTACAGCAACCCATTCTGCTCAGAAAATAATCCCATTTTTTAATAGATTTTTCAGTGTTGGAAAGGGATAGGTTACCTGACAGAATCTGCCCCTTGCTGAGAAAGAAATAATGAGCGATGTTAGCACATTACAACAGGTGTTGGTTTGTTGCAGGAGTTATCAAAACCCAACAAAAGCTGCAAAGAGATATGTAAAGGTCTGACTTTAATACCATAAGCAAATTGCTTCACTGTATTTTTTGATCATAAAATGCAGTGCAGAAAAATTAATCTCTCCTCTCTTGGGGCGTACCTCCTAATAGAACTGCTGAAGCTGTGATTTAAAATAAAACAGGAAAAAACCCCTCTTATTCCAATATAATAGTAATCAAGCTTGTAATTTCTCAGGCTATTCTTTGATGACCATTAATATGCTAACTCAACTGTATTAATTGGAACAGAATAAATACTGGCTCAATGAGTGTGTATTTATTACATTAGCCAGAGCACAAAAGAAAAAGTTTATTCTGGCTTTGTGTCAGCTGCAGGAAGCAAGATGATACCTGATTCAGCATAAAATTCACTTGTAGTAAGCTGCCCCCTCAATATTTTTGAAGGAATAAATTTATACCAGACGAGTCTTTCAAATCATGTGGCTATTAAAATATTCAATATTACGACCCCTAGACCCAATTTGTAATAACAATGATGCAGCGTTTCAGTAACATCTAGTATGAATTTTAAATTAACAGCCTATATTGTTCTGGAGTAATATTTGTGGAAATGTGCACTCTATAAACTGAACCACCAGGAAGGGGAGAGTTTGTCAGCTGCTGTGCTGTTCTACAAAAAGAAAGAGGTTCTAGGATTGCTAAGAAATAAAGAACGCTTGTATCTAGCAGAATAAAGAATCATGCGTTTTTCAATAAACCACAGTGGCATTTCTGTGTAAATAACTTACCTTTACAAGAAAGAAATGGAGTTGGAGTGGTCTGGATCTAGTCTTGTACATAAAGAACAGAATTTAATTGATGTTTCTCTCAGCGGAAGTGTCTCCTTTCTCTCTGAAACAGTTTGTATTTGAAGACTGGTAGAATTGTGTCAAGTATTGCGTGATGAGCCACACTGGAGAACTGAACACAAATAAAATAACCTGGGGAAAAAAAAATAAAAGGGAGGACTTCTCTTAAGTTTCCCAAGCTAGTTGACTTTGCAGCTCCAACAACAACTGCATTAACACAACTGAAGAAGTTTTTCCAGGATAGGAATGAGTGGCCTAAACGAGGGAAATGAAAAAGGGTTGCTTAAAAAAGTGCTGACATCCATAAAAACCTTCCTCCAACTGTGGTTTCAGAAAATCAGTATGGCTTTTTCTCCACAGCCACCCACCAAGCAAGCAAAAGCACTAGTTCACTTCAGAGATAATAAGAAAGAGCACTACTAAACATAGTTACACATCTGCTACCCTGCGTCCCCAATCTGAGGACAGCAAATCCCCTGTTGAAGGTATACTTTTAAGTCAACATCACAGGCTTTTATCTGGGAAGAATCATAGAATCATAGAATGATTAGAAGGGACCTTAAAGATCATCGAGTTCCAACCCCCCTGCCATGGGCAGGGACACCTCCCACCAGACCAGGTTGCTCAAAACCCCATCCAGCCTGGCCTTAAACACTTCCAGGGATGGGGAATCCACAACTTCCCTGGGCAACCTGTTCCACTGCTTCACCACCCTCACAGTAAAGAATCTCCTCCTAATATCTCATCTAAATCTCCCCTCTTCCAATTTAAAACCATTACCCCTTGTCCTGTCACTACATCTCCTGACAAAGAGTCCCTCTCCAGCTCTCCTGTAGGCTCCCTTCAGATATTGGAAGGCTGCCATGAGGTCTCCCCGGAGCCTTCTCTTCTCCAGGCTGAACAACCCCAGCTCTCTCAGCCTGTCTTCATAGGGGAGGTGCTCCATCCCTCTGATCATCTCTGTGGCCCTCCGCTGGACCCGTTCCAACAGGTCCATGTCCTTCCTGTGTTGAGGACTCCAAAGCCGGACACAGTATTCCAGAAGTACTACTATTTGATGCAGAAAGACAACAGTAACCTATCTTCTTGGTCGGAATGACCACTTTATTCTTTTTCTGGTTACAGCTTAATAATGCAGATCTTTGACAGCTATAGCAATTTTAGGACTTTGCACACTTGCCCATTCCCTGCCCCTCAACCTCTCTTCCTTGGTTCCTTGTAGTTTGTAAGCTAAATTGAAACTAACTGGGTTAAAAATACATCTCCATCTTTTGGGAAGCTAAGAGCATGGGGAGAAAAAAAGAGATTTAAAAAAAATAATAAAAAAATAAATTTAGCAACCCAATTTAAAGCACAAGCCCACAGAGCTACAACGGATCAAAGGGACAAGCAGCTTCAGCACTGGGAAGGGAATTAGCGGGAAACAGGATTGTAACACAAAGTCAGCGTTTTTTGGCAAAGCAATCTGTGAAAGAGCTGACCTAATCTCGGTGACCAGCAAGTGCCCGCCAGCAGGCAGCCAACCCTTCTCCATAGGCACCAGGTGCCTGAAAACTCCAGACATGGCTGGGGAGCCTACACTTGTGCAGGGCTTCCCTCCCCAGCTCTCTCTGGGAGAAGCCGCCCTGGACAAGAAGCCCTGCTCGACGCCGGCCTGCCCCACCGTCTCAGCCGGCAGAGAGGTTACAGACCCGGGGGCTGGGGTCGGCACAAGGTTAGGCTTGAGGGAGGTTTGGAAGAGGGAGCTGCGGGCCCGGCTACTGGGGCAGGCTGCTGCTCTCCCTCAGCTAACCCAGGCCCGGCGCTGAGGGAACACCCTTTCACCCCCACCACCCCCACCACAACCCCCCACAAGCCGCAGGTGCCCACCGAGGCGCCCACCGCCGGCCCGATCCCATGGCCATGCCGCTCACCGCCAGCAGCCCCAGAGAGGGAGACCCGCGGCCACCATTACCTCAGCGCCGCGCTTCCCGCCACCGCCACCGCCACCGCCTCTGCGCAGGCGCGGCCCGGCCCCACCGCCTGACGGGATCTGTAGTTCTCCCCCCGCGCCGGGGGCCGGAGGGAGCTTGGCCGTGAGAGGGCGGGGGGAGTGGCATGCCTTCTCCTTTTCGCCTTTTTTTTTTTTTTTTGACCGTTACTTGAAAAAATCTAAAGAGAATAACTTAAGTCTTTCAAAGTAAGGAAAAAGAGCAACAATAAAGCGTTGCGCCACCATCTTGGATGAGGGCACGCGGCACCCTGCCCTCACCCAAGATGGCCGCCGCCCCGAGGGCCTGCGTCGTGCAGGGCGGGGGTGTGTCGCTGGCGGCGGGAGGTGGCCACGGCCCCGCCCCGGGCTTATATGAGGCATTGGCGGCGGAGAGGGCGGTGAGCGACTGGCCGTGGCTGGGCGACATGGCTTTGCTCCGGGAGGACGCGCAGAGCAAGGTGAGGGCGGCGGCCCGGGCCCGGTTGAGGCGAGGTGTGGGCGTGCAGCCGTGCCCCACTGGGCTGAGGGCCGCGCTCAGCCCCGGGCTGGCCCTGCCGGCTGTGAGGGAGCTCCCCAGTACCGGGGCAGCGACAGGTTTTTATTTTTGTTCCGTTCAGTTTTTTTTTTTTTAATTTTATTTTTTAAATATTAGTTTTCTTAAATATTAGTTTTCTTAGCAGCCCCTGCATGGGTTCCCCCTGCACCCAAGGTCCTCTGAGGGGAGGTGATCAGGGTGCAGTCCCCTCGGGTGAGCTTCGACTGAAGGAAGAGGTGCCTAGAGGAAGATAAAGAGACGGGGGGGGGGGGGGGGGAGGAAAGGAAGAAAACCGGGCGAGAAGGAGGAGATGGGGAGCGCTCTGTGCTGCCACAAGGCAGAGGTGGCTGTGAGGGGAGCGCCTGGTTTGTGGCAGGAGAGGGGTGACAAGCAGGGCCTGAGAGCTACAGGAGTGGGGCCTGCTCGTCAGGACCTGTGGCTAGGTCCTAGCCATGAAGCGCTGTAGGCACTTCTGCTAGAGGCACTTAAACTTGCTCAGTGGGTCGGCTGCCTTGTGTGTCTGTGACCAGCCTTCCTGGTTGTGGGGCTTGTGTTAATTAGCCTGTCAGCTGTCAATTCAGCTGTGACTTCTCTTTCCTTTGTCACATCGGTCGCTGAATTGGTTTTCGTTTCTCTGTAGTAGTGCCGTGTTACATTGAAGCTTTGAGTGCTAAGGAGGCTTACATCTTGGCTTTGAGGGAGCATGGAGTGTTTCCTGAAATTAGGATGCTCAACTTCTCAGAGGAAATGCAAATTAAATGCTAAAACAGGGACGCTGTGAAGTAGTTACTCTGTGTGTATGTAGATAGTGCTTGGAATTATTTTTCATACTGGGCAAGCTGCCTAGATTAATCTGCCTGGTCTACCTGGTTTAATAACTATACCCAACACACCCCAAATAGAAGGTAGGACAGCCATGTAACAGTCTGTGAGCTCTCTAGTTCACTTTCATACTCTTATATCTGAATGTAGTTTTGCATTGTGACTAAACCGAACTTGCAGGAAGATGACTTGTGTTTTAAGCTGTTGTGTGCTTAAGGGTTATCTTCTCTGTATTTTCTGCAGCCTTTCAGAAGATGTATATTAGCTGACTAGAGGGCTAGAAATACACCTCCCTTGAATAATTTTTTTAGATAACTTCCTTTCATCTGCTTCTCTTGCATATGAATCTTTTTAAAACGGTCTTGGCCCAGTAGAACTGGCAAAAGTTTATTGAACAGATGTTTTCTAGTTACTTGCTTTGAGTTGTGAACTAGCTGGTGCTTTAACCTTTTTCTTCTGCATGTGAAACTTGGTATTAAAGTATCTGCCACTTCAGATACTGAGTGAAAGTCTTTATAGGCTTGCAGGGCCTGTAGGTGATGGGTGGAGGGGAAGGTAAAACATCAGCTGTTTTGCATCAATTGGTAACTGTGTGTTTCTGTGCCCTTTCCAATTTAGCAGACAGGAATATTGGGGGGAGGGGAACATGTTCCCACGGTGAGGGCTGGAGTAGCTTTAAACTCTAATACTCAATGGCCAAAGATTAACTAGCTTGTTTCAGGTAGTAGGGCTGTCTTTGGGTTCCAGCAACAGGGAGGAGGATAGAAATACTCCTATCTTGTCTGTTCCTGTTTAGGTAAGGAAACAGCAACATGGAACTGGTGTGTGGCCAGTAGATAAAGCCTATGCCTATAAAGGAAGCTGCATTAGTTATTAACCTTGAATAGGAATCACTGGTAAGTATAAACTAAAAACTGACCCTGAGGTGACAAAGCAGGAGAGGATTAGGATATGTAGGAAGAGGAAGGGAGGGTAGGATAAGGGCGATTGGAAGTGCAGTGGGAAAGATGGTGTAATCTGTCCTGGGGAGGAAAAGACACTTCAGAAAGTGAAGCGAGTAGTGGGACTGCCAAGCTGAGCTTGTGCAAATACCCTGGTATTTCTTAATGTCAGTGGCTTGACAGTATTTTAAAGGCTCCAGTCTGCAGTTAAACTGTTCTGGATCAAAATACTGAGAGTGTGTATTATAGTCCCTCTTTCTCAGAACAGTCAGTGGAAGACAAAATGGTATGTTATAGCCTGGGACTTGCTGTTATCAGTCCTGAACAGTAGTTCTTGGTGCTGGACAACTTCTGCTACATGATCTGGAAAGAATGAGGGCCTATTAGATCTCGCTTATGCTTTGCCAGCAAACTGCTTCTGTATGCTGCTGGGACCAAAAGCAAGCAGGGAGATGACCTGTTTGCAAGGCGAAAGCTGCTGGATAAAGATAATGTACTGTCAAGGACATATAGCGTCCATGAAGCTGGCCCACTTTGGGCTAATGATGCGATTTCAAATCCATGGGAGGTGAAGAAAGTGTGGTGAGGCTGTATTGCTGAGACTCCCCACCACCAGCTCTGGCCTCACTGCAGGAGGTCAGCAAAACATTCTTCTAGATACAGACTGGGGCTTAGGGGTTTGCTTCTGTTGCACAATTTCCATTTTAGCTGGGCATGCTTCATGTTACAGATGGCACATGGGCTAAAAGCGCTTAGCCATTGGCTGCATTAGCACAGACTGCTGCAGCAGGGTGGATTTGGCCTGCACTGCCAAAGCTGTTGCTCGACTCCTCTTCTGAGGAAGCAGTGGATCGGGTGGAGGTGTCCTGTGTGCTGCTAGGTGGAGCAAAGTGAGCTGGAGGGGCTTTGGCTCGGAATATGGGATCCTTGAATGTTGATAGTGTCCTTCCCACAGCTCCCTCCCTCTGTGAGGAGGTGTGTGACTGCTTGGTTTCTGCAGGGAGTGATGCAGAGATCCTTCTGACAGGAGAGCAAAGTCATCAGGCCAGCTTTTTGCACAACCAGTGGCAACAGGTGCTCTGGCTAGAGAGGCTGCCTTCTGCTTGCTTGGCAAGCTCTGCGCTTGGTGAGGAATGCCATTTCAATGAGACTAAATTGAGCTGTTATTCCCTCTTTGTCTTTGTTTTAAGTGAAATAATGAAACCAATGCATCACTGGAGTTCCACAGTCCAAAGTCACAAATTTGGGAAGGCATTTCCTATAGCGTAAGTAGCAACATGAAGACTGTGTGGAAGAAGACTCCTTCTGTTTTCCTCGTTATATGTAACTTGGACTGCTTCAGAACTGATTCTGCTGAATATCAGAGAGCTAACAGCAAGTCTGTCACAAAGGCTGCAAAATCAAAGCTTCACATCTGCTGCATGGGCTCTTCGCTGCTGCATGCGTGCAGTGTACTTTCAGACATATTTTTAGTGTCTTGATTAAAGGGAAGCTTAAGCTACTTGTGCTGAATATGACTGAAATGTAGTTCCGGCAACTAATGGCACTAATATCTGCTGGCCAGATACTCTGAAACTGGTTAACTCCTGGGTGTCAAAACAAGGCCCTCTCGAGCTGAGGACTCTGTATATGAACTGCCAGAAAACATTATGATCTTTTACTGCTCTCCGGAGAGCACTTAAGCTGGTTTAATTAGAAAGACTACTTTGTAAAAAGTAATGGATGCTGGGTAGTGGCAGATGTAATTACTATTGAAGTCTTGTTTATGGCTGTTTCTTGAATGACAGCAGGGAGGTGATTAGTAAGAGGAGAGGGTTTTTATAAGGTAGCTGACAATAAGCAGAACGCTCTGTGACATGTAACCCCTTGTGGAAGGTCTCCTTGTTCCTTCTGGGAGCCCAGCAATGTGGAAGACCCCTGGATTAATCTGACTTTGAGAACTAATATGGATTCTTATTTCGCTAGCAACTGTTGTACACAGTTGCTTGCACTGGCAGATTCTTTTGTTAGAATGCAGAAGTAACATGGACTCATCTAGAACTGATGCTAAAACTGCAGGGGAGGTAACTTTAAATGCAGCAGTTCAGGCAAATCAACAGAACTAAGCAGCTTCAGTGGCTGAGGGCACTTCTTCTACTGGGTGCCTGTGAGCATGATGTGTTTGTGTTGGGTGAGGCCTGATCAGAACCTCGTGTCAAGCTGAAGCCTGGGCAGCTGATGGTTGTTGCTAGATTGTACTTAAATGATCCAACTCTGTGTGAGGTTTTTTTTTTTTTTTAAATCTCTAAGCAATAGGGAAAAACAAGTGCTGCAAAACTCGATCTGGATTGGTCACAGTAATGTTCTCTGTCTCTTCTCTTGGGCTTCCTGATCAGGTGATTATCATAGTGTCCTAATTAGTAACATAATATCTATTTTAGTCTTCTGGTCCTGAAGCCTAGAAATGTTAATCAATAGGATGACTGCTATTCTGGAGGGCTTTGCTTGATGTCTTGTTCTAATTTGGAGGTCAGACAGTTCTGGTGGTCAGTATCTTTACTGAACAGGGAGAAGTTTTTCTTGAATGATCAAGAAACCCCAAGGATCCCAATAAAGTCACTAAAGAGGCATGAGCCTAGAAGTGGAAGGCATCAGAGCAGTTGTAACAGTTGCTGTAGTTGTTGCAAACCAGAAGCCTCTAAGTTGTTTCTGAGAAAGGGAAATGAGAGGTGAAAGTGGGGGCACTGTGCTGGATTTGGGTGAGTGATTCAGATTGCAGCAGCACAGTGGGGAAATAGTTTGCTGGGCCCCAGGAGTCATCATCCTCTGTACCTCTTTGGGCATGTGCTACGAGTAAGGAATAATCTCTTATTAGGTGCTGAGCATGGATTATATCCCCTTGAGGGTATGAGGTGGCAGACTGGTTTCTGGTAACTGGGATGGGGAAACTTCAGTTCTCTTGCCCACTGCCTGGAGTGCAGGGAAGAAGCAATGATGTCCTAGCAGAGAAATGCCTCTGGATATGAAGAAGCTTCCAGGCATGGCAGGCCTGAGAGCTAAGATGGGGTGGTTTGCTGGGAAGGCTTTATGTTGGGTGCCTGCTGTGATAAAGGAACAAGCCTGGGGCCTGGACATGAAAGTTTAATTCCTTTTCACAGCCTTCATGTGACCATAAGCAAGTTGGTCTTCATTCCTGCTTGTCGGGTGGATGTAGGAGGGATGGTGGAATGAAGGGTCCTGAACGATGAACTGCTATTACTGTAGGAGCAGGTGTTTGTATCGATCGGAGACTGGTGTGAAACATCTGCTTTAGGTGCACTGGGTTATAAACATGTGGTAATAAGAGGGGGGCTTCTTGCTTCCAGTTCACTGGAGAAATGCTGCCCCAGCACTTTCTGTAGGGAAACAAAGCACTCTGTCCTCCTCAAGTCAGACGGTGTGAATGCTTTCTTTGTAGTCTGAGCCTTGCTGCTGTGATTGTGTAATTCTAAAGGTCTCTGGCCTGGACTTAGGAGCCTACAGTGACCTTCACAGGACTAGAGCAGACCAGTCATTTTATAATCCTCTGTTTCATATGGCTCCAGGTCCTTAGGAAAGACCAGACTCCTGAAGGGTAGAGGCGATAATCCTGTGCTGCCTTCACACAGTGATATGCTTGATGTTTGAGCCTGCAGTGGCCTTTAAGTATAGTCTGGGTCATGTACACTGCTGTAGCAGATGTTTAGGGTAGGAGAAGTAAAAGATTATTTTTTTTTTTTTTTTTTTAGCAAGTGGCTTCCCGTCTTCCTGAGGGGCAGAATCCCACCACTGTATATAGGGGTGTTCTTGACTCTTGTCCTGTTTCTGGGCTGGTCTCACACTTTGAGCCATGTTTATAGTACATGCTGCTCTGGAGTGCACAGCTGAGCATTGCTGCTGACTCCCAGTTGCCTCTGTACAAATAAGGCCCTTCTGGGGCAGTAAGCTGTCCTGCAGCAGCATTCCTGGGGATTGCTGAAGCTGTAGGTTATGTGTTCTTGCCCCATTGCCTCTGCAATTTATGGTGCTAGGGCAAGGGAGAAATGCCTGTGATACATGAACTGCTTTAATCTGACAAAGCAGTACCATCTTGTGTCCATACCTGCACATCTCTTGTGCAGGCAACTACTAGGCATGGAGGGGGTGTGTGGGCGGTGTCTGATCATGGGTTACTTTCTTCACAACGCTTAATAAGAAAGTTCACAAATTCAGGACTGGCTGATTTGTGTAATCCTTTCCTTAGTTTAGCTGAGAGGAAGCGGTTTCCTTTGGCTTATCATACTTTCCAGACTCAGCAGTTCATATTGTTAGCACTGCTGATCCTGTTTGGACAGTGAAGATAAGTAAGCAGGATGCAAAACACTGGGGTCTGCATCTCACTGCTTTGGCTGCAAATGTTATCTGGCTGGGAAACACTGCCCGACTTGCCTTTCATTCACTTAGCAGCTAACAGTGAGCTGTGCTCCCAGTGAAACTCATGACTGAATGGTGGCCTTCTACCTATCTTTTCTCCAGTGCTTGAATGGGGCAGCTTCTGCCTAAACCAGTGTCGGTGACCTCCAAACTATGCACCTTTGTGCTGTTTGGTCTGTGCCTTCCAAGTAAGTATCAGAGTCATGTGCCTGTAGGGGAATATAAATGTCCCATAAAGTGACTGGAGAGAAGCGACTGGACTGTTGGAGTCCCTGTAGTGTTTGGAATCCCACCACATCCATTTGGATGTGAGCAGTGCTGGGACTGCTGGGAGCTGTGTTCCAGGGCATGCTCTGTAAGCTCGATGTCCTTGCTTGCTGCCATGGCAATACCCACAATGGGATAAAGGCCTTCTGTCCTGTAGAAGCTTCCTATGGGAAGCTCAATGTGCTGCATACAAGGTCTTTCCATAGTCCTAAGGCTTAAAAAGATGTATCTCTTGCCTACATCCTTCTAACTGTAGCTAACTGTGAGTATGCAGCAGATAGTCTTTTTAGCGTGGCTGGAAGGATGAGGGTACAGTGACTGGGGTGTCCCTCACTTACATATTAGAGCTTGGTCATAGATGATAGCAGGAACCATCAGTGGTAGTGGGAGTCTAGGCAGGGACAGGCTGGGTAGAGGCAAAAGTGTGCTATAGCCTGACAGCTGTGTCCTCTGCAGGCAGCCGGAGAGACTTGTCATCTACCAGATCTGAACTGCAGTACACAGATGGCCAGACTAGGGGGAGGGAGTTTCCAAAGCTTTGTAAAGGGCAACCTCTCAACAGTTCTTATGTGGCTTTACAGAAGCTTAAGGCAGCATTCAAGCTATCTGTGGTATGACAGGGTTGCTCAGATGCTGTCTGGCACCAGCTTCTGTGGGCTTCAGGGCTGAAACTTCTTGTGCTTAGCAGGTGGTTGGGGCAGGCTCCTGGCTGGCCTGGTCTGTGTGGTAGTATGCTGCAGGGTGGTAAAACAGTTGTGGCCCAGTTGTGTAGCTTGCTTTCCTGGGAAGGCCTTCAGAATTATCTCTAAAGGATAACCTTGGGATACAGCCTGGCTCTGATGGTCACTCTTTGGCAAACTTCGTGTGTTGTGACCTTGGTCTCTGGCAGTTTCTCCCTTATGCAGAAAAGAAAAATAATTTGTTAGGCTGCAGCACTGAAGGGATGGCCTTTTAGAAGACAGGTTTCATAGCACAGGAACCACCATAATGTGACAGGCTAAGGTTCCTGCATGCTTCTGGAATACGGGTGACTGAAGCTGATGATCACTAGTGCCTAATAGCTTGTAAAAGTCTATTCCTTGGTATGGAAATACATGATTCTATTTGATGTAAGAACTGGATGTATGCATTAATCTTAGTAATCCATACTGGTTATGCCTAAACTTTTTTGCTTGCTTCTGAGGTCATGTAGGGAACTGAAACTGTTTGTCGTCAATGGCTGGGTACATGCAGTGGAGTATGACTTGATAAAGGAAGTTCAAATTGTAAACCTGTGGGAGAAACGAGCTGGTGGCTATCCTGAATCTTACCGCTCCTTGGTGCAGCCTGGCCACTTCCCTGGCTTCCCAGAAGAGCGTGATATGCTGAGCATCAAGGCCCCATCTGCTCTGAGTCAGCAGGTGCTGTCCTTGTGAGGAATTTCGGTAGGACTATGGCTTGAGGATGTCAGTGGTGTGTAGCCTAGAGCATCTTCAACTGAGAAGGCTATTCCACTGCTCTAGAGAAGTTTAAGTATGGTTGAAACTATATTCTGGGTGTAGGGTCTTGGAATGAAGAAATAAGTCCCTAAAGGAAGATGCTGTCTCGGTTTAAGGCCTGTCTGAAGTATTGGCTCTTGCCTATGACTTGCTATTTGCAATAGATAAAAGCACTTAACTCTTCTCGCTCCCTGATGTAAGGATGAGAAAACAGGTCACAAAGCCCAGTTCATAAGAGCTGTTCTGCCACATATTGTGGAGGCACAGGATAATGAAGAGAACTATTAGGATTGTTACTATCTTCTAAATGGCATAATAGGCTTTGGCTTGATGCACTTCAAGTAAATAAGCTGGACAAGTACTAGAAGGAGGATGCTCTTTTGAGAGAAAACTTCCCAAATGCCTCTAGTGTGAACTCTAACAATTGGTTCTTCAGATTTTTAAGCTAACAAGCCTTTTTAGTTTCCTGTGTTTGGAAGGGAAGGCTTGTCACAGTGATGTGTGGGTAGTGTCAGGGCTGTCATGCTTGTCCATATGTGCTGTTCCTGGAGGCAGTGGTTTACTGTAATGGGGTTCTTGTTGACAGCTGATGACCAGTCTAGCTTCACTAAACCTACCTGATGCTTGACCAAGGCTTATTCTGTGAATTCTGTTGCAGCTGAGGTCTGTATCTGTAGACCTGAATGTTGATCCTTCTCTCCAAATTGATATACCTGATGCCCTAAGTGAAAAGGACAGAGTGAAGTTCACTGTGCATACTAAGGTAAGGTCTTGGGGTAGAAAGTGGTCTTCCTAAGTGCTATGCAAGTCATTTATGTATTTGTAATACACTTATCTGTAAAGATGGGCTTGGCAATGAAGGAAGTCTAATTAGATGGAGCTTGTCCACTTAAAGGCCTGAGGGGGGGTGTGTGTGTGTGTGTATATATATATGCAGAAGCTTCAGGTTTCCTAGGACTTGAACACTCTCTAAATAGAGACAAGGTAGCTGAAACACTAGATTGGCTTTGCTAAGGAATCCTAGCTTGATACCAGAGAGGCTGGGGGGTAGGGGTGGGGAAACCAGCTACTGTCAAACTTCACAAAATAAGCTGCATTAATGCTGCTCCACAACAGTGCCTTTTCTTTAAATAACCTCCTTACTACTAAGGCTCTCGAATGAGTGCCAGCTCAGCTAAAAGGGAGTAGGCGAGGCTCTTACTAGGCAAAATAGCTTCCTTTGGAAATGGACAGAACTGTTTCTAAAAGCACTAATTTACAAAACAGTAGGGCTTCTATATCTTCTCTTCCAGACTACACTGCCAGCTTTTCAAAGCCCTGAGTTTTCAGTTACAAGGCAGCATGAAGACTTTGTGTGGCTGCATGATACGCTTACTGAAACTGAAGAGTATGCAGGACTCATTGTAAGTATTTCCTAAAAAATGTAACTCTATACAAAAGATTTAAAGTGCATACCAGTAAAGGCCATGCTTTACCAATGTTACTAGTGCTTCATGACTCAGGTATTCCCTATGCTTCCTTTTGCCTTAATTCCCAAACAACTTGAGTGGTACGGCTCTGTTAACTTTCTATATAGCCTGGAGCAGTAAAAAAAACTCAATCCTCTGAGGTTCCTGACTCTATGGTGGTATTAATATCTACCTGAAGAGGACACAGTGAAGCACTATAGTCTTTGCTATTCCGATTCTTTAGGAGGCCCTGTGGGCCACAGAAGATGGCTGGCTACGGGGTTGGATTATAATGGCTGTTCCCCTTGGTTCCTAGGCAAACAGGGGCCTAGATACAACATGCCTCTAGAATTCCCAGGTGCAGAGCCTTGCTGGCTTGCCATGACTAGGCAAAAGGACCTCCTTCTGGAGAAGGCTAGATGTAATTTTGGAAAACTTTGTTTGCTAGCATCTATCACTAACCAATTCCTTGGCTAGATACCTCCAGCACCTTCAAAGCCTGACTTTGATGGTCCCAGAGAGAAGATGCAGAAGCTAGGGGAAGGAGAAGTGTCCATGACAAAAGAAGAGTTTGCCAAAATGAAGCAAGAGCTGGAAGCGTAAGTAGAATGAGTCTACTGCCAAAAGCTGCACTTAAAGAAGCCTCCTGGGAGAGCAACTTATTTGGTCATAACTGATCTTGAGTGTGGCTGTTTTGAAGGGTGTCTGCTGCTGCATAATCCTTAAAATCTTGGAGCTGGGGTGTTGCCAAAAACTTCTCTCAAACTGGAAAGGATCCTAGCTAAAGAGATTGAAAATAGCTTCTCTATCACTAGCTAGCTATTTCAGAAGCATGTTGTTTAATATTTTCACTGGATAAACTTAAAGCAATTCTTTGTGTATTGAAGAAGGCAGTACAAGAGAGGATCTCAGTCTGTTCTTTCCCTTCAGTGAATACCTCGCTGTCTTCAAGAAGACTGTATCGTCACATGAAATCTTCCTTCAGCGGATCTCTTCTCATCCTGTGCTCAGCAAAGATCGCAACTTTCATGTTTTCTTGGAGTATGACCAGGATGTAAGTCTTTTTTTTTTTTCTACTTTCTGAGCGAGGCAAGATATTTGGAGTGCTGTCACTTTTCCTGGGTATGGCCAGTGTTATGTAAATCTACGTGCAGCATCAGCACACAGATACTGCCAGTACTTGTGTGAGATGATTAAAGGATGAAAGCCTGACCTTTTAGACCTTTTTCTGGTACAAATCTCAGTGTTTCTTAATTGTAACCAAGTTGATTAGGAAGCCAACTTTGTATGTCTTTATCTTAGGAACAAGCATGGTTCAGGTGTACCTGAGCTGTGTTGCATGGTCATAAAATAGAAGAATGGAGGTGTATTAAAGTTAGTACTGCATCTGTTTTGTCATACCTAATTATGAGTGATAGATGCTGATCCAAGCTCTGGAAAGGAGAAACCGAGCTGTTTCTGGGAATGGGGAAAGAAACTGTGGCACAGAATAGCTGAACAACTTCTAGTCAAGCCATTTGTTATGTGATCCATCTTTATACAGCTTATGCGGCTACTATTGAGAGCGTGGAAATTGGCCTGCTCTGTCATGTACTAGATACAAATGATGTTACTATACTTTGTTAAAATGGTCACTTCCCCCCACGGGATAACTTTAAAGCTGTCTTGGCCTCTCTGTTGCAGCTGAGTGTCCGGAGGAAAAACACAAAAGAGATGTTTGGTGGCTTTTTAAAAAGTGTGGTAAAGAGTGCTGATGAAGTCCTCTTCTCTGGAGTCAAGGTAAAGTAGTTGGTTTACCTCTTACTTAGCCTAATCTTGATTGTTTCTCACTTCCTGCTCCAGGGACATTACTTATGCCTGCCTCAGGCTTGATGTGCATGAGGCTCAGTTACTAATGCTAACCTTCCTTGTTACTGCTGTCCCAAGCTGGGCAGAGTAGACTATGTTAATTTTGACTTCTGTAGAAATAAGACATTGAAGCTATAGGCTGTTTAAAAAATAAGTGTACATTCAAAGCTTCTAGTGAAGGCACAAGAGTTGCCTTAACACAAGATCCTGGTGGGGAGGAAGGAATTACACCTATTACACCTTCAGCAAATGCACTTGTGGCTTTTGTCTACACTGGAGCTCTGAACTAACATGATTCATAGGTTTTAGCTTGTGCTAGAAGAGATCAAATAAGAGACTCCTGTAACTGGTCCAGCTTCAGCTTTTCCTGTCGTGTTTCCATGGTAGCTCTTTCTAATAGACTTGCTGTCCTAAACACCATGTCATGGAATGTTACAGTACACATAATACTTGGTGTGGATGTGAAGTAAGCTTGTAAACTGCTTGGCTACTGTGTTGCAGCAGACCTGGGAAATAAAATTCCAACCGTTGGTAGCCCTAAGGGCTGTCTGATACCAACTTACTGATTGCTTCAACCTGCAGCGTTGAATAGTTGAGTGTCAAGTCCATCTTTGCTTCATCGTGAAAAAGAAACTTGCCAAACAGCTTGTTTTGTCAAACCCTTGCCTCAGGATCTTGTCTTGAACTCTGCTCTTCAATAGAGATAATGGGCATAATGCTCGGGTGGCTATGGTTCTTCCTTTGGCCTTTCCCAAAAGAGAGAAGAGCTTGTGTTCTGCAGTAATGTAGCTGACTGAATGGGTCGTACTCTCTTTCAGGAAGTAGAAGACTTTTTTGAGCAAGAGAAGACTTTTCTTGTGAACTACTACAACAGAATCAAGGATGCATGTGCAAAAGCAGATAAGATGACAAGATCTCATAAAAGTGAATCTTTTCAAAGACCTTTCTAAAGACCTCGCAGTCTTGCTGATTTCATTCTGAAAACCTTGTCTTGCTCTTGCAGATGTTGCAGATGACTATATTTATACTTCAGCTTGCTTGAACAGCCTGGCATTAGAAGAACCTACAGTTATCAAAAAGTAAGCAATTATAACTGTTTGTTTATGACATGTCCTGAGTCTGGGAATATCAAGTTCCTTCTGTAAAATCCAGGGGATTGAGTCATTGCTGGTTTGAGTGTCTTGAATTGCAAGCAAGTAGCATGGAAACTTTCTATCCTCTGATACTCCTGGTGTGGCAGACCCAAAACTATTAATTGCGCCTGTCTCTTAAATAGCTGATAACTTGCTAGTTGTGCCCTACAGCTGAATTGTGCTGGTCATCAAAGCTCCTTCTAAACGGAAGTCTCCTTGAATTTTTTTCAGATCAGTCTCCCGGAGAATATGGGAGAAAGCTGTTATGCATCAGTATTCTAGTGTGTTGTTAAATACAACCACAACTTACACTAGGCCTGTATTACTTTCTGGACCTTTTGAAGTTCCAGAATAGTATGTTTTTTTTAAGCTATGCAAACCTAGACACCTTTTCTGAGGGGAATTCTTCCACCTCTCTAAACTTTGCTCTGAATTTAACCAGATCCTGTTGAAACAATACGTAGCTGAATAAAAAAGACAGTTTATCGCTTGGGCGAATTAGTAGGGGAATTCTCCACAAGACCTTTATGCTCTAGAGGTCAGTGTTGTTACTTTAAAATGGTATCTTGCTGCTCAACTGTACTAGTCTGTTAGGGTGGAATCCAGCATCTCTTGCATTGAACCTTTTGTACATGTCTTTGCCTAAACCTGAGTTCTTTTTTCAAGCCCCTGGCTGGGTCTGTATGCAGGAGTGAACTCCAACCCGCAGCTTCTTGGTTTCCTGGCATTTAGATACTTTCTTAGTTTGATAAACTTATACACTTTTTTTTTTCCCCCAGGTACTTGTTGAAAGTTGCTGAGCTCTTTGAGAAACTCAGGGTAAGAGAAGCTTTGTGGGCGGGGAGAAGGATCTCTGGATCTGGATGTTGCTGTTTTCTGTTACATACCAGCTCTCTGATCTCTTCTGCAGAAGGTAGAGAGTAGAGTTTCATCTGATGAAGACTTAAAGCTCTCTGAACTGTTGAGGTACTACATGCTCAATATAGAAGCTGCTAAGGTGAGAACAGCTTTCTTTTCGAAGCTTGGTTTTATTATGGGCATCATCGTTCACTAATGGTATTCTTTCTACTTTAAGAAGACAGGAAGGTGGGCCCTTGTTTTGCCTAAGAAACCTGGCACTCCTAAACCACAGCAGAATTGAGAAACTATATATTGGCTAGCTGCAGTCCAGCCCACCTACAGAAGGGCTGATTAGGATCTCTGACCAGTTTTTCTTTGGCATGTAGAGAGAAATTGTAAAAATTTCCGTAGATAAGTTAGAGTAAACAGAATTTGAGTCTGCAGCAGCATTCTAACCCATTGCTTGCCTGAGTGCTCATGACTTGTCAGAGAAACCAATGATGGCTAATTAAAAATCCCGAAGTAAATCTTAACTACTGAACTACTTTACTATGAATATGCAGTAACAGGTGAAGGCTATTGGGGTCTGGACTACCAAGTGGGATTTGATAGATTGATATGACTACAAAAGCCTTGCCAGCAACTCTTTTTCTAATCAATATTTGACTTAGCAAGGGGATGACTGTGCTGAGAAATGGTATCTAGATATGACCTGATGGGCCTCTTCATCTAGTGTCATACCTCTAACGTCAGGTACCCTGGAACACTCACTACAAGCTCCCTCTGTGGTGTATAGCTGTTTAGATATCAGGACCATACTGCTGCTGGATTAGGAAGGAATTGCTGCTGAGACCTGTGCTGGTTTTCATGTCTAGCTTAGTCTAATGCTTCAGTCAAACTGTCAGATCTTCAGCAAAGTAAATGACAGTGTATCCTTTACTAGAAGTAGGCTGAGGGAGTTCAGAAAGTGCCATTCCTTCTTAGTAGAGAGGCCCACCTTAGAGAAGAATAAAGCTACTTTAAGGGAAGAAGTGGTGCCTTAGAGTATCCCTCTGTCTTCCTTGCCTAGGGCACAAGTGGCTGTCCTGAAAACTTGCCACTGCACTGATGAAGCAGCAGAATTGATGCTGAAAAAAGTGAAACTTCCTGCTGCTAAGGTAGTTGTAACCTCAGTTGGGGAAGTAGTCCTTTTAAGGCTTTGCACTATTCCTGTCTACTTTCAGGATCTTCTGTACAGACGTACAAGGGCTCTTGTTGACTATGAAAACTCCAACAAAGCTCTAGATAAAGCAAGGCTAAAGAGCAAGGATGTCAGGCTGGCTGAGGCACATCAACAGGATTGTTGTCAGAAGTTTGAAAAGATTTCAGAATCTGCAAAACAAGGTAAAACTTTGTATTTATGCTGAAGGGAGATCCTAACGCAGTCCAGGTCTTGATCTGATGTTCAGCTACTGAAGGCTTCTGAACACTCTCCTGAAGCAAGTAGTCTGGACACCCCAAGGGCGGTACAGATGCCTGTAAAGTTAATGCAGCTAAATGTTTTTAAGAATGATTGTCTGAAGCAGAGCAATGACAGTACTAGATCAACCTTATTTATGAGCCCCTAGTATTTTCTTTCCAGACTGAACTCTTATTCTCAGCCTCCGCCTGAAGGTAACTACTCAGGCTTTTGATCTCAATTAGAATGGCGCAAACAGGCTTTTGCTCTGTCCCAGTACAGCTGAGTGCCTCATACAGAGCTTCAAACACTGGTTCTTAGTAGATGTCTTTGGGCAACATAAAACAGAGGAAACATGCTTTCATGGTACATGTGCTACTCCTTTAATGTTCTTGGGTTTTAAATGTTCTGTGTTCTCATAGAGCTTGTGTGGCTTCTGGCTTATTCCAGTTGTCGTCTTACAAAACCTTTCTGTCTTAGACAAGCTGTCTGTTTCATCACCAAGATGCCAGTTACATGTGATGAATGCATCTCTGGCTAGAAACAACAAGACTTAACTCCTGAACCTTTTTGTGGTCAAATACTGTAATTAGAGCTGTACAACAGAACTTGTGAAACATAAGGGGCACTACTGAAACTTCAGTCACACTTTGTAAGTCTGTCTTACCTTTCTTCTTTCTTCTCTGCAGAACTGATGAGCTTCAAACAGAAGAGAATAGCAGCATTCCGCAAAAACCTAATTGAAATGGCAGAACTGGAAATAAAACATGCAAAGGTGTGTTCTTTTTGGAATTTAACAGGCATAGCTTGAGAGAAGCGAGTACTGTAACTTGGAGGATTTGCTGGGTTTCCTTTAAAACTAGGAAGTGTAAAATAGAACAGCCAAGCTCTTTAGCTGAGATCTGAAGAGGGGAAGGAAAGGTTGTAGGTGTAGTGCATACAAAGAACAAATACTGATAGTCCTTATCTGTCCTGTGCAGAAAGTAGGTTTCCAGTCTGTCACTCCTAGGACACCAGCCTGTGGCACTGCAAGTGAGAAGTCTGTTTTGCAGGCAGTACACAACAGCTCCTGTCAGGCAGCCTCATCTGTGGGGTTTGACCCCTCCTGCATCTGGAGGCAGCTGGTGCCTCAAGTATTCCTGAGTGCTGTGAGAGTGCATCCTGCAGCTTGTGATGTAGCTGTCAACCCTTCTCACTTGGTTTGTCAGAGAAGGGGGACACCAGCTTTGTAGCAGCTTCTGCCAAGCTTTACTGAGCAGCCTTGAAGTAGGCTGCAGAGACCACACCATGTACTTCCAGCTTAATCCAGGAAAGTGTACACAAGTTACAGGGCCTGTTAATTTAGTGTAGAGAACAAAGCAGGAGACTCAGGAAGAGGTAACTGTGCATCTTCAGCTTCTCTTGGAGAATGAAGGTCTAATTTACCACTCCCTTAGAGTCCTGGACTTCATCACAGGTAGCTACTGAAGTGCTGAGCTTGAACATGATATATAAAAAGTTTGACAATACTGCTCAGTTTGACCCACTTAAAAAATGTACCTCTCTCTTGCCCCTCTCCTTCCCACAAACTGAGTCATGGTTGCAGGCCTGCAGGAAGAGGCAGATCACAGACTGTATGATCTGGTTTTGGTGCATTATTGCTTGAATGCTTGTCTTTGCAGTATAAGCTCTTCAGCATTGTCACAGGCTACAAAATCCTGGGATGGACTTACTACTTTGGAAGCTACTTCATTGTGGAAGGCAGGATTTCAATTGTCAGTCATACTCATCTGAAACTAATTCTCTTCCTTTCCAGAACAATGTCACTCTCCTGCAAAGCTGTATTGACTTGTTCAAGAACTAAGGCGCCTTATTCTGAAAATGTGAAAAAAAAAAAAAAAAGCATCAATTGCACTCAATGGCCAGGGGCAACTTATTGGCTTGACTTCATTAGTTTAAAATAAATATTGTCACTGAGATTCTGTTTGACTAATACTTAAATGTGTTGATAGTGATACATTGACTTTCTTGGTATAAATGAGAGCCGAATTGTGTATGAATTGTCTGGATGTAGCTAACATCCTGTTGGTTGATAACTCAAAATGAGTCAAAAGTAAGAAATCAATTTGCTGTTGACTGACTTCATCTAGCAGAAAATGTTTTCTGAGAAGAACTCCTTTTTTGCAGGATCATAAAGTAATCTGTCTCTTCATAGCCCTGATATATTTAAAACTTGCAAGTGGGAATGACTTATGTAGTAATTTTATAAAGTAAATATCTTAACATTCCACTTCCCAGACAGATTTCTACTACAATATATTTTGAATTTCTATAACTACATTCAGTATTTGTACACTTGGGCAATACAGCAAATAAAGATGTCTGATACAACAAGCTGTTGAATGGCAAGCCTTTGTGTGGGGTGTAAAATGACAAACCGAGGTTTCAGGCACAGAACTGTCAGAACTCCAGGCTATCACCTGGAGCTCTTCATTCGGAGCACTAGAGAGAAATATTTGACTCAATAGCATTGTTCTTGGAATGAGTGTTGGCACGAAATGTGGGGACTTCGGGTTGTGTTGCTGTGTGAGTAGCTCTTAAACTTTTACTTCCTAGATGCTGCACACAAGGGAAACCAGGCTTTTTGAAAGCATCGATATGTATAGATGGCTCAGACTCCTTCAGACTACTTTACAGTGCTTCATATTTTGTCAGTCTTTACACCTCCTGCTAGCAATGAGAGGCAGTTTAAAACTTCAAGGCTTCTGGAAGCACAGCCCTTGCCAGTCTTCTGTAAGATAAACCTCTTTAAACTGAGTATGGCCAACTGAGCCTACGCTGCTGTAGCTGAGGCAGCTCAGCCTGGTCACCCAAGGTCACCTTTCTACAGGTTGGCTGTCATCATGTGGGAATAGGTCAGCAAGCCATACTCTCCTAAAGGCAACTTCCTGAGTAAGAAGAGTATCTGAGCCTTGCATAACTACTTGTGACTAAATGTCCAATCCTGCTGGAAGTAGGCTCTGTGGCTGTGCTCTGGGCAGACTGCCTGAAGCAGCTTCAACCAGAGAAGCCTTGAGAATGGGCAGCTCAGTGGCAGCATCTAAGGGCTGTTCAATAATGTGCTTTTCCATGACCTATTGCTTTTTCTTTTTGGTACCCCATGAGCAGCTCTTACCAGCCACACCATCCTGCAGTGGTCCAGCTGAGAAATGTCTGAATTTGGTCTCCTTTTACCTTTGTTTGACAGGAACAATTTCAGCTTGAGGTTGATTTAAGGTTTTTGGAGTTCATGCTTGCTTGTGCCCAAATAGCTCAGTTCCCACAGCAGCTGCATAAATACACTGTGTGTGGATATGGGGTCCCTATATAGAAGAGAGCTGGTAGGTAGCATTGCTGCCACCTATGACAGATGTTGTTTAATATATTATATATAATATATAGCTACTTGTCCTGGGGCAGCTAGTGGTCCTAAACTGGACAATTCATGCTGGCAAAGATTTGGCTTTTCATAAAAGGCACACTGTGCCTCTTGCCCTCACTTCTGACTGCTTCATTCCAAGAAGAGCAGGCTGAGGACCCTAAGCCCTGCTGGGTGTGCCAGCTGTGCCAGGACGAGTTTCTCCTAGTGTGCTGTGGCTCTCAGAAGCCATGGTTGCTTCGTGCACTTCTTGCACCTATTGCCTGTGACATAGGGGAAGTAGCATCTTGCTTGCACTGTTTCACAGTAAAATTGTTAGATGCTGAGATTTTTCTGAATCTAGTTCCAGTAGCCGGGTGGTCTTTGTGAATCAAAGTCAGTAGCAAGGAGCTTGCAACCTCTACCTAACTGCCTTTGGGCTGAGTCTGAGGAAGCTGAGCTCTGACTATGTTTATCCTAAACTACTTCAACTCAGTTCAAAGGCCTTCCTTACTTTCCCCAGAGGGGCTACAGCTAGTGTCAAAATGACAAATGACGCTTTACGTCCCTACTCCAGAAGTACTCTAGATAACTGTGGGCTTCATGCAGTGCCAGTAACAGTGTGTTTGAAGTTGTGATACACTTTTTTTTTCTAAAAATATTCTTTAAGAGCTTTTATTCATGAGATGTTTGCACTCTGAATTCTTGACATAGTTTGACTCAGATTAATACTTTAATCTGATCAGATTAAAAGTATGCAAATGACTTTGGGTGGAGGTAATTATGGCTTTATACTGATGTTGTAGTTATCGTTATTGACAGTAACAGCAAGAAATGGTAGCTATAAAGCAGTCCGTTGATAACGCTTGCTCTGAAGGGAGCTGTCTTGTGTCAGCTGTGCCAGCAGAGTGCATTGCAGTCAGCTTCAATGTCTGAAACGTTGACTTGGAAAACCCTAGTCACAGCCCAGATCGTGTTCCTGGAGGCCAGTGGGTGGCAGGCTGGGACAGCTGCTCGTAACTAATTGTACACGTTTACACTCAGTCTGAGTCATAATGAAGTACTGGAAAGGCTGCTGCATACCCCGGTTCCTTACCTGGCAGCTGGATGTATGTTGATATAGGAGAGAAATTAGCTGCATATGTGAGCAGTCTGCTCGCAAGGAAGGACAGAAATATTTCTTTAACTAATGTAATATGACTGGAGACTGGAACTGACTTCCCTCTTAGCAGGGCCTTGAATAAAGCCTCAGCAGAACAAAGATCCGTGTAGGCAAGTTGGTGTGATAAGGCAGGTTATCATCACTATGAAAATAACTTTTGTGGTGTGTTTGTTTTTTTTTTTTTTTAGAAATATTGCTGAGACTTGGTTTAAAAGGCTGGTTGGGAAGGGGGCGAGAGCAGAGTTTCATAGACATCCCAAACAAAGATTGACCCTAGTGTACATTTACAGATCACATCTCTAAAGCAGTTTACCCTTATTAAGCTTGTTGCTCATGTTTATGGGTTGCAAATTGGCTTTTGAGAACAGGCACCAGCCCCATCACTGTGGTGGTAACTGTGGTGTGTGGCCCTTCACATCAAATGGCAGCTCTTTGTCCATTTGAATGAGGTCAGGGAAAACTAATGTTTGGTCAAGTTTATTAAGGTTAGTTAGGCACCCAGCTGTAGTGGTGTTGATGAAGGCGGATGCCGCTACAGAGAAGCAATGGTGGCTGTTGAGGTGGTGCAGGCAAGGTGGGCTAGAACCAAGTCCTTGGGGGCTGCAGGTGTCTGGCCGGCTGTTTCCAGTGGAGCAGAGCTAATAGTTAAGATGGGCACAGGGCAGTGAATATGGCTCACAGTGCAAACCCAGGAGAAACCAGCAGCAGGACAGCTGGATGCGGAAGGCTGCAGGCTTGGTGTGGCGTTTGCAGCAGGTCAGGCATACTAAAATGAGAGCATCTTTGGGGTGGGTGGAACAGGTGGTGATTGTACTTAGGGAGTTGGCAGTATCTGGATATCAGAAAAGTGCAGATGGGAACCAACCTGGTCACATAAGAGAGGCTCATAAATGTGTCTGGTTGCACAAGATGGTGATTTCAGGTGGTGCAATAGAACAGGATTTTGTAGCCATAGAAAGGGAATGATTAGGGGTTGCATGTACTTCAAAAAAGAGCTGGTTTTACCCTGGCTTATGAAGTACTCTTGGTTCTAGGAAAACACATCATGGATTCTTATGGCTAGTGAACCAAGCAGAGAATAGTTCCTGTGCCTCTGGGATACAAAAAGCCAGGAAGAGCTATGAGCATGGACTCTTTGTGCTAGTTGTTGCCTGATCTGTGCTTCCCACAATGGTTCTGCAGCTATGACCAGCTTCACAAGCCTGAGAAACTCTGCTAAATGCCCTGGCCTGACTTGGGGCAGAAATTCAGCTGCAGTCTGACTTATCTTGAGATGATTACTGATGTTTTAATTAGAGATTCATCATGACTAGGTGTTTTTTTTTTTTTTAACATGCTCGAAATTTATTCAGCTTCTCTCCATTCCATCTTGTTTCCTTGTGACTGCACGTTCTGTAGGGGAGCTCTGGTCTGAGGCCCTGAGCAGTTTTGTACCCTTGTGCTACACTTCTGATAGCGACAAATGTGAATGTCTTAAAACCTGGAGCCGGGAGGGTTTTCTCAGCAGGTATTCATAGTTTCTGGCACTTGCAGTCTCTCTCAAGATTGGGGGGAGCTGCTTGTTTCTGCTGTGAAGCAAAGAGTCCTGCAGAGTTCCCATTCTTGGATGTAGCTTTCGGTAGTTTGCTGCTATCCCAGCACTTGCTGCTATGTCTGAGAGCACAGTGATGAGTTATTTCAACTTGTGATCTTAAGAAGCACCTGCATCATCACTTGGTGACAGTGCAATATCCGAAATGGATTCGAAATCTGTCTGTTTGCAGCTCGCTGGTTACTAGTGAGTGAATACAGGGACAGATGATGCATTTTAATCCCTTAGATTGTTGCCTGGCCCCAACTTTGGAGCTGCAGCTCACTGTTTTCTGAAAACTGTGGTTCCTCTGCTATCAAAACGCTTTTCAGTGGCCGAGCTCTGGTGTGGGCTCAGCCTTGCTTTTTGTTTACTTTTTATATTACGAAGGTAATGAGAAGGCCCAGCTGAGATCAGAGTCCAGCTCAGCTGGGTTTTCGTCCTTGTGTGCTAAAAATAACCCCTGCTAGGACTGCTTTGTAACTTGAACAGACAAGCAAGAACAGTTCCTATTTTACAGCGGAAGGGATTTAGGTAGAGTGTGGAAAAGGTGACTTGCCTGTTGTTCCACAGGGAGTTTTTGTCAGAGCCAGAAATTTTACTTGGATCTGAAATTCCACTCCAGGGTTCCTGCTGTCTCAATCCGCTGCTGTTGGAAGCGGTCAAATGAGCGCTTGTAATTTTAGTTTGGCTGTCCCTTGGCTGCGGTTTGCTGCTCTTCTGTGGAGACGTGGTAACTGCTAGCATGACTGTTCTGCCTCCCCTCCAATGCAGTGAAACGTGTCGGTTTAAAGGACTTTTAGTGCTCTCTTCCGTGGGTCCATTTTCCTTGGCAGTGGAATTGCAAGGTCACTTTCTGCAAGAGAGGGTAGTGGAGTCCTGGCCAGGTGGGAACACGTTGTGAGTGCTTCCCTGCTGATGCTTTAGCTTCTTGTCAGCACTCAAAGGTAGAGAGCAGTGGGGAAGGCTGTAGAAGTCTTCCCCATCAGTTAAGGGATTCTCATTCCCTTTATGCTTCCTGTGTTTAATGTTGCTTTGCTGTTACTTAAAAACTTTCCTAAGCCTGTTCTGTGTGGGAAAACGCCCCGAGAGTCTGATTCACTGGTATAAAGTAAGGATAAAAAAAAAAAAAAAAAAAGTTTAAGGTTCCAGTTTAATGCTAACCTACTACCTGCTTTGAAAACAAGGTACTGCTTTATTGTGTCTGGTTTAGCTTAGATCAACTTTGTTCAACTCCCTCTCAGGGATTTTAAAAGGCCGGGGTGGGGAAGGGTATATACCTTCGGTTTGGTATAATTTAGTCAGGGGCTTCCAGCTGTTTCTTGAACAGCTCTTCCCTGAAGGCCTTGCTAAACAAAACCTCTTTAGGCATAAGAGGTTAATGAGCAGGTTAGCAGAGATGTTCTAGTAAAGTTAACTGGTCTGGTTAAATTTGAGATGGCAACGGATGTAGTTTCATCACGAGCTTGCTGCCACTGAAAGGGGATGGCCTCACTTCCCCTCCTGTTTTGTTCCTATTGCATCCCTTGGGCTGGTCCTGATGTTCGCGTGGCCTTGTGCCAAGCTGATGTAACTCACTAAAATGGCACGAGATGGGCCAAAAGGGAGATGGGCCAAAATGGAGACGGGCTTTTTGCCAAGTCAGTGCACTGAATCTGTGCTCCTAGAGCGGAGAAGCACACAGTCCTGTGCAAGGGCAACTCAGAGGGGGTGGAGAGGAGAGGGGAGGCTTAGCTTAGTGTGGCTGTGTTTTGAAACTGTTGGGCTAGCACTGGGCCAGTAAGTGCTTTCCTTTCGGGGAGCGTGGCTGTCATGACTTCTAAACTTGTGGTGGGGAGACCTGGGCCATCTAAATCCAAGGCTGTCTGCATGGTGGGGACCAACTTTGAACTGGGAACCATTACTTATTAGAAAAAACCTTGTCCTTTGGAAGGTGTGTAGTCAGCTCTTGCTGGGAGGTTGTGGTGGTTGGTGACTTCTTCAGAAAGATTTCCATCGCTGGTGCTTGGGGAACTAATAACTCCCCTTGTGTGGGCAGTGCAGCACTGGAGATTTACCCCCACTCACAAACCTTTTAAGGAGGGCAGCAGAGTGGTTTTGGACCATGGGTG
Source organism: Numenius arquata (assembly GCF_964106895.1). NCBI lineage: Eukaryota > Metazoa > Chordata > Aves > Charadriiformes > Scolopacidae > Numenius > Numenius arquata. The sequence goes on from NC_133577.1 coordinate 52,591,694, forward strand.
TGGAAAACATCAGCAAGTTGAAGCCCTGAGCTAACAGGCAGTGCCACTTTAAAATTTTACATTCTGCTGTGGAGATTATTGGCACGGCCTCCTTCAGAAAATGCAAGGTTGTTGCCATGGAGGACAGGAAATCCCTCGTCTGCACAGAGAAGGAAAACATTGGAAACTGTCCTACTGTAAAGCACAGCTGCCTCTGTGCTGGGAGAGGGGTGCTTGCTTCTACGGGGTGTTTTCCAAAGGTCTCATTTTTTTTGTCTGTGAATCTTTGCACGTATTTGCTCTGTTTCTTAGTGGGCTGCTTGTGCGTTTGAAGAAGAGCTGGACAAAGGAAGTGGGAGCAGCTGGTTAGGACTAGTTTTAAGTGCCCTGATTAATGTGAGAAGCAGGAGGGATTTTCGCTTGGGAGTAAGATACTTAGCAAATTTACAGTATCTGCCTCTCCTTTTAACTCTGCAGCTCCTCTTACTCCTGTTTCCCTCTACTGTTTGAAGAGGAAGGTCTCTGCCTTTTCTTCCCTTGGACCTCTTAGAGTAGGAGGCCTCTCTGCTGTGGTGGGTCTGTGCTCCCCATCTGGCAGTCTGAGATGTGTCCTGGCTGCTCTTGCTGGAGGTGGGAACAGCAGGTCAGGCTGTGCGTGCAGCTCTAGCAGCTGGCCATCTGCTCCTGCAGATACCTAGATGCTTAGAGCAGGCCTATCCTTATGAGATGGGGAAGAGGTGAGATTTGAGGAAGATCTTCTAGGACATGTTGGTGCCATCTTTCTACTGCAGGCTCTGTGAGAGGATCCAGTTCCCTCAGGAGCTGAGACCAGCTGAGCCTGTGGTGGGTTAATCAGCTTTGTCAAGCTGTTGCTGTTAATGTCACCAAGTTGTGTAAAGGTTGAACTGCTTGGTTGCTGCTAGGCATGAATGCCTAACCCATCACCAGTACTTGTCCTTCTTCCCTGGGGTCTGCTTCAGAGGCCAGATGAGCAGACCACCAGTGGTGCACACCAGTGATTATTGATCACCTGTAGATGGACCACTGGATTAGGACTTTCCCTTCTTCCGGAGACAGGTATGTCAGTTGTCTAGTTCAGGTCTGGTTCTGTCCTGTTGCTGTCCTGTCTGTCCATACTGTTGCAGTCCTGAGTTGTGTTAGGTGCTGAACAGAAACAGAGAAAGCCATGTCTGACTCAGTGAGCTTTAACCTCTGCTTGGTGATGTTTTCTGGGCCAAGTTTTCTTGCTGACACTCATGAAGCTGAACTTGCTGTTTCAAGGCTCCAGAGGATACTCTGGAGTATCCGTGTAGACCATGGCGTTATGGGAGGTGTCCTGGCTGGAGAGGAAAGGGAGCTCTGCTTTTTAACTTCTCATCCTACACCCATCGTTGTTGCTTTTAACATGGTGTGGTACTTCCTTTAACTGACCTGTGTTGTTCCTGACGCCACTGCTGTTAAATCAGCAGTGAGGCCCCCGGGGGATACCTCTTGGGAGTTGCCCATAGGGATGGTGTAGGTGGATTTGAGGCACCTTTGGCACCCAGTGTGATGGGAACAGCATCAAAATCCCAGGCTCTGGATGTGGGGGTTAAACTCCTGGATCCTTCCTGAAGCTGCTCCAGGATTTCCTTGGCAGCTGTTTGTGGACTTGCCAGAGCCCAGCTTTTATGCAGTGCAGAATGATGCAATCTTAGTTCAAACAACGCTCTTGCACTGTTTCTTCTCATGTTTGGGAGAGTGTCTTCTGATGTAACCTGGCATCGTTGTGTTGACTTGCATGAACGCAAGGCTGATTTACACCGATAGGGCTCTCCGGCCGTGTTTGCCTAGCCCTGAGTGTGGTGGGTTGTGACGTCTGTCTGGAGTCAACGTGCAGCGACCCGAATCACATCTTCCTTTTATGACTGACTACAGAGGGCCACCTCCTCCTTTCTATACCAGCCCTCCCTAGGTATATTTGCACAAGTCAAGTCCCACCCTCTCTGCTGCTTTATTTTCCCGTTGATCGCTGGCGGGGTGTGTGTGTGTGTGTGTGTTGGATTTCTTCACCTTGACATGGTGTGGTTTTCTCTGCCCTGATGTGAGACTAGGCTTTTTAGGCTTTGCATTCATTTATTGCAGAAAGCCTGCTTCAGCCCTGGTGGGGGGCTGGTGTTCTGGGGCTGGGCTGGCACCATTTGGCCCTTTGGTGTAGAGTCTGGCTGGGTTTCTTTAAGGCTGCCTGGTCCTCACAGTCCTTCTAGTACTATGGCCTGTAAAACTTGCCAGGTGACACGAAAACCAGTTAATGATGTCAACAAGACAATGTGAAAAAGGCTTTCCTGTCTCTTACATGTGTGCAAAGGGAAAAACAAAAGGGGGGAATATTGCCTTTAAGGCAGTAAATGAAAACAGATGATCTCCCTGATCTTCCATTCGGTTGTCAGTGACAACCAATTCTGGCAACTGTGTGCAGCATGGAGTCTCCCTCTTACTTTCTAGAGGGACCAGGCCATCCTTTTGTTAAAAGGAGAAGCTAAGGCTCAGGGGAGAGCGAATGAATCCTCTCTTACAGTAGACTCCAGGACAATGTCTCCTTCCTCTGTGGCAAGGATTGGCGAAAAGGACAGCCAGAGGTTGGTCTTCTGCAGGAGGAGGCAATGCCAATGGAGCCAGTGCTCCAAGAAAAGGACTGATGGGGGTGTGTGTCTGCTCATCTTTTGCATTATGGATGTGCCCACCTACGAGCCCTCCTTTGGCAGACCCTTTGAGGGGTTCTGGAGAGGGTGAACTTAGAAAATCCTTTGAACCACGTTAAACCAAACACAAAATGTAAGGCGGCACCTGGATGCTGCGTGTGGCTCAGCCTTGAGTAGAGGGGAAGAAGGAAAATGCGATGTTTGTTTGCTGTCCTTGGAGCCCTGCACGTAATGTTTGCCTGCTTGAGTGAAATTGCAAGCTGGAGAATCTGCGCTGAAGGAAGAAAGATGGTGCTTGGCTGAAAAACTTTTCCTCGGGCAGGGTAATTCAGTCTACAGAAACCGGTTAATTGTAGAAGCTGTGTGGTGTGTGAGTACACAAGCCTTCAACTGCCAGCGCTTCCTCAGTGCGCACAACCAGAGGGAGGTACAATGCAAACAGGGAGTGCTCTGTGGGAGACAAACATCCCTGTGTCTTAGTGGAGAAATCTTTGTAAATAAACCACCTGGCTCTATTTGGTTACAGAGGAGCTAAAAAAGGAGCAAGGACACTGGGAGGACAGGTGCCCGGAGTGATGGCTGGTGAGCGATGGATTGCTTTGGTGAAAGATGGAGGTGGTGACAGCTTTTTCCTCTCTTTTCTCCTCCGGCTTCACCCGTGGTGGGAAGGATGTAGGAATTATGTTATCACACGTTAGCATCGTGCTATTGAATATTCCTGCTTGGTGTTTGGTAACCTGCTGTAAGGTGGGTTGTGCAGATAAGAAGCCTGCAGCGTGGGCTTGGGGAGCAGGCCAAGTGGATGGCCCATCTCTTCCTTGCTCCTCATGCTCTGTAAGAGGCAAGGTGGAGCAATGGGTCTGGGGTCTTCTGGCAGCTCCCCCATGGGCTGGAGAGGTAGATCGGTTTTGGGACACTGCAGGAGGTATGAAAAGGGACCAATTCTTTCCAAAATGCAACAGAGACAAGGAAAGAGGAGCCTTGAGGGCACCCCTCGCCCTCTGTCTGCCCTGATATGCCAATGTGTGCACACTCTGTGCCTACCAAAGCCGTAAGGTAAGGCAGTCCTGCAAGGAGCCATGTTTGCTGATTGAGTGACTCTGAGCTCTGCTAAAATGACACCATCCTTGTTTAAGTAGCCGTTGTGCAGCTCTGCAGAGGCGTAGCAAAGCAGGCAATGTAGGGATGAGCAGGTGGGTGTCCACCAGATGGGGGCAAGGAGGGGACAGGATGCCAGTGCTTGACATTGGGGTGCTGGTTCCCCACAGATTCGGCCAGGGGTGTGGCGGTACCCCCCAGTTTCAGCACTCCTCAACAGCACAGTAATGTGACTTTTCAGCGCTGAGAGATGGTTTCCCTTGGGGTCCCAAGGAGGTTAGGAAAGTGCTGTGATGGACGGACACACTGACACGCAGGCAGAGGTTGTCCAAGCTACTCTGCCCAGTGCAGTGAGGAACTGGGCAACGAGTCAATGCCCTGGGCAGATCGGTGGGTTTGGAAGAGGCATTTTCTGTCCCTACAGCCTCAACCTGGATGTGTTGTGTACCACAGATATATCATGACTACACCGGCTTTACAAAAAGCTCCCCCTCGGCTGTGTCTGCTGCAAGCTGCTGGAGACAGGCAACAGCCTTTCCTAGCGTTTGTGTAGCACCTTGCGTGGAGGAGTCCTGATCCCAGCTTGAAGCCATTGTCCCCAGAGCGGGTGTTTTTCAAGCCCTATGAACCTCTGGGGCTCTTAGCTCTGCAGGGCTCTGTAGCCAGATACGCGCTGAGTGGTGGAGAGTGGAGGAGGCTTGGCCAGGGTTCCAGCTGCCTGCAGACAGTCTCTGTGCTGGTTACGGGAGAAAATTCTGCGGAGCTGGGCCAGAGAAAATAAGTTTATCCCTTTGGCCTGGAATTGCAGGGATGCTTAAAGGAGAAGAGTTTTGCAGCGCTACGGTGAATGAGTGTTGATCACAGTGGGGGAAGTGGAGGGGAGAGAGACAGCTAGTGCTGCCCACAGTGTTGGAATGAATCGAGGATCCCGTTGGCTGCAGGAATAATGTGTCTTAAGCCCTCCCATCAAGCAGGTAGAGGTGGATTTGTCCCCACCTGTGACCTTCGTGTTTGCAGGTGAGGAATGTACGTGTGCAAGCCACTCGGTGCCCATATGGAGCACAGGATGTGTTGCTTGGTGGGAGGAGAGGGTAAAGAAAACCTTTACTCTGCCCCAAACCTCCCCGTGGCCTGTGTCCACCCCTGCCTGGCTGCTCGGTTTGGCCTCCTGTGCCTCTTGGGCTATGCAGGATGTGTTCTTGCCATATGGTTTTTGTTGCCATGAATGAGCGAGGCCAGAAATCTGATATGTGAAAGCAATATCACGGCTGATTTCCTGGGGCTGGTAAGGACAGGAATTGGAAAAATAACTTGGCATGTTTCACTGAGGTGGTGATTGCAGCGTAGCGCTAGGCTGGGGAATGCAGAAAGTGGAGGGTGATCAACTGTGACAAGGACACTGCAGCAGGTGGAGTTTTTTTTTTCTAATGTGTCTGTTTTCATACTACAAGATCCTGCTGTAAATTTGGGAGGAGTATAGTCCTTTGCTGAGGCAAGGCTGGGTGAAATTCACCCCCTTAAGCATCAAAGGCAGGCTCTGCTTCCCTGGCCAGCGTTCCCCTCATCACTGCAACTTGCTTTCCAGCCTTGGAAAAAGGAGAAACCCCAGGAAACTGGCCTGAGGCTTTGGATGGCTGGAAAGGTCAGATCAAAGAGGAATTCACGAATGAGCTGACAAAAACTAGAATGGAAGAGAGTCCACCTGACCCAGGGTGCTCGTCCTTAAGTGTCCAAATGAAGAATTGAGCATGCAGGGGGCTAGGTTGCCGCAAGTAAGTTAAAGGTAGGCAGGAGTGTTTTGTGGCTGGGTTTGGCCAAGTCTATATGTTATTAAAACTACCCTCCAGAGCAGGGTAGCCACGTGCATGCCGCCTGCTGGAGGTGCTGTCTGGCCCACACAGATCTCACAAATCTGGGATCTCTGTAGAATGAAGCTACTTCGTGTGGGCTGAAACCACACCAAGCACCACCCTCACAGTCACGGTTCCACTTCCCAGCAATGTTCCCTGGTATGTTTAAATATATTATTCCTAGGATATAGAAACTGTCTCCCATTCCTTTGACCCGGTGGGAGCCTGTTTTTTCCTCACTGGCCCACATAAGGGCAGGGGGATGTTCTAGCTCCAGGACTTGCTGGACAAGGAAGAGACTGACCCAAGGAGGGTGCTTTGGGCATTTGGTGGTGTCTGGGAGGCGGTGGGTAGGGGGTTCCTGTGGCTGCTCGTCTCCTCTGCAGCAGTGCCAACCTTTCCTGCTGGGCAGCAGGCTCATCACGGCACCAGTGCCTGGTGTGGGCTGTTGTGGTGGTGAGGCTGATGTCCTGGAGAACCCTGCATATCCAACCAAGGGCCTGCGATTGCTTAGCAGGTTAACAGGATTGCTTCCCCCACCCTCAGCCGTGTCCGGGTGAGCATCTCGGCTGTTAAACCAAGTGCCTAGAAATCAGCCCAAGAAAAAAAAAATGCTTTGCTGCTGAATCCGGGATTTGCTGGGGCTGTCTTCTGCAGCAGGCACATGCCACAGGCACCCTGGCAGCACCCACAGGCACAATGTCTGGCAGAGCTCCCACCTTTGCCTTGTCTGTAAATATTTGTATCCTTCCCTTGTCCATCAGCAGCCTGGTATTTGCTCAGGGAGAAGGTAACAGGTGTTTGAGGAATTAATTTTCTGTGCGGCCCATTCACGGGAGCTGTGGAGGAAGGCTTCTTGGTGGGACTGGGGCTTAGCAAAGCAGAGGAAGCAGCGGCACTTCCTTCTGCTGTATAATGCTGCCAAGGGGCATGGTCTCAGCAACGTGCATCGGGGGATTTATGGGTCACTGAGCTTATCTAGCAACTGCCTGCAAAACAAGAGGCGCTTTCAGCTTGAAGCACCGGCACTTGTAAACTGCTACGAAGAACAGGGCTCTTGGTAAACTAAGGACGTGTCTAATCTGTCATCTATTAATGCTTTCCTGAGCCAACTAGTTCCAATGGTTGCAGATTTACTGTTTCTTTTTTTCTAAGCCTTGCCAGGGGTCTGTGTTGGTCCGATCGCCCCATGGCAGGACAGATGAGCAGGCATCCCTCGCTGGCACTCACTCCTGCAGAGCCACGGCGCCTTTGGGATCTGCAACGGGTGGGTATCTGCTGCTGCATGGAGCAAAGGGAGCGATGGGGCTCTGATTTGAGATTTCCTCTGGAGTCTCAGCAACCTTAAACTCCTTGGGGACCTTGGTCGGCAGCCCCTGCCTGAATACCACCTTCCCCTCCGTCATGTGTGTGGATTCATCAACACCACTTCAGTTCTGCAGTATGAGGGATGTCACCCGTGTGATCTCAGTGGCTGCCTGGTGGTCTGGACCAGGGATCTGCTCTGGCTCAAGGCCATCTTCCCTCTTGATGCATCCTCTTCCACCTCCCAAAAGACCCAGACAAACCTCGCTCCACCGTACTGAAAAATATCTCATGGCTTTTAAACTGTGGTGGTCTCCTGGTCCCGCTCTCGGTGGTGTTAAAAAGGAGAAAGATGAGGAGACGAGCCAGGCATGGGGAAAGTAATTAGGGTAATTTTTTCATCCCTAAAATGCTGCAATCACTGTAGAAGTTGTAACATGCACCTTAAGGGCATGTCTATGCACATCTTTAGACGAAGCTGGTTTGACACAGATGGGTGCTTGGACCCTTGCAGCAGCCTGGAGCGCGTTATCAGCCACAAAGCTCATGACCAAGTGTGATGGTGGCTTTTTGTTCCGAGCCTTTTTCCTGATGCTGCTCGGGAGTACCCCCTCTCCCTGCTCAAACTGAAGAAGCTTTTTGGGGTAACGTTTGTCAAATGTTTCTCTTTGCAGTGATACAGGTTTAAGTCGTGCCCCCTGTTCCTGCCTCCCTGTTTATCCACAACATCAGTTTGTGGGGCTGGGAGTAAAATAGAGCTCAGGCTCTATTTTACCCGGTAAGAATGGTGGTTTAGGTGTTGCTGCTAACACCTCTTGTGACACTGTGGCCATGATTGGAGGAGTTTGGTGGACTTTCTGAGAACTGCTGTAGGTTATCGGGTACAGTTGTGTTCTGTCTGAAAAGCTAGGTGGCCAGTATGGGAGAAGGGTTTTGAGAAAGATGCTGCTGCTCCTCCTGGTATGCCAGCTCTTGGAGGTAATAACAGTGTATTTCAGAGCGAGAAAGCTCCAAACCCTCAATCACACCCAGAATGGGCCAGAATAAGAGTGAATGATGCACCAGGCTGAGTCTGATGTTGGTCTAATTTCTGATTGACTTGTTGGGGAGGCATTTGCCCTTGTTTGAGGGGTGTGATGCTGACCTGGAATGGGGAACTTTATTTTAACATAGCGAAAGAGAAGGGAGCAGCAGAGGAGGATTAGCTAGTGCTAGCCCCTGAAGAGGCAGGAGACAGCTGCTGTTTTTACTGGGAAGTCCCTACCTCCTCCACTCACCTGTTTTCAAGCTGTGTATTCCCACTTCCTCAGGAAGTGCTCCTTCTTTTGGCTGTAATAGCAGTTTTATTAATGGCTTTACTGGATGGAAGCTAAATGGTACTGGTGCCTCAGCAATGGGCTGTCGCTCTTCTGGCTCAGTACAGGACAGCTGACAGCTCTGTCCTGGCAAGTCTGGCCTCACCTTGCATGGCCACGCTCTGCCCACATCTCCTGCCTATCTCAGGGTACTGGAAGGAAGACTCTTATTTTATTTTTTCCTCTATTCTCCCCATTTCTCACCTTCCTTTTGGGTTCGACCTGGGTGGAGAACTGGCTCATCTCCCTTGCCTGAATGTGGGGAAGGTCTGGTCTGCACGTCCTGCTAAAGGAAACAAGGCCAGTTTGTCTCCAGCCTGGTTGGACACGTGGCTTGGTTTGTAGCCCGGTGAAGCCGAGCAAAGCTCCCCCAGATGTGGCTGGGGCATGGCTGGAGGTCGCACCGTGGAGCAGGCCGCTCAGGGGACTGCTGTGTGCCCGACTGCCCCAGGTTTGGCTCCCTCAACCCACCCCCACACCAGGGCAATAAAACCTGCCTGCAAAAAGGGCTGTAGCCTTCGTGTATGAGTTAAGGAAATGGTAATTAGGGCCACAGCAGCACTGTGCGGGTTTAGGAGGGACTCCTGCCTCCTCTAGCATGGCACAGCGAAGCCACATCTCTGCCTTGACCAGAGGTTGAGCCCCAGCCTCGCTTTATTTAGTATCAAAGGAATCACGGAAACCCTTGGGAAGAGCTGGAAGTGCTATTGCCATTTTCTAGCAGGTTCTCCTCTTCCAGAGGAGATCTCTGAGTACACTGGAGGCGATAACCTTTCCTCCTCTGGTTCTCCAGTAGGAAAACAGCATAGCTTCCACTGTGCTGGGCAGCATCTTTTAGTATAATTGAGCTGAGTGAATCCATTGCCCCTTCCTAGGCCATGTATATCTGCTGTCCACCACAGCCACCTCCACCTCCGGACCAGCCAGACCCACCGAGGGATATCACAGTTTGATGTGGAGAAGGACTGTGCCCATTTGTTTTTATTTTCCTTGTTTCTTTCTCAGCTCCGTTGCTCTGTGCCCATCCTTGAAAAGTGGTGGGAACGGGAGAGGGATGAATCTCTTGGCTACTTGCATCTCAACATTCTAAGGAGACCTTGTTTTACTCCTGAAGGGGAAAGTGCTGGGAAAGCCCCTTTAGCACACATTAGTGTCTCAGTGTGTCTTCAGAGGAGAGAGCTGGGATTTCCTAAGGAGCACAAGGTAATTGGGTGCCTGAGCCTCACTGACGGGGACAGAGTGTCTGTCACTCTTTGGCCTGTTTCAATAGCTCACCTGTGGAAGTCTGTGATATATTTGGAAAACCGGGTTTGTAGAATGGGTGGAAATTCCCATCTGAGCTCCGTGGGCTTTTCCTAGGGGCCAGTGACCCACTAGGAATGTGTTCCCTGCCTCGGTTACAGGTCAGAAGTAAATTGCTGTGTATTTTCTGCCCTAAGAAGATCTTTGGTGAACATGTGAACCTGTGCTTCTCGGCAAATGCTGAACGTGGCTGGTGTCTGGGCTGGGATGTCCTCTGTTCCTTGGGATGTTGTGGTATCTTGCTACGAACTGCTACCAGCTGCTCCAGCCGTGGCTGTGCCCAAGATCCCTACAGAAGCAGCCACCCCACTTCTCCCCGGAGGCAAAAGTATTTCAGTTCTGGGCAAAGAAATCTTGTGTCAACACCTGCCATGCTCCGCTCTCCTCCGAAGGAGACCAATTTATTCCTTACAACGTGATCCATCTGTTCTCAGCCTGTGAGCTGCTGGAGGTAGGGGCTGTCTCTGCCGCGCGTGCTTGAACAGTGCTGCAGAACAGGGTACTGGCCCTGGGCACGGTGACAAGGAGAACGTTAAACTTCTGGTGGAGTGGCTGTGAATCCTGGCACACCTGTAGGCTGACGAAGCTGTCAAGGGAAACGGAATATTCTTGTCCTTTCCACCACATGCAGAAACCATCACAACTGCAGAAGTGCATCTTCTTGGTTTAGAGATGTTTTGCTGTCCCCTCGTGCAGCTGCTGTCTTAGCATCCTGGGGACTGTTAAACCATGTAGGTCTTTTTTTTTTATGCTCTTTTTTTTTTTTTTTCTTGTCACATTTTAAGTTTCTCAGGCTCTTCTGCTTTTCTGGAAGCATGTTGGAGGAGCCAAGGTTTGTCTGTTCATCTGTGTGGTCTTTGCATAGCCATAATTCAAACCCCTGCTCTCCAGAATGAAGCGAGGGTAACGGAGCTGCTCGTCACGTGGCGAATCCTGTGCTGCCTCCTGTCCTCGGCCATGTGGGTGCCCTGGGCTTCAGGGCTGTGGTTTCAGGGCTCCTGGTAACCACATCAAAAAAGAAATATCCTAGCCCGTGACGCAAGGCACTAATGACCGATGCAAACTCACTTTTCTGGTTCAGATTGGTTAAATGTTTTTGGCAGGCTGACTGGAGAGCCTTGTCCCATGTCAGGAGCTCCCTGAGCCCCGCTAACTGCATGTTGGACCCCGTACCGCCTGTTCTCCCCCGCAACGACAGCATAAACTCCATCGCCGTGGCTAATTGGGTAGAAATTAGATGTTCTGCTGTCCTGAAACCTACGCTGCTGAGTGGTCTGGTGCACGGATGCTGTGTTACTGAAGGTGGATGTATAGCCTGAGCGCTCAGATGGTCCCCGTGTCTCGGCACAGGCTGCTGGGACGGGGGAGCGGGTCTGATCCTATCTCAGGGTGGGCAATGCTGCTCCTTCACTGGGTCTTCTCCGCTGCTGGGAGTGCAGGTGCAGGTACTGACGTGGCTCTGCTGAGATGTGATATTTCCCTAAGTCCCCATGGTTTGTAGCATCTGAAATCAATTGTTTCTTTCACTGTAAAACTGTTGCTTTGGAATTTCACTTTGCAGTCTTTCAGGCAGGCACATCGGTCAGATTTTGATGTTTTCAGTGTTTTGTTACATGGGATTTTCTTTTTACTAAGAGCAGGGCTTTTACCAAACGAGCATCTCCATCACCATCTCAGTTAAAGAAGTGCATCTAAAGGTCAGCTTACCTGAAGTTCATCTTGGGGAATGTTTTAACTTAAGGATGGTATATTAAAAGCCCTAGCATCTATGACCAGCTTTCGTTGCTCTCTGGGTGGTGGCAGAGAGAAGCTGTTATCTGCTTTGCTTTCATCCTTGGCTCTGCCTACGTGGATAACTTAACCTGCTTTCAAACACTAGAGGGGAGGGAAAAAAAAAACAACCCAGCCTGTGCTCTGACCCTTCCCTCTGCTCTCCAGCTCGATCTGGCGTGCCGCATCATCCCGTGGGAACGTGAGGAGGAGGAGAAGGCAGGGGAATCTCTTAGCCATGTTGTGATCATCAGAAGGTTAGTCCCTGCAGCCAAACTTACACCAGCAAACGCTTTGCCAGCCGTGTGGGCAGGCTTAATGCCTGGGTCATGTGGCGTGGATGCAAATTTAGTGCACTTGAAAACCGAGCTAAGCCGGAGGGCTTGTACAGTAAGCCCATGGAGACCAGCTGTTGTGGCAGCGGATAAATGAGTGGGAAGCAAAAAAAAAAAAAAAAACCCAAAACCTGCTCTTTCCTTGTTTTGGAGAGAAAAGAATCTCTCTTGAGTTTTCTGTCAGAGTGGTCCCAAAGAATGTTTATCAATATGGTGATGGGCGCTTTATATATATAAATATATTTTTGTGTATATATATAGCTGTTGGGGCTGCGTGTCAGGCTGTGGTTTGTATCATGGCATCAAGGTGGGAGCAACTGTCTTGGCTACAGCCCTGAGAGGATAGAAAACCCCATGTCTTTTTCTTTTTTCCCAGGGTACCTAATACGTTCCCTGGGCTTTGGGGCCAGCGGGCAACGTGGTATCGAGAGGCTCTGATGCCACCAGAGGAGTAGCCGCTTGGATATGGGAAGGGTTAAGCAGCCTGGACATGAGGAATGAGCTGTGGTGTCCCTTCTGTGATTCAAAGAGGGAAAAATGTGCCCTCCCTCTCGGATGCTTCCCTCTGTCCAAAAAAGGCTAAATGGGCTCAGTGAAAAACCAGTGGAGGCATTCCTCATATTCTCTGGAGTCACTGGATGTAAAAGCCTGGATTTAAAGGGGTAGCTTGCAGCAAATTAAATGCGACTCCGAAAGGAATTCACCTTCTGCAGGAAAGCTGGCTGTGGTTTCAGTAACGCAGGACAGGCTGGGCAGCTAGCTAGAGAAAGAGGAGGCTGTGTAAGAGAGGGATATTAACAAACACAGACGATCCATTAGTCATCACAGATTATTAAACACAGGAGGCCAGTTTGTCGTCTTTATTTTATTAGGGGACGGCTTACATGCAGGGTAGTAACCGCAGGACTGGGCTGGGTTTGCAGCAGCTCCCAAGCACACAGGTTAATTGTACCGACCCTCATCCGAAACCCGTTTGTGTCAACAGGAGCCTCTCCCTCAGCCTCCAATGCGCTTTTGGAGCATGACCAAAGCTCTTTTTAAAATATCCTGTGATCCTTCTGCAGCCAAACTGACTGCGTTGTCTTCCCCGGGGCCAGGATTGCAGGCGCTTTCTCCACCGTTTGCTGGTGGCCTGTTGTGAAACACAAGCGAGGGCTGGCTTGCAAAACCACTCCTCTGTGCAGGGAAAAGCCACCTCTGCCCCATCACCTTCAACAACCCCCCTGAGGCCCCTCTGCCACCCGGCAAGGAGTCAGGGAGGCGATCTGAGTCCTGGATGAGAGGGGCAGGGGAAGAAAAATCTTTAAAAGAGAAAGGAAAATTAAGGAAGCAGGAAAAAGGGGAGGCTGAGGATGATTGCCAATGTCAACATGACGTGGAAGGATAGGGTCTCTGGCTGACAGGCACTGTCTTGCGGTCCTTCCTTCCCACCTCCAGCCAGCCGGAGATGAGAACAGCATGGGGTGCATCTTCATGGTGGGTGAACTGCTGACTCCCCCTCCCATCTGGACCAGAGCTGGAAAGAGGTCCATCCCACTCTGCTCGTTGCCCAAAAGGAGGATTTCAAGGAGGCTGGGCTGTGAACAGGGCCACCCGTGTCCTAGGGGCTAAGCGGGAAGGTCTCTGTAGGCCAAGGATCCCAGTCAGGCTGCTCTGGAAAAGAGTAGGGTGAGGTCTGTCACACGTCAGGCTTTGCTGTCAGGCAGACATCGGACATGTGTCCCATCAGACTCCACACCCCTGCGGAGAATATAACGGCTTCTTTTCAGTTCTGCTTGAGACGGAGTTTCCTGCTCCCATGAGAGTGCCTGGGCAGTCCTAGTGAGTATGATTGAGACTGCATGAATTCGGGGAGAAAGCAGGGGAAGAAGGAAAACACCTGGTATCAGGGTTGGAGGAGGTGTTATGGGGTGTGAAGGAAGTTTTGGTCACTTTGGGTGAGAGTCCCATATTCCCTTTGGGCAGAATGACTTTCTGGGTGAGTGGGATGCAGGAAAACAGATTTGTTCATCCCTGAGGCCCGGGCTGACTTTTCTTGGACACTTATGTCTGGGAGAAAGCTCCCAGCTGGGTATCCTGAAGAGAGATGACCAGGCAGGGTGGTGGTGTCTCCCTCCTTAGATGATAACATGCTTTCTGGAGTAAGGATTGATCTCTTCACCTTGGTGGCTTCTGCAAATGCCAAGCCTGGGCAACTCATTCTCCCTTGCGGTGCCTGGACAGAAATGTTGCGGTTTCTTACCGCTGAGCCTGTCTGTTGGTGGCTTTTAGCCTGCAAAACGTGGTCACTTGTGCAGGAAGCCAAACCCAGGGCTGCTGACCAGCAGGTCCTTTCCCCACTACCTGCTGGCAAGGTACAGATTTTAGGGGTAGGTGATGGAGCCAGGGTCTCCCTACTGAAGGGTCCTACTGGAGCATCTCAGGAGGGTTGCAGTCGCTCAGTCGCTTTGTGTATGGCTTGCAGATGCCTTGGAAGCAGACTGCATGCACCCAACATGGGGAGCGCTCTCTGTCCTGGTGCCTGTAAGCTCACTAATTGGTCCTGACTTCTTGACGAAGACTTCGGGTGAGGCTGTCAGGAGCGGTTACTGATGCTTGGCAGAGCTTCCATGCCGGTGCTGCGTGAAGGCTGCAGGTCAGGCCCTCCCAGGGGGCTCAGCTGGGTGAAGACTTGCAGGGCATCAGTGCCTTGTGGCTCCCTGAGCAGTTTCCCATCTGACGTCCTTGTTTATGGTACGCCTGGAATTTAATATATATGTAAGCCCGTTTCTAAGGAGAGGTGTTAAAATTTACTCCCCTGAGCAGCCGGGGTTGGCTTGACTTTTTATTACCGGGGAAAGGAAAAAATTGCCACCAAAATCAAGTACTTCTAAATGTAAACTCGATTACTAAGTACTCACCTGGAGCAAGCTTAAACCAGCTGAGAAACCACCCTCTCTCTCTCTCTCTCTCTCCCAGCAAGTGCCTGCCTCTAAGTAGCACGGACCACCCTACAAAATCTCCTGGATCATTCCTCTTAGGTGAAGCCTTGCCCAGAGGTGGGAATACCCGTGTGGCTTTGCTGTGGAGCACAGCCAGCCCCAACAGGGTTATGAAGTTAAACAGGAGTGTGTTTAAAGGGAGGGAAAGGCTATGGCTCGCCTGGGCTTTTCCTTGCAAGGAAATGCCATTCAAGAGGAGCCCTGGGAGAGAAGGATGCCAGGGCTCAGGGAGCAGGACGCAGTGACTTCCAGAAGCTGCAGAGGGGGAAGGAACTGCAGCGAGGTTAATTTGTACCTTGGGCAAATTAAGCCCAGCTCAGGGCTGATGGGAGGGCATCAGGGGGTGCTTCAGCTGGCTGTTCTGCTCTCGAGGGCCAGCAACATGTGTCAGTGCTGTTTGAAGGAGTTTATTCAACGGCAAATCCTGGTTTAGTCCGCCTGAAACTCTCCAGCTTGGATTTGCCAGATGTGTTTCAGGGGAGACCGTTCCCGGCTGGCTGAGGTGGAGGGGCTATAGGAGATCTTCAAGCAGGGCTTGCTGGCACGCCTGCAGTTGGAGGTCCCCAGCCAGGGCCAGGATTCCCCAGGGCTCAGAGCAAACAGTGGAGCTGGGGAGGGGTGGCTGAGCCAAGAGTCACGCTGGGAGTCCCAGCCGTCCCAGCAGCTTCCTCCCCATTGTGCCTCGGTGCTCAGGCTCATTGTGGGCTGTGTGGGCAGAGCATCCTACTGGGAGGAGGGAATTGCTGGCCCTTGGAAACGAAAGGGAAGCCTGGTTCAAAATAGCTTCATCAGTGAGACCCATTCCAGCCTGCATCCCTGCAAAAATCAGCTAATTCAGTTAAGGGGGGAAAAAAAAAAAAGTGTGTGTGTGGGGGTGTGTGTGAAGGCCTGGTTCCCTGGACCTGAGGGTGGGCAGAGGCACGGGGCTGCCCTGTGGTCACTGGTCGGAGAAGCAGTGCCTGGTGCTGCTGTGTGCAAGGTTGAGTCAGAGCAGCAAACATCTCCAGGGTGTCCCAATGTGCCCAAGGTAGCCATCCCCTTTGCAGGGGCAACCGGCCAGCCCCAGCAGGGGAGGGGAGCCTCTTCTCGCCACTTGTCAGCAGTAGCTGCAGGGCTTTGCCTTTTTTCTTTTTTTTTTTTTTTTTTAAATTTAATTTAATTTTTTTTAAGAGTCTGACCCCTTCCCTTTATACCTTTGGAGTTTTGGTTGGCATGGCTGAAATGTCCTGCGTTGGCCTACCTTGGCACGAGAAGCCAAGTGGAAAAGCCATTTCAAGCAGTGATTAAGTCTGAGCTGAGGGAGTCGAAAGGCTGAGGGACTTGGGTCTTTTTAGTCTGGAGAAGAGAAGGCTGAGGGGGGATCTGATCAATGCTTATAAATACTTAAAGGGACGGTGTCAGGAGGATGGAGTTGGTCTTTTTTCAGTGGTGCCTAGGGACAGGACAAGAGGAAATGGGCACAAACTTGAATAGAAGAAGTTCCACCTAAACATGAGGAGGAACTTCTTGACTTTGAGGGTGGCAGAGCCCTGGAAGAGGCTGCCCAGGGAGGTGGTGGAGTCTCCATCTCTGGAGACATTCAAAACCCACCTGGACACGTTCCTGTGCGACCTGCTCTAGGTGGACCTGCTTTGGCAGGGGGTTTGGACTAGATGATCTCCAGAGGTCCCTTCCGTCCCCATGTGATTCTGTGCTCATCCCTTCAGAGCCTTCTGCTTGCTGGTCAAGACCACAGGATTTTCTTGGAGAGCAAATGCACTCACTCAGTTCAGCTCAGCACATGTATAAAAGCTGGAGGTGATCCACCTGCTGTGACCAGGGAGGTCCAACTCTAAAAATCTGTGATGCTTGTAAGAACAGGACCCGTGGGTGAGTCCAGGCGGGATCACGGTATGGTTAGCCAGAGTGTCAGACGAAAAACAATTTCTTTGTTGGACGATGCCCACGATGTCTTGTGGAGGCAGAAAGGGGGTGAATTTGGCTTCAGCGCGAGGCGGAGGTGTGGGAAGCCTTCATCAGCCTGCCCAGCGCTGGTGCCAATTCGCAAATCAGTCCTTGGCACTTGCCCTGGGTCTAGGTTCTCAGAAGGGCATCAGGGTGACCCTGGCTGAGGCTTTGCTGCCAGTATGCCTTGAATAACCTGCAAGAGAGAAGGAGAGAGAAAAAGCAGAGTCGGGAAGACAAAAAATAAATGGAGAGGATGAATCTTCTGCCTGCATTGAGTCTTTTTTTTTTTTTTTTTCCCCTCCCTGTGCTGAAGTTATTTTTCTCTCAACTCGCAGGCTTCTAAGCTGTTTGTCTTGACTTCCCCCTCCCCCCCTGCCCCGGTTTTTCATTCTTCAATCTAAAAAGGCAATTACGAAGAGAAGGCAGCCAGTTGGGATGCATTTGGGAGTGTGACTCAGCCTTCACAGCATCATCAACTGCCCGGGGCTCCCAGCTGTTGAACTTGCACAGCTGGGTGCAGGTGAGGTGCTCGAGGGCTGCTTTTTTTTTTTTTTTTCTTCTTTTTTTGGCTCTAAGTCTCCTATTTCCCTCAATTTTAAATTGGCTGCTCCTCTTTCCTGCTGGTGCTAACTGGCCTTTTTAAGGGAAGTTTGTACCTGGGTCACGGGTAAAGGGACTTGGGAGTATGTTTCTCCAGCCCACCTCATATCCCTGGCTCTGAGCAGGACCAGCTTTATCCCGCCTTTTATTTAATTATTATATTGCTGTGACTTGAGAGATGGTAGACTGAAATCACGATATGCATCTCTAGCTCTCCTCCCTGTCTGCTAATGATATGGATCACTGCATTCACCCTTACGGAACCGGGCTGTACTTTTCAAGGGAGCTAAAGAAAACCAACACTTTGATCCCTAGGGCACCGGTAAAGCTCCTGACCTGTGAGCATGGCTTTGCTGCCAGCTCAGAGTGTCAAAAAAAGAGGGACTCGGATTCATAAAAGTGCTTTAAAAACTGGAAAAAGTGCCAAGACCTACTTCTTACATGATTTTTTTTTTTTCTCTCTGTGGGCAGAAGACTGCGTGTCTCTTGCATTTGTGCCGCTTTAGACAACGGTGGAGATGTCTTTGACTCTGGGTGCCCAATCTTTGAGGGAGAAGCCCCCACCGCAAAAGTTGCGAGCGTTGAAAGCTGGGAAGTATCTTCCACTTTCCCTCCCTTGCCTTGTAAGAGGAAGCAGGTAGAAACCCTTGCTTCTTTCTTCATGTCGAAAAGAGATTTGAGAGGGATCTGTGGCAGAAGATAGAAGCCCGAGGGAGGTTGCGCGTGACCCCTTCCACGTGGCTGCCCCTTTCCCTGGCAGACCCGGGTCTTTTCCATGATATTTCCTGTTTGTGACTCCGGGGGGAAAAAGCAGCAGCTCGAGGCACACGTTTTGGCTGTCGCAGGGGTTAGCAGGGCAGGTTTCCCCTCTCTCGGCCGCTGGCCCCAGCCCTCTGGCCAGTGCTGGGGCTGGCAGCCCTGTCGGGGGGGATGACTCAGTGCCTGGCAGAGGCAGGGAGGGCCGGCGGCGGCCCCCGACCTGCGGCCGAACAGGCTCGGCTTTGTGCTGGCCAGCTTAAAAGGAGCTTTATGATTCCTCACGGCACGGCGTAGAGCCCCAGCTCCTGCACAGGCCCCTCTTTGTAGGGGGGTGTGTGTGTGTGTGTGACATGGTCCTGGGGTGGAAGCGAAGCCCGGTGGGAGATGGGTGGCAGCCCCGCCGGCGGGGTCCCTCGAAGGGACCGAAATGGGAAGAGGGCAAGAGCTGGGATGGGGAAGCCAAGTCCCCAGGGTGCTTAATTCTCATCGTGCCCAAGGGGGAGGTAGGTGCCCTAAGTGTCCACCAAGGTTCTGGCTCAGCCTTGAGCTGATGGTGGTCCCCAAATGGCACTTCAGAGTCACCGTACGCGTTGTTAGGTGCCAAAGACCCCAACTCTTGCAAGCTGGCCTGAGAGGTCCCAGAGATGGTGGGGGAATACTTAGTAACACACACCTTGCCAGGAGTTTCCTAATTACATGTAAATATGCGAAATCTCGGGCTCTGCATGGTTTTTGTTCACACTTCTGCTGCTCGGTTTCACATTAAGAAAACCACCAAACCCTCTGCAGCTGCTTTCTTTCTCGGTTGCAGGGACAACTGTATGAGCAATTGTTTTTACAATTTGGCTCTCAAACCGAAATAGAAATTTCTGATTTGCCTGAACTGAACGGTTTCTGATTTACTCTTTCTGGAGACGTTTTTTTCACTCTTTTCTCATCCGTTGACTTCTGTGGGTGACGAGAGTGGGAGGTGTTCTCCCATCTTTCCACCTGATGCCTTTGCCCAGGTGGCACGGCTCACACGTTTGCGCAAGGTGCCTTGCTGGGAAACCCGACAGCCAGAATCCCCCTCACTGCCTCCCCCATTGGCCGTGAGAACGTTAATCTCTCCCTCAGCCTCACCAGACGGACATCTGCTGCTGTTTTTCCAGACTGTGTCACGCCAGGGTGATAAAGCACGGGAGCTGCCTCTACAACTAAGCTGCCTCTTAAGACCACCTAAGACCTAAGCCCACCACCACGGGTGGAGCTTACAGAGGGAGCAAAGACTGAGACCCACTGTGCAGCCTGTGTTACGCGGTGCCAGAGGGTCTCCAGGAGGGAAGTGACTCCACAACGCCGCTGATCGACTCCTCTCCGTCCTCAAGAGCTGGACGGCATCGTACCCAGGGTGGTACCCACCTGCTGATGGGGCTTATTGCAATGTGCATGCTGGAGATGTCCCTTCAGGCAGCTTTCATCTAATTTTGCTTGAATTCCGCTAAGCTGCAAAACAACTCCCAGGCAAGGAGCTAAAATGTGATAATTTTTGAGCACTGTTTGGAACTGGCCTGCTCCCCTCTCTGCGTTACTCCTGTTTTAGTGCTCCATCACTTCTGCCTTGTCACCTCGGAAGCTGCAGTGCATTTGCGTGGCAGAAGGCCTGGAGTGATGCAAGATGAACTCAGCCTTCAACATGGCATAGAAACAGCTAAGATTGGGTAATTTGCCTTCTAGGTATGCCACCGAGCCCGAAGATGGGGCTGCGAGGTGCTATGGCAATACTTGTGTGATATATGTGCCTGACTAACCTAGTGGCCTTCTATGATAGAGTGACTAGGTCAGTAGATAAGGGATGACCTATGGATGTGATCTATCTGGACTTCAGTAAGGCCTTTGACATGGTCCCTCACACCATCCTGCTTGCCAAATTGGAGGCATACGGATTTGATGGGTGGACTGTTCAGTGGATAAGGAAATGGCTGGATAGTCGCATCCAGAGGGTGGTACTCAATGGCTTGAAGTCCAGATGGAGAGCAGTGACAAGTGGTGTCCCTCAAGGGTCCGTGCTGGGACTGGTACTGTTTAACATTTTTATCAACAATATAGATAGAGAGATTGAGTGCACCATCAGCAAGTTTGCAGATGACACCAAGCTGTGTGGTGTTGTCGATACACCAGAGGGATGGGATGTCATTCAGAGGGACCTGGATAGGCTGGAGAGGTGGGCCCAGGTGAACCTCATGAGGTTCAACAAAAGCAAGTGCAGGGTTCTGCACCTGTGCCGGAACAATCCTCGGTGTAAATACAGACTGGGGGATGAGATGTTGGAAAGCAGCCCTGAGGAAAGGGACTTGGGGGTGCTGATGGATGAGAAGCTGGACATGAGCAGGTAATGTGCTCTCACAGCCCAGAAGGCCAATCCCATCCTGGGCTGCATCAAGAGATGTGTTGCCAGCAGATCCAGAGAGGTGATTCTGCCACTTTGCTCTGCTCTGGTGAGACCTCACCTGGAGTACTGTGTGCAGGTCTGGAGCCCTCAATAGAGAAAGGACATGGACCTGATGGAGGGCCACGAAAATGATCAGTGGGCTGGAGCACCTCTGCTATGAGGACAGGCTGAGGGAGCTGGGGTTGTTCAGCCTGGAGAAGAGGAGGCTCCGGGGAGACCTCATAGCGGCCTTCCAGTACCTGAGGGGGGCCTACAGGAAGGCTGGGGAGGGTCTGTTTACAAAGGTCTGCAGTGACAGGACGAGGGTCAATGGCTTTAAGTTGGAGAAGGGAGATTTAGATTGGATATTAGGAAAAAGTTCTTTACTGTGAGGGTGGTGAAACACTGGAACAGGTTGCCCAGGGAGGTGGTTGAGGCCCCTTCCCTTGAGATATTCAAGGTGAAGCTCGACGAGGCCCTGGGCAACCTGGTCTAGTTGGGGGTGTCCCTGCTGACTGCGGGAAGGTCGGACTAGATGACCTTTGGAGGTCCCTTCCAGCCTGGACCAATCTATGAATCTATATGCTTATAGCAGCCGTGCTGAGGTCTGCTGGTGCCCAGTTAGGAGTAGGAAGCACCGGTGATCTGCAGGTTGAAATACTCCTGCTTACAAATCCCAATCTTGAGCCAGATTTCCCGTCCTCCCTGCAGCCGGGTGGAGCAGTGGTGGTAGCATGGACCCGGGGATGGATCTGCTCTGAGCCGATGGCTGTGTGGCATCCCAGATCCCCAGCTTCAAGTGTGAGCTGTTCTGCCACCCTCGCTGGTCCACTTGGATGGGGGCTCCTGTCTGTGCTCATGGGCTGGCTGGGATGGTCACATCCACCTCCAGTTCCCAGCTGTGCAGATGGTGTCCCAGTCCGTGAGTCCCTTCCTTAAAACCAAGCATCTTTCTCAGAGGAAGTATGAATAATAGAGATAATTGTGATATGACTTAAGACAGAAAGCCGTGTGCAGGACTCCTGGAGAATCATAGAATTGTAGAATGGTTAGAGTTGGAAGGGACCTTAAAGATCATCAAGTTCCAACCCCCCTGCCATGGGCAGGGACACCTCCCACCAGACCAGGTTGCTCAAAGCCCCATCCAGCCTGGTCTTGAACACCTCCAGGGATGGGGCATCCACAGCTTCTCTGGGCAACCTGTTCCAGTGTCTCACCACCCTCACAGGAAAGAATTTCTTCCTAATATCTAATCTAAATCTCCCTTCTTCCAGTTTGAAGCCACTCCCCCTCGTCCTATCACTACACGCCCTTGTAAGAATTCCCTCTCCAGCTTTCCTGTAGGTGCCCTTCAGATACTGGAAGGCTGCCATGAGGTCTCCCCGGAGCCTTCTCTTCTCCAGGCTGAACAACCCCATCTCTCTCAGCCTGTCTTCACAGCAGAAGTGCTCCATCCCTCTGATCATCTTCATGGCCTCCTCTGGACCCATTACAACAGGTCCATGTCCTTCTTGTTCTGAGGACTCCAAAGCTGGACTTCTGTCTTGGTTTAATCCTGATGTTTCTGGACTGGACAGGGTCTGTAACCAAAAAGTTTGCCTCGATCCTGGGTGGGAGACACCAGCCCCAGAGAGCTCAAAGGCAGCAGGATGGGACCACATCCGTTTACAGGCCCTGGAAGTCCTGGTGCTGGGCCACCCCTTGGCATTTTTGAGAGAAATAGCTATTATAGGCGGGCCTCTGCCCAGAAACCCATGCAGCTGTAGTGCTGGGAGGAACCGGAGCACCTGAAACTGCTGCAGAAGAGCAGGGTGCTATTTTTTAAATGGCCCCTCCATCATGGATTATAAGCTAAGACCGAAAGTGAGAAAAGATACGAGATAACACGCCTCTTTAATAGCTCACTAGCAGACATATGGGGATGCTAAAGCCAGGCCGACGGGTAAAGTAACACAGCTACTAGCCACTTTTTTAGTTCTTGAAAGTGGCAAGGTGTATTTTTAGCAGCAGGATTTTAGGTGCTTCAGGTCTGAAACCACCTCAAAAGCTGAAAGTCAAGCCTGCTTCGCAGAGCCCTGTGGCTGCAGCGTGGAAAAAAAAAAGCCACGTAGCTGGAGAATTCAAACAAAACCTGTTGCAAACCTCGTTTGCCGGGAAGATGAGGCAAGGCCAGGGGGGAAAAAAGGGTTAATGGGGCATTTTGCTGCTCTTGCACCTCTGTGATGAAGAGGGCTTGAGGGGATTTAGTGAGAATTAATGCCCAGCTCCTGCAGCAAGGGGGATTACAGCTCACCAGGGCGAATACTGTCTTGTGGCTCTCGATTTAGGTGGTACATGGAGTCTGGGTGATGAAAGCTGAGCTCTTGAGAAAGGAGGAGAGTTTTAATCTGGCACTGTGAAAAGGCTTGCCTTTGGGAAGTTATTTGGGGGAAATAAATAACTGACTTTTGGGTAAGAGAGAGATTTGTGAACAGGTCGGTCTTTACAGTTTCCTTGTTCTGAGGAGCAGCGTTGGGGCTCATCGCTGCCTGCAGCACAGATCTCAGTTAAACTAATCCTGTAAAAATGCTGCAATATCCTCTTAATTCCTTTTAAAGCGGACTTTCCTTGGGATAGCCGCAGCAGAGCCCCAAATCTGTGCTGCTTGGATGAGCTGCGCTGAGATGCTGGGTGAGGAGCTGGAACACCTGATGGGTCTCATGCTTTCCTGCCAGCAAATTTGACTGGAGGGCCTGTGGGATGGCCAGGCTTATTTTTCCATATGAAAATTTACAGAGGGGTGGGGAAAGCAACCTTAAAACTTCTTCTCTCTCCTATCTTTCTACAAAACTCCCAGCAGAGCAAGCAGTCACTTGGGGCACACGGATATGGTCCACCCAGGTTTGCCGAGTCAGGAGACAAGACATAAACTCCATCCCACCAAGTCTCAGGTTTCAGTAAAATGTTTTCTTCATGTCAGGAAGGACATTTCACTCGCCATGCAATTTGCAAGCCTCCCACAACAAAATTTAGGGGAGAGGAAAATCTCCCCCATTTCACAGGTCCTGATGGAGCAAAAGGTCTACACCCAAAGTCATGATATTCCTGCACCAACATCCAAGGCTGCTGATTCTTCTTGGAGCTGGGCTGGAGGAAATCCCACAGAACTTGGAAGGAGACAAGGAGGGCAGAGGCAAAGAGAAGGTGGAGAGAGAGCTGGGTACCAGGAGAGGCTGTTTGAGATATTGAGCAGGCCATCGAGCACATCAAAATCCTGTTTCCTGGCATCCTGTACAAACCTCCCATGATCTTACAGGAACAATATAACCATGGTTTGTCAGCAACAGCAGTTTAAGTTCAGCCCTGAGACTGCTCTGGTCCCTCATTCGTCCTAAGGGCAGTCACAGGTGCATCAGTAGAGCAGGTCCATCAAAGTGGGGCTGTCATCCCATGGGCAACCTCATGCCCTGCTGCCATATGGACCAGGCATTTCACCCAAAGGCTCAGTCCCGAGTCTGTCACTCAGCTGGTCCCCTGCTCTGCTGTGAGAACACTGATCAGAAGATGTGTTTGCCCCTCAGTGCCTTTCAGACACTGTAAGGAGCTGGCCTGAGCCTGGTTGAGCTCGGAAGGAGGATTGGAATGAACGTGGCCAGGCGGGTTTGTGGTGGCCATCCCAAGAGTGGGTGAGATGTAGGTCAGACGATCCCAGGAGGAGGTGGGCTGTGGAGGAAAGGTCACCTAGAGAAGCCTAGGAGGAACGTGGCTCCTCTGCTTACAGAAAAGAGAGATGATAGCAGTATTTGAGGTAAACACTTGGTCTCCAGCTAATTTATGTCGCTGATTCCCACTCGCTGAGCCCAGACAGGCCTTTCAGAGAAAGTCTAAACATTAACAAAGCAAGTGGTGTGCGCACAGCGGGGCGGCTCAAACGCGGCGTGGGTGGTATGCTGAAGGGCATTCACATGCAGGCACGGTGGAGGGGGGGTCCTCCCCGACGCTGGGGGTGCAGTGTTCAAGGCTGCCTTGTATTGACTCATCAAATATTTGTTTGCATCTGTGACCTTCAGACTTTCCCATCATGGGGGCGATTTCGGCTGCTGGTGTGCTGGCAGCCACTTTGAATTTCAGCATGGGCATGAGAGCAGGACAGGACGGACGAGCTCCTTGCGGGCGATGTTCCTCTCGGAGGGTATAAATTCCAGCCGTACGCCGTGCCAGGCCCTGGTAAAACTCATCCCTGCCCCGGGGGCAAGGCTCTCACCAGCATTCTTTTTTTCAGAAAGTTTTTCCTGAGCAAAGGTGGTGCCAGGGGAACTGCTGCACCTACGTGATCCAGTCTCAGCCATCCCCATTGCCAGCTGGTGGAAATCACGGCTGCTCTTCACGTTCAGTGGGCAGCAGTGATTTATCCCTGCTGGGGACCCGCTCTTTCTCCAGGCAAGCAGAGGGCAGACTCTCCTTCCTGATGCAACCTGGTAGCCAAAGTCCTCTTGTCAGTTCGGTGCAACAAAAGCACAAACCCTCTCGTGATGCTTTATGGGCAGGTGAACATCTGTGCTCCCTTTGGATGTCTCGCTTGCCCCTGAGGGAGGATTTGGGGTAAGTGGGACGCAGCTATTACGGTAAAGGTCCTCTCGTTGACACCTTGGCAAGAGGCATCCTTTCTCCTGAAAGGTGTCTTCTCATCACACAGATTTTTGTGCTTTTGGAAGCCAAGCTCCAGACCTTCACACCTCAAGGATATGGCCCCGCTATGCGCAGGTAGCGGCGAGGTACGGGACGGGCTTTTCCAGGCAGTGGCTTCTCTTAGGAGTTGACCGCTTCTCAGCGTGAGTCTGCCTGCTTCCTTTTGTGTTTCCCAAGCACGACCTGCAATTCTCACTAATTACGGCAACATTCCCTGCTGCTTGTAGATATTTGGGCAGAACCATTTCTTCTGTGCTTGTCACTAGCTAAATGCTGCATTGCTAACTAGGCTATTTCCTCTTAGTAGTTTTTTTTTTTCCTGTGTTTCTGAGGAAGCTGACCCTTACCCTGGACCTCTCTCCTTCCTAGCTCAGGATTCCCTTCCCCAGCCTGGCTTGCTCTTGCCAATGGGCAGGGTTCCCCAGCCCTCTTGCAGGCTGGCCTTGCTGATTCGGTAACCTGCTTGCTCGCAGGGTTATTTGAACGCGGTCACATCTCTCTTGGCCGCTCTGGCTTTGCCTGGTCCTTTGTGGAACAGAAGGGGAAGGAGCTCAGCAGCCGGTGACGGCTGCGGCTGTCGGCAGTGAAGCGGTTCTTGTTTCAACTCCTGTTTCCTCTTTCCAGAAAGGCAAAATGCTGTTACTGGGCTGCCAGTGACTATGGGCAGAGGACAGGATTTGGTCTGGCTGTGTGATTCGACGAAGGCTTTTGCCCTGTGTGCCAGTTCCTCAGGGGAATACCAGCAGCAGGGCTACAAATCTCTGGTAGTCAAGACTTCTGGCAGCGTTGCCCAGAACTCAGTTGGTTTTGTGCTCTGCTGTTGAGGTGCTGCTTTCTCCCAACCCCGGAGGGTGTATCTTTCCCCCAGGATTTACGTTTAATATAGCAAGGGGGCAGAGAAATGGGCAGCGATGCGCTGCAATGTTTTCTGGTATTCCCACATGAACAAGCGTCCGTGCTGGGCACAGGCTGGACGTGAGTCTGGAGACCCCACGACAGGACCTTTGGATGCCGTTTTTTTTGAGCAGTGGGCTTAAATGACACAATTTGACACAGAGACGTACAGTCCGCAGACAAGTATTTCTCTGTATTTGAAAATGCAGCTTCTCTCCCTCTCCTACTCCCCGTCTTAGGCTGCATCCTGCACCTTGACATCAGTCAGTCCCTCCTGGGCAGGGAGGAGAAAACCGGCTCTTGCCCAAAGGGAAGCTGCTGCCGCAGTTGAAGGCAGCTCCCTGGTGAGTGCAAGAATCTTACCAAAAGATTTACACTTTTTTTTTTTTCTTTTTATTATTCAAACTTTCCATGCCTTTCAGGAGTTGCGTGGTAGGCATCATCTTCTCCCCATCTTTCCAGGTGGCTGCATTCCCTCGAATGACCACATCTTCCGTGAGGTGCTTTACTTTTATCTCTGGAGAAGGGGCAACGCTACCATGAAGTCGCTCACAGAATCTCATCTCGGGAGGTGAGCTCTCTCTGTGGAGAACAGGGATAAGTGAGCATGAGACTACATTTCTCCAAGTCACTGTTGCAGCCTGTTTGGGATCCACCTGCTTTGGAGTATTAGCCAAAATAAGTTTGGGGAATTACCTTTTCCCATCAAAACCCACTTGAAACTCTCTGCAAAGTGACAATTTTCCTGAAAGCATATGCAAAAAGTGAGTTGGATATAAAAATCACCTTTTCTAGTTCGGCTAGCAGATTTGGGTGGTTCCTGTGGGTTACAGACTGTACCCCGTTAGGAGTCACTCATGGCAAGTTTTATCTGATACAGGACAATGTCAACGTAGCGTCCTCCGGACCACACTGGGCCAAGGGATCAGCTGTCTCCGACTGCGCCCCTCCGCGTTTCCCAGGAGGTGCCTCTGAAAGACAGGAGGGGGAAAGCAGGCAGGGAAACAACTGTCTCCAAAAGTGACTCCAGAAACCTCGGCTCTGCCAATGACTGCTGTGAAAGACCGGGCATTTGGCAGACCCCTGCCCAGCCATCCCGTGCACGGGCACCACGAGGAGGTGAGACTGCACCAGCTTCTGGAGACGCACGGTCTTTGTGGAGACACAGCTAAAACAACACCACTTCTGCGTCTTCTTGCTTCACGGCGGTCCACCATAGGGGGACAGTGTGGTGACGTCAATCAAGCAGATCAAATAGAAATCTTCCCTAGTTCTCAGTCACGCACCATTGAGAAGCCTAGGGTTGGTTTTGAGGCCAGGACAAAGGAGCCCAAGGGTGAATTCACGCTCAAATGCCTGTAGAGAACCGAGCCCCAGCTCAGATGCCCATCAGGGCGACTGCATAGATGGGGAGAGTCGAGTCCCTTTATGCTGTGGGATGTGGAGGTGTGGTGAAGAGACAGTCTTCCCTCTCTGCTTCCTTTCCTTCAGCAGCCTACTCACCTGGAAACCTTTGTGTTTAACAAGAGGCAGCCTTAGGCCGTGGGAACCCACCGGGAGGGGTTGCGGACCTGTGCCCACAGCCACCAAACTCACTGGAATTCCTTCCAGATGTGGCTGTGCTGCCACAGGAGCATCGTGTGTCCCAGGAGGAGACGACGGGCTTGTTTTAAGCCCGTCGGCGTGTCACACTGCACGCTGCGGCAGTTCCCAGCACGCCTTGGACTCACCTGGCCAGCAGCATGACTCCAGTGGGCTCTGCCTTTGAGGGTGTGATGTACTGGGACAGGAGAAATGCCTGGTTCTGGGATGCTCCACAGCCCGGTAGCAGGGTTAACATCACGTTTTTCACACAGCTGGCACCGACAGCGGGTCTTCACCCTCCTGGGGAAGCTGGGCGTGCTGGTCTGGCCCCAGGAAACCTCTCCACGCCACTAGGTTGACTCAGAGGTGCTCCACCTCCACGTCCCTGCTTGCCCCTTCCGTCGCCTGTGTCTGTTTTGACTTTCGGCTCGCTCGCTGTCTCTGCTCCGTGTGTTCGTGGTGTCCAGCAGAACAGGCTATGGGTGCTGGCTCTGGTTGCAACGTGCTAATGCAAATGCCGTGCTCTTTTATTCCAGTGGGTAAAAATCCCTAAGGAGAGCTAGTGTCTTCTTACTTGTCTGTACTTGCATCCCTTTGGAGACAGAGCTGTGCAGAAACGTCGCCGATGGGGGAATACACTCGCTTTTGTGTACTCTGTGTGGCCCTCGATCGTTTTGTTTTGTTTTCTTTTAAACTCTGAACAGTGTCTGCTTGATGGATGTTTCACCTCTGCTTTTAAAGATATCCATGTCCATGTGCTGGTCACTCGGAGCTGCCGGAAGGTGGCATTTGTGAGGAGCAGGGTCACTCACCGTCTCGGCTGATCCACCATCAGCTCTTGCTTCATCTTCCTGTCCCCCATCAAGAAGGGTGTTGCTTTCAGTCTTGTGCCCCCAGAAACCCCTGGGCAGTGCTATGGGTGTAGTGCAGATTGGCCGCAGAGGTGGCAGTCGGACGAATTTGTCCCTAGGACATCCCAAACTCTTGTACCTTCACGGCCACGTTGCCAATCCCCTCGGGTCTCCTGACTGGAGGTTTGTGGTACGTGCTGAGGCATGTGGCTGGGCTGTGGAAGGAGCATGAGCCTGTCCTCCAGTCTGGTGGGGTCCGTGCCGAGCCCAAGCCGTGCTGTCTCCTGCCACATCTGCAGGTCAGGGCTGCTCTCATTCAGCTCTGAAGCCATTTTC
The DNA here is from genome assembly GCF_964106895.1 of Numenius arquata. Lineage (NCBI taxonomy): Eukaryota > Metazoa > Chordata > Aves > Charadriiformes > Scolopacidae > Numenius > Numenius arquata. The sequence goes on from NC_133577.1 coordinate 52,620,399, forward strand.
ATTCTGGACGTACCATGCGGGCTTCACTTTCAGGACTAATATCGCAGTTTCTGGTATTGTGTCAGCTTCTGAGTTGAAAGCCAGGACAAAAATTAACTTGGCAGGTGTTTAGAGAGATGTTTGGGTAAGTACTAATAGCTGCAAGGAAGGACGACGTGCAAGTCTGACCCCACGCAGATGGGGGTGCACACACGCACCGATGGCAGGGACAGGTCATGCGTTCCCCCCTCTGGAAAGCTGGGAAAAGCTGTAAGTTCAGCCTTTCAAAATACCGCCCTGCCAGCCAAAACTCTCCACGTGGTGGAAAGGCAAATAAAACGGAGCACGGGGGAGCAGGCAGAACTGGCCTTTTATTGCCAGCTCTTCTTGGCCAGTCGGCCAGGAGGAGAGGATGTTTCCCTCAGACCTACTTTACATCTCCCTCTCTCTCTCGCTTTTTTTTTTTTTAATCTTTTTTTTTTTTTTTCCAGTAGGAAATTGTGAGCACATGAGTTAAGCAGGGAACGGGAATCTCCGGAGCGGCCTGTGGCTGGAGGCGGGGTGTGAAGCTGGTGGCACGTACTCACCACGCGCTCAGCACCACCAAATTCCTTCCCCTCCCCTCAACTCAGACGGTCTCTCCCCATCTCCCATCGCCGCGGGTGGTTTGGGAGTCATGCCACCGCAGCGCCGTCACCTGGGGCAGGTCCTGCCTCCAAAAGTAATCCCTGCTCCTTCTCTCTCCCCTGGAATTGACTATTTTTTTTTCTTAAGCTGGATCCACTCCCAGTCAGGGGCAGGGTGAGCAGTGGCGGGTGGCCGGGGATGTTCTGCCCATGGCTGTAGGAAGCCAGGCAGCGCAGGACCGCTTGGTAAGTTTGCTACCGAAATCACTGCTGGGGGGGGCGGTCAGGCAGGGAGAGGCAAGCTGGCTGTTCTGGTTGGGAAAGGTGGACAAAGTTTGGACCTCTCCCAAGTTTCGGGGCCCCACATCCCAAGAGGATGCACTCTTTCCTGCATCCCGAGGCCACCCTGGTCACAGCCGCCCTGCTCCGGCTGCCACAGCAGAGGCAAAGGTGAGCTGGTCCCAGCCATCCGTGCAGGAAGGAGGTGGTGTCTTTCACCCCTGGCATGAGCCCTTAAAATCTCTTGGGAAAATTGGCACCAGAAATAGTGACTGGTGCTGCCTGGAGGCTCCTGGAGCTGGCACGGCTGCTGGTGGGTACCCTGGACATCCGTGGGGGCCAGACAATCCTGCGGCATCGGAGGGACAGGCCCTTGTTGATACACCCCAAGGAGATGCTGCCCTGCCTTGAACCCGAGAGCGTGTGCTGGCCATCACACGTCAGCACGGAGACCTTCCAACCTGGCCAGAAAAGCCCCAGGAGATGTCAAGATCGCAAGATCTGTGCCAGAAAAAAAAAAATTAAAAAGTGAGTGTACCTTCCTGTGATGATTCAGTCTCCAGCGCACTCCTACACGGCTCTTCTCCCCTGAGGCTCCTGCCCGGGATGTTAAGATGTATTTTGTGTCATTTACTCAACTCTCTCCCGACATCGCTGGAAGGAGCAGGGGTGTGAAGGAAGCCTGTGCTCGCTCTGAAGATCAGCAGCTTCAGTCGTAATAACTTGGCTGCCGGAGAAGGCAAATCTCCCCGGCTGGGGCTGGAGGGGACGTAGCAGCTACTGCTTCCCAGGTGGCTACCAGCAGTTCCCAGCTGCTGTGGGAGAGGTCCTCCGTTCGGATCAGCTTCCCACGGAACGAAATGTGACGGGGCCCATGTCTGCCCACGCACCTGGGCAGCAGCGGGCACGATGAGACCTTGTTCCCCCTTGTTCCAGCAGAGCAGCTAATCCAATGTTATTAATGACAATCAGAACAGGCATGACGTCATTTGGACCACTAGGCTTCTCTAAAAGGATTACTCTTGGGTGTTGAGCTGCCCAAGGATAGGGGAAAAAGCATTGGTTTGTATATAGGGGAAACCTCCTGACACTTCACTGAATTTTACTGAATTTCACTGAATTTTTTTTAGAGTTGGAAGGGACCGTATAGATCATCTAGTCCAACTCCCCTGCTAAAGCAGGATTGCTTAGAGAATGCTACTCAGGACTGCATCCAGGCGGGTCTTGAAAATCTCCAAAGAAGGGGACTCCACAACCTCCCTGGGCAGCCTGTTCCAGGGCTCTGGCACCCTCACCGGAAAGAAGTTTCTTCTCATATTCGAGTGGAACCTCCTATGTTCCAGCTTGTGCCCGTTGCCCCTCGTCCTGTCACTGGGAACCACTGAAAAGAGTCTGGCTCCCTCCTCCTTCAACCCACCCTTTAGATACTTATAAGCATTGATAAGGTCTCCCCTCAGCCTTCTCTTCTCCAGGCTAAAGAGTCCCAGCTCTCTTAGCCTTTCTTCATAAGGGAGATGCTCCAATCCCCTAATCATCTTTGTTGCCCTATGCTGGACTCTCTCCAGTAGTTCCCTGTCTCTCTTGAACTGGGGAGCCCAGAACTGGATGCAGTATTCCAGTTGTGGCCTCACCAGTGCAGAGTATAGGGGGAGAATAACTTCCCTTCAAAATGCTGCAGGAGAGAGGAAATAATAACTCTTAAGAAAATAGAGGAGACCGGATCTTCCTCTGGTGATCTGGTGGATGAGCAGAAGCGCCTCAGCTTACCGAGTGGCAGGGATGTAGCTGCAGGCGGTCTGACCTGCAGGTGGCCTTTCCACAGCTACCGGCGTGCATCCCTGAAACGCTACACGGAGCTGGAAACCTTTGTCCTCGAGCAGGAATGTGCTCAAAAAAAAGCAAGCCTTGGAAACCGCACACTGCAGGTAGTCCTTTCCCTCTCCCGTTAGACCTGGCATCCAGGTCATCCTCCCCCTCGCTGGAAGGGGAGGCGTGTAGGGGAGGTTTTGCAGGAAAACCTTATGCTGCGTGTGGATGCTTTAACTGGCAGCCAAACTTTTCCTGGGAATGCAGGGTCTGGTTTGAGGAAGGATGGGATTTCTGACTAAAGAGAGCCGAGAGCGTGGTGATTACGGCTCTTGCTTATAAATGCAAGAGCTCAAAAGCCTGGCCTGGTGGAGCCAGGCTTGAGACTTGAATCCTTGCCGCCCACCTCCCAAGGTACGGGTTGCTTGAACCCTCTGGGATCCGGTTGCTTGGGTGTGGGGATGGTTTCTCTGAATTTGCTTTTTAAACGCTTTTGAGACTGTGGGTGACAGCATTCCCGTTCTCTGCGGGACATTTGCACTCGCTGGGATCATGTGCTGCAGAGCACTGAAGCTTTCACTCAGTGAGAAGTGAGCTGCACAGGTCCTCATCTTCGCACTGATGGAGCCCAAGGCTCTTCCATGCAGATATAGGGAGAGTCAAAGCTGAAAACCTGTAAACCTAAGCTGCATTTAGTGCTGGTTACAAGAGCAAATATGAGCCTGAAAAGCTGGAGGAGATGCCATGCTCAGCTCTTCTGGCAAGCAGTTGTAGTAACCTCCTTCAGGGGAAAAAAGGTTAGGGTCTTTTAGTCTTGGCCTCCAGAGAAGTCAAGTTCTGGCATACGCCTGATCCGAGCCACTGCTGAGATGGGAGACTCACAGCAGCCTTACTAACACCCCTTTGTGTTGATGGAAAGCTGTCTTTGATTAGGGTATGCTGAACCAAGCCTTGGAGGTGGCTGCTCTGACCAGGTGTTCATCCGTCCTCTATTCCTTCTGGGCCATTTTCTTTAGTTCTGGGTGGGCATCTTGTGTTTCTCTGCCTCGTGCTGTCTGCATCAGTGTAGTTGGGAGTTAATTTGCCTCTATCAAACATCAGAAGAAGTCGCTTTGCTTTGGCTAGCTCCGTGCCTTGACCAGCAAGCCCATAATCCTTGGACAAAAGCCCCAAGGGAGGCCTTGGGAAATTAATCCTTCCAGCCCTTCCTCTAGCAAAAGCTGGGCAGCTCTGCCTCTGGGAATGGGCAGGACGGGAGACACTCCTGTAACGCTGATGGCCCTCGGGCATGCGTGTCCCAGCCCTCCCTGGCAGAGTCACACACTCCACTTGGGAATGGAGAAGTCAATAGGAAGGTCAGCAATGTCAAATGCCAGAAGATCATCCTGCGCCTCAGTAAAGGAAGAAGAAAGAAACCACCCCTGTGTCACTCAGCTCGAATGAGAAGAAAGTCAGCACTGTGCCCTTCAGGCTGATTCTCAGAGGAGGTTTGGTGCTGGGAGGTGCTGGGGCAAAGTATGGCACAGAGAAGAGGAGTTTCACATTAACCACCATCTTCTGCACAGCAGACCTGGCCAGACTAAGGAAGATCTGATATACTGCCTTTGAGTTGGTGAGGAGTAAACCATAGTGGGGGAAAAATACTGAGGAAAGAGTCACGTGAGTTCGCAGCAGGGAATGTCCCTTTGAAGGAGCTGTAACCCACATCCTCTCCACGTTACCATTCAAGAGTGGCTGCCCCAGCCAGGGCAGTGCATCTGCCGGGGCTTTCCCTGCTGCCAGCCAAGTGATAGTTTCCAGGATGGGCAAACGTGGGCAAGCAGGAAGAGGTTGGCTCTGCTGTGAGGTGCGGCGTGCATGTCTGACCTGCCACGGGGTTTTCCCATGTGGCACCCGGGGAGGGCTGTAATGAAGGGATGTTCCTCTGGAGTCAAGGGCTGAGTCTGCATCATTAGCACAACCCAGCCTAGACCTTCAAGCTGTTGCAGAAAGACCTGGCCTAAGCCCAAACCCTTCCAGGAGGGAGCGAACAGGGCACGGTCCGTCCCTTGTCAGGTGTCCACAGGGGTCATGCCACAGCAGCGGGGTGCATTACGCTACCAGCAGTAATCCTGAACGGGGCTGATTTTTGGTGTCGGCTCTGGGCCAGCGCCATTGCCAGCGTGGTGGGTGGGAAGCATGTGGGTCGCAACCCACTGCCCGCCTCTTTCCACCCAGGACGTGACCTTTGGGGAGCGGATGGTAGGTACGGAAAACCTGAAACATCTCTGCCTTGAAGCAGGCTGTGTCATCCAGCCTTGACCTTTTTCCTTGCCTACAGGCAGATGCCAGCCATGGGTCTCGTGGGTGGCAAAGCTGCGCAGCCCCACAGCAGTAGGTGCCCTTCCAGCCGAGCTGCCTCCCAGTTGCTCCCAGTGAATAATCCACCCAACCCCTCCAGGCTCAGTTCCCTTGCAACAAGGACCCATCCCAAATGGTTGTGCCAGTCCCACGCCTGGGTCTGTAGTTCTGTGCCTTGTGATGGCTTCTCTGATGTCTAATGGTGGTTCAGCTCATGCTCCAGTCTCTCCGCTGGGGAGGGAGGGCTTCGTAGGAGCTCTTCTCCAGCTCTCTCCCGTCCTCAGAAAACTTGTGGGAACTTAGTATCTTTAGAAGCTCTCACCCTCTATCAAATCTGTTTGGAAGGGCTCACTGGGTTAAAATGTTAAAAGAGTGGGGGAACGATGAGCAGATGCAGCTCTTGCCTAAGTTTTATGGCCTTAAGAAACCATACTAAAACCACGCTAAAAAAAAAAAGGCAGTTGTTTCCAGGAAAAGTTTTCCAAAGTCTCAACTTGATTTCCTTTCCAGCATCATGAAAGCCGCTCTTTGATAAATACCGTAATTAAAAAAACCCAACAGTCTTCTTTTTTTTTTTTCTCCAATTCGTTTTAATGTTACGGATTCAGTGGGGGAAGGCAGAGCTTAGAAGTATTTTCTCATATAAACATATCGTTTTTAGGAAGACGCTTTCTCCTTTAACAAGGGTCTTTCTGTTGGAAAATGGTTGCTTAGCTTTGCCCTGACAGCCCAGGGACAGTAAAACTTGTCAGCGTGAGTGAGGAACTGAGTGGCCCGGCTGGAGTAGGATAAGGCTGGTATTAACATTATTGTCCCTCTGGCTCCACGGCGGTGATGCCAAGAGACCCCCCCCTGCTCCCCGTGATCCCCCCCACCCCCCCCATAAGCTCTAACACAGCTGCTGGCTTGCGGCACATTTCTTTTCCTAGATGTCACCTTGGGGTTTTGTTTTTTTTCCTCCACTCTCTGGATTTCTAGGATGCTTGAACTCGTTTCTGACTGTGGTATTGCTGATGTGGATGGGCTGGGCTGCATTTTTAGGATCTGATTCAAAGCCCACTGAAGGCAGGAGCAATTTGCTGTTGATGTCAGTGGTCTCTGGAGCAGGCACTGTGTAACCGCTTTTTTTTTTTTTTTTTCTTATCCAGACAATCACAGTTAAAGGGAGGGAAGAAAAAAACCCCACAGCCGAAACAAGGATCCTGCTTAAAGCAGGGTATTGCACCAGACCCCCTCAAAGCAGTGAGAGATACCAAATTGCTCCCCCCTTGGGAAAATTGAGGCTGTCCTCTTTAAAAGAGGGATTTTTCTTTTTCTTTTCTACTCTCTCTCTTTGGATTTTGCGTTCGAAACCAATGAAGGGCTTTGTGAAGGGAAGGGAGGAAAAGGAAAAACCCAGTGAACTTATGGTGAGCATCCCAGGGACCTGCAATGCAGCCAGCCGATCGCGAACCTCTGGAAGATCTGGCCGTGCCAGCACTGCCTGAACCCATTTGGAAGGAGACCACAGCGCAACCCATACTGTCCACACCAGTGAGCAGTAGCCAGGATTGTCCCTCCAAGAGCGGGCAGGGGGTTACAGCAATTGCCGTGTTTGTCAATTGGGAGTATTCCTGGGAGGAGGAGGAGGAGGAGGGGTTGTAAGTTATCCCTTCTTTTTCAAATAATTTAAATACTGATAGAGGCAGTTGCTCCAGCGGAGGTGTTTCTGCTCCGTGCACGGTCCGTGTGGGCTGCTGTGTGCCACCAGAGACCAGGTTGTGTGGAGAAGATCGCCGTCAATGTAGGGTTGGATCAATGAAACTCTCAAAAGAAGAATTTCTACCAACAGACCCAAATTCCTGCTTTGCAGGTGGGTTAGAGGGGTTGGTTAAGCCCTCAGCTGCACTTCGTTTTGCCATGTGTCTATGGAAAATCTGATTATAAGACCCCCCGCTAGAGATGAGCAGCTAGTGTTTGGAGGAGCTGATATCAGACTGCTGGCAACAGGCGAGGTGAGATGAGAGATGCAGCATTTTGGGATGGGCTGAAGCTGGGGTGGGATGCAGGGATGCAGCATTTTGAGATGGGCTGAAGCTGGGTTGGGATGCAGGGATGCAGCATTTTGGGATGGGCTGAAGCTGGGTTGGGATGCAGGGATGCAGCATTTTGGGATGGGCTGAAGCTCTGCCCCTGGCAGAGAGGGCCAGACCCAGCGCAGCGAAAGGTGCAGCTCTGCAGATGTGCATGGGGCACCAGGCTCCCACCTCAGCTCAGGATCTGACTCAACGGCCACGTTATTGTCTTGGAGGGTGGATGATGTGAAATGATTCACCGTCATCAACCGCTGGCATTTGTCACGGTTGAGTCAGGGCTGTCGGGCTTAAAAACTGGCGGATTGGTTAAATGTTTTTGGAAGAGGGGAGATGTTGGGTCTTCTCCTTTGCCTGCTGCATTGCAGACCTCTGGACGGTGGCCAGCTTGCATGTGATGCTCTTCCCAGCAAGCACAAGGCAGAGACGGTTGGCAGAGCATGGAACCAGAGCTCAGTTGGGTCTACGAACTGCTTACAGAAGAAGAGCTGCCTCTCACAGATGCCTCTGTGCCCACCTTCACTTGGGAACCGGGTGCCTGCAGGAGGCTGGTGGCTTCCACTCCGTGATGGGTGCAGGTTGATGGGTCGTCTTCAGCCTGGAAAGTGACTTGCTGCTCCTGTCCTGTGCCCTCTTCATGCCATGGGATGCCAGTCCTCGCTGGGTGGCCCGTGGATCCCACACCCTGGGTTTGAGCTCTGTGAGGTGACGTGGAAATTCGCCGCTTTTGGTGCTGCTCAGTTTTAGTTTGCTGCCTTTCGAAGTCTTCAAATATCCTTGCAGCTACAGGAGGCTCAAGGGGAAACGCCAAACGCTCCGTCTCGTGAACAAAGCTGCAGACACCAAAGAGCTGCCAGGAGAGCAGGAACCAGTAGCTGATAGTGAGTGAAAAAAAATGTCTGTATAGGTAACCCTCGTTAGAACCTCCCAGTGTGGGGGCCAGGCTGAGGAGCTGCCAGGGAAGGTGTGTGAGATTTGGGTGGCTATTTAATTGGGAAGAATTACAGAGTCATTGGGACTGGATCGCTTATTTGACTTTCCCTGGGCTTCATCCAAAGCCTGCTGAAAGCTCACGTGATTTTCTTTTCCACTGACTTCCATGGGCTTTGGATCAGGATCTTTGTGCCTACAGGGTTATCTCAATTTCCTGGAACTCGTTCACTGTTTGAATTTGCTAAGTATGTTTACTGCCAGGCTGCCTTTTTCTTTAACTCCCGCCGTTGGATTGCAAAAAGTTCCCAGCAGTTGCTGGTTACGGGAGCGGTGTTGCCCTCTCAAAATTGGCTGTGCACGTCCCTGGGTGTCCCCTTCTCCGGGTGTCCCCTTCTCCGGCTGTCCCTGCATCACTCTTAAAACATCACAAGATCCATTACAAGCTTGCCTCTTGCAAACCATTTGGAACAGCTAGAGAAGATTCAGGAGTGTCAGGCATCATTATTATTATTATTATTATTTGATTTTTATATATATATGTATGTATTTTAATATATTATTTTTGAACCTCAGTCACTTTCATAGAATCATAGAATCGTCTAGGTTGGAAGAGACCCTTGGGATCATCGAGTCCAACCATCTACCCTACTCTACAAAGTTCTCCCCTATACCATATCCCCCAACACCACATCTAAACGGCTCTTAAACACATCCAGGGATGGTGACTCAACCCCCTCCCTGGGCAGCCTGTTCCAATGCCCGACCACTCTTTCTGTGAAAAATTCTTTCCTAATGTTCAGTCTAAACCTACCCTGCTGGAGCTTGAAGCCATTCCCTCTCGTTCTGTCATTAGTTACCTGTGCGAAGAGACCAGCACCAACCTCTCTACAGTGTCCTTTCAAGTAGTTGTAGAGAGTGATGAGGTCTCCCCTCAGCCTCCTCTTCCTCATACTAAACAGCCCCAGCTCCTTCAACTGCTCTTCATATGAAAGGCACGGGCTGCCCAGAAGACACCATGGTACCAGTGTCCCCGGCGCTGCCTGTCCCTGATCCATGCCTGCGCCTGTAACTGCCCCTTGATCTCCACGTGAGCCCTGTCGCTTCCCGCGTAACGGGCAGCATTTCTCCCGGGAAGACGGAAACGCCGGAGCACAAAACTCCTTGTTCCCAAGCGGCGGCATGCCTAGGGCAGAACATTTAATTAGCTGGATTAATGAATGCAGCTTCATCAATCCGCTCGATTAATAGATGAGCACGGACAATTCGGATGTTCTGATCGGCTCAGCTAGGATTGAGTCGAATTACTGCAGAGTGACGCAGATAAATTTGGGGGTGACAGGGTATTTTTTCTAGGCGACCAGGCGGGGAGGAAGCGTAGCCTTGCGGTCACAAACCTGCCCTTTGGGCTGGGAGATGGGGGGGGTTCACGTTGGGCCCTCCTGAGACCTTTCGTACAGCTCGGTACTGTGCGGTTTGCAGCGGCAGTGCAGGCTTGGAGACCTGTCTGTTGTCCACTTGGACTGACAGCTTTTTGATCAGATAAGGGTGAAAACCATGCCATTTTATGGGCAACAAGGATCTGAGTTTGCACAGTCTATACTACAAGTCCTTCCTTCCTTTTTTTCTTGTACTAACATAATACTAATAAATGCAGAATTTTTTTTTCTGGTAAAAGCCCTAGTTGTAAGCGTTTAGCACCTTCTGAAGAAAAAGGTGGCCTGACATTTAAAAATAGAGGAACCTAAAATGAGGGGGTGGTGTGGAGAGCAGAGGCTGGGGAGGAGCAGGGTTGAGCTGCTGCGCTGCCCATGGGTCCTCCTCCTTGGAGCCCCAGCAGATGATGGAGAGCCATCAGCGGAGGCTGTCCACCCCACTGCATCTCCCAGTGGAGATGCAGGGTGGTTGTGTCATCTCCAGCTTCTCACTCAGGAGAGCAGGTGCTGATGGTTGAGCGAGGCTTTGATGATCCTGCCTGGATTGCTACCAAAGTGCCTTTAATCCCAAAGCCTTCGGTCTGCTCTTTGGAGCAAAGCGCCCTCCGTAATATCTACAGGCTTGCAAACAAGTATGTACCTTGCTCTTCCACGTGAACTAGGGCAGGTCGACAGGTACCTCTTAGCAGTTTTTTAGGTGTGAATGGAAATCTGACTCCTTTAGGAAAATCCTGCTCATCCGGGAGTCAAGATAGTCCTTTAATTGTGGCAGCCGGATGGAAAAAAAAAAAAAGCAAGCAGCTTTTAAACCAGCCCCCTCTCCTCCTTGAGCACTTCTGAGTCCTCCGAGCTGACTCCTTTATGAGGGACAGCCCCTTTGCGTATGACATTTATTTCCTGGAGAAGGTGCTGGTGTGCGAGCGTGGTGGTTCGCATTTCAAAGGTTGACGAGCTAGTGTACAATTAGGAGCAGAGGCAGCTCCTGCAGACCGGAGGAGACAATTTGCATTGTTGCTCTCAAGGCAAATATTTCCCTTGAGTACACAGAGTCAAAGTACAGCTTGCAATATACATATATAAATATATATATATATTTATATATAAAGCCGGGGGCAAACTGCTGCTTTCCGGCAGCGAATGTGCCGGCTTCATTCTGAGCCGACGCCAGCCCCGTCCTCTTCTGCCGTGGGGCTGGGACCTCTCCCAGGGTTCTGGCAGCCGCTGGGAAGCTCTGCTTGAATCTGCTCTGCCAGCAGCACGTGGACACGGGGAATTACAGCTGCCCTCAGAAGGCGCGGGCGTTCACGTCTACCCAGGGCGGCTGGGAAAAGGTCTGGACAAAAACCCTGCCCTCCCTTTAAGTTTTAAGCGTCTGCTGCCGAGTCGGGAAGACCCCAGAACGTATTATTTGAAGGAGATTCGGTGTGCTGTTTTTAAAGGTAATCTTGGCCTTTATGTCGCATCTTAACACTTGGGATTTACAACGGGTTGCTCTTTCCGAGCGATTCCCACGGGTTAATAATGCCGTGTGAAGAGACTAATTAACTTCAGGAGAGTCACACACACACACACCCCCGCCCCGGCAGCGGAGAAGGCTCGGGGAGTTGTGGCCATCTTCTCCCCGGAGCTCGCCAAAGGCCATTGCCCAGGGGACGGCTCTGCTGTGTCAGAGCGCTTCAAACCCACTGGTGTCGCGGTGACCTTATTCCCCAGCTCCCTCCTATTCAACCTTTTTTTGCTCTGGTTTTATTTTTAAGGCCCTTGTCAAACACCGGATAACACTGCCCCTTGCCAAGGCGATCGCTGGCCAAAAGTCCTCTTCTAATGCAAACTGCAGGCGACGGCTCTCAAGCGCTGGTGGCCGCGCCGGGAGAGATGGGGACCTGCCTCCCCCTCCAGAGCGGTTCTCATTTCAGCACACCTGATGGACCAGGCGACGGCACCGAGGTGTCAGGCCAGGTCGAAGTCACTGGCGTGTTAGATGCTGCAGGAGTATCCGAGGAGCTTAAAATCATAGAATCACAGAACGGTTTGGATTGGAAGGGACCTTAAAGATCATCGAGTTCCAACCCCCCTGCCATGGGCAGGGACAACCTCCCACTAGAGCAGGTTGCTCAAAGCAGGGGACGGACTCTTGATCAGGGAGTGTAGGGGTAGGACGAGGGATAATGGTTTTAAACTGAAAGAGGGGAGATTTAGATTAGATACTAGAAAGAAATTCTTTGCTGTGAGGGTGGTGAGGCACTGGAACAGGTTGCCCAGAGAAGTTGTGGCTGCCCCATCCCTGGAGGTGTTCAAGGCCAGGCTGGATGGGGCTTTGAGCAACCTGGTCTGGTGGGAGATGTCCTTGTCCATGGCAGGGGGGTTGGAACGAGATTATTTTTAAGGTCCCTTCCAACCCAAACCGTTCTATGATTCTACGACTCTGTGCTGCTGCAGTGAGGTCCGGGTTTGCTGACCCACACGTCGGTTCAAACCCCTCACCTGGGCGAAATGTCATCCTGGCACCTGGGTGTAATCGTATACTTACTCGGAGAGGTCTTTTTTTTTTTTTTTTTTAATTTGCTAATATAAAAATCGCTGCTTTGCTAAGAGACTCCTGAGTACAAAGTGTTTTTTGCAGGCAGCAAGCACAGCGTGTTCTCGGACGGCGGCGTGCAGGTACACAGCTCTGCCCTAAGAAGAGTAATTCAGAGTTAGGATTTACCTTGGCATTATCCAGCGCCACCTCACACACACACATTTAACCTCTCCCCAAGGCTGAGGTTTCCTGCTGTATTTTTTGCAAGGAAAGCTGCTTAAAAATTTTTTTTTTTTTTTTTAAATTTTCTTTTTCTTTCTTTTTCTCCTTCTTCTACTTCTACTCGGGATCGAGTTCACCGGTCCCGTTACAGAGTCAGTACATTCAGAGCACTCCCTTTACACTGGTTCAGCTTTTCTGGGTAAATAACCATCCCTAGGTGTGTCTGGTGTCGAGACCTTCTGGTACATTTCAGTGCTGATGTGGCAGATCCCAGGAGCCACAAGGTTTTTCCAACAAAGACGGAGAGGTGCTGCCGGCCCTTTGCAAAGACCCCCTTGCAGTAGCAGGTACGTGTAGATGCTTGTGTCCAGCAAGAGAAATTCATAGACTCACAGAATGGTTTGGGTTGGAAGGGACCTTAAAGATCATCGAGTTCCAGCCCCCCTGCCATGGGCAGGGACACCTCCCACCAGACCAGGTTGCTCAAAGCCCCATCCAGTCTGGCCTTGAACACCTCCAGGGATGGGGCAGCCACAGCTTCTCTGGGCAACCTGTTCCAGTGCCTCACCACCCTCACAGGAAAGAATTTCTTCCTGATATCTAATCTAAATCTCCCCTCTTCCAATTTAAAACCATTATCCCTCATCCTATCACTCCACTTCCTGACAAAGAGTCCCTCTCCGGCTCTCCTGTAGGCTCCCTTCAGATACTGGAAGGCCGCTATGAGGTCTCCCCGGAGCCTTCTCTTCTCCAGGCTGAACAACCCCAGCTCTCTCAGCCTGTCCTCGTAGCAGAGGTGCTCCAGCCCTTCGGTCATCCTAAATCCAAATCCATCCTAAGGAGTGTGTGGAGGGGAGGGGGCTCCAAGTGACACGGAAATAAAGAGACGTAACAAAATGCGGGTGAAGGGGTTGTCTGTTTTTTGCCAGTGCAGAGGAGCAGAGGAATAAGCAGTGGTGTGGAAGCTATGTAAGCTCAGGGGGTGTTGAGCTCAGAAGGTAAAGGTTTCTAGCCCTTCACGCAGACCAGAGGGATGGTAGGGGCAGAAAGAGTGGCTGGGTCCCAAGGAGGACCTCTCCCAGACGTATCCAGCCTCAGGTTCAACCCGACTCCTGCACCCACGGTGTTTCTCCACACCTGCCTGTCCTGCACAGGCTGCCCTGCACCAAGAGGAGCCAGGCCATGGGCCTTTCTGTGTCACGGAAGATGATGGAGCATTTGTGTCCTGTGCTGGAGGAGAGGGTCCTGGGACAACTACCTCCCCTGGTCTTTCCTCCAACACAGGCATCTGCTGACCTCCCATCTCCCCCCACCACTGCTGGCTCACAGATCAGTTCCACGCTCCACGGGTGTCCCTTTGGTGTCTGTCAACTGGAGAAACATTCAAACAGGAGAAAATCAGAGATGAAAATATTGCAAGTTAAGGTTTTTTGGGTTGTATTTTTTTTTTTTCCTGTAGAAAGCCCCTTAAAATTTGGGGGGCTGAGGGGAAAACCAGGAATTTTTCTTCTCCAGAAAAACATGCCGTGGTTTTTTGAGAGAAACCACTGTGCATCGACAGACATGAAAGGTGGGGCGATGCCATGCTCACTGGGGAGTCAGCACATTCGGCTAAGTCCTGGGAGTTGCCTCCACTGCTGGCTGGCCCAGGAGAGACCTAGGAGAAGCTCCATCCTCCCTCTGCCTGCGTTTCTCCTCCTGAAAAGCGGGGTTGGTGGTACTGCCTTTCTATCCAAAGTTCTTTGCAGCACCTGGGTGTCGTGTAGTGGAAACTGCCACGTCCACGAAGACATGACACAAAGCCAGGGGGAGATTTTTATTTTTTATTTTTTTTTTTCACTGTGGGGTTGTGCTCCAGTGCCACCGAGCAGCCCGGGAGGATGACTTTAGAAAGGTGTTGTTTGTTTTTCCTGCTTCCCGTCACCGGGCAGAACCTGAGGAGAGAGAGACTCACCCGTGATAATTGCTGTGTGCCGGGGCCATGTGGCAGTTATAAATAAATATGTAAAAATAAAATTACCTGTCCGGAGGTGAGCACGCGGGCGGAAGGCGTTATCTCCATCTGCAGCTTTGATTGCACCGTGGAGCAGAAAAAAACTCCTTCAGGTCTTCGCTTTCCCTTCCTGGGTCTCGCACCAAGATTCTGCCGTCCCTCGGGGCGCATCCGAAGCTCTGACCGTGTGCACGGTTCACACGTCTTCCCCTTTGGTTCCCGACAAAACGAGCCCAGAGTGATGACAACGTGGTGTGGCAGGGTGATGGCTGCCACGCTTTGAGCTCCCTCTTCCCTTTGGCCTTCAGGCCGTGCCTGCGATTTCTCGGTGTCACCAACCGGATAGTCCCCTTTCTGACTCTGTCCCTGACTGCTCTCGCCATCCGCACGCAATACCAGCGGGGACACGCTCTCCCTCGTGTGCACGGCTGGAGAGAGGGACCGTCCCCTCCTACCCCTGTGCTTCATTCAGGTTGCACCAGGCAAAAGGTACCTGCAGAAGGCAAAAGCCTCTGCTCTCCCCAAAGGATGCTTCGACCAGGGGAGGAGCGGCGTGGCACCAGTTTCACCTCTGAGGTGTGGTGGCAATAGGCAGAGGAGGCTTGTGAACGTGGGAGAGCTTCAAACAGAGGAGCCTGTCCCGGGAAGAGGCACGTTTCTTTTAAATCAGGGGTACTTCCTGGCTTTTTATTTCATCCTGCAAGTGCATTCGTGTCCTCTCATGCTCTGTAGCGCTAGCCTCACCAGAATACCTTAAATTCTCCATCTAGGGCCACGTCCTGGGATTTCTCAAAGCTGGGAGCTGTGTTTGTTCTTGGCATGCTAGGAGGGCCTTCCTGGGCCGTTTTCAGTTGGATTACAATTCCCAGACATTGAGTCAGGCAACGAGCATGAAACCTGCTGAGGTTGTACATGGAAAGCGAGAAGGGTTCCCTTGATATCACCAGCGATTGCCCCATCACAATCTGGTGGTGGTGGAGCAAGACAAGCTGCACGTCCCTGAATCCCTGCAACCCACCCCATCACATTTTCTAGGTCTTGAAGAATTTTCTTGTTAAGTCTCAGCTCCTGGAGCCACATGAGTTTGTGTCCAGCCAAAGTTTCAAGAGAGGCATAAAGCTATCTGGACCTAAAGCCAGTTCCGTGACGGGAAGAGGGGGACTCTCCTGCATCCAGTGTGGATGAAGAAGACCCCGAGGAAAGAGCTCCCTACGCTTTTCTCCTTGCCCAGCTGGGAATGCCCTTTCTTCCAAGCTGTTTATAGCCCTGCTCCCGTGGACTGGGCACTGGGAGGCCATGTTGCATGATGAAGGATTAGGTAATTTCCTTCCCTTCTCCTCTGGAAGGTGTTTTGATTAGCATAACCATTGTGTTCCCAAATTAGCTTGTATTCCCGTCTTTGCCCGTAGGCTGGCTTTTCCTGTTACAAGCCTGCTCTGGCACAGCGATACAGCTTTCCAGGAGCCGCAGCATCCCATCCCAGCGCACAGCTTACGTCGAGATGGATCCAGCTATGCTCCGTCTACCAATCTGCCCTTCCTGAGTGACCTCCGGCTGATGGTGAGACCTCAGAGAGCTGGTCCTACAGCCCCGTGGCTCTCCAGTGCCTGGGCAGAGCTGTGTGGAAACTTTCAATCAGCCCAAGCTTTGATGCAGGGCTTGGGGGACCATGGCATGTGCTGGCCCGAGACCAGGAGCGGCCGGAACCATGGTGCATCTCCATCCCTGCCATCACGGCAGAGGGACCGTTAACTTCTGGCACAGGCTGAGGTGCACAGCTCTGGTGTCTCAAGCCATCCTGGCTCGGTGGTTCTCAGTCCATCTGGCACGTCCCTCTGCCAGTCAGTCACCTGTTTCTTCTTTCCTCCTGCCAAGCATCATCCTGAACTGAAACTACGCAACGTTCTGTGAGAATATTAAGAGTAGAACGTGGAATATATTCCAAGTGCCGACAAGATAGACAGACACACACAGAGAGTGACTAGTCAGGGGCTCCTGAGTGCCGTGGAGAGCAGGAACTGCTCACAGAGCGGCTTCATGCAGCTGAGAAGCTGAAGTTGCTGGTTGGCATGTCTCTTTGGTGTCAAGCCTTGTCCCCAGAGAATGCGTCTGGGGGTCCAAAATCAGCTGGTTAACGCTCATTCGCTGCCGGCTGAGCCATGGGAGGTGTTGTAACTTCACAACCTTCCCTCTGCGGAGTTAAGTCTAAGTAAATTCTCCGGCAGAACAAGTTTAAATAAGTTCTGCTTAAAACATCCCCGAGGAGGGATGGAGGAACTGACAAACCACATGGGTATTTGACCTTGCCCCATTCCAAAGCTTGTGTCATTATGCCTAGAAACAGCCTGGAGCAATCTGTCACCAGATTTCAGATGGACTTGCACAGCGGGAGCCCTGCTATGGCCAGGAGGGGAGAAGAAAGGATGCCACAAGAATGTGATGTTCTTGATGAGGCCAGTGGGAAATGCAGTCCCTTCCTGTGCAGGGATCTCCTGGGCTTCATGATGTCTCCAGGTACATGATCTTGCCTTTGGGCCTACTGAATTTTGTCTTGTCCTCAAGGTCTGCTTGCTCTGCTCATGAGATATCCAACCCTCCTCTGACTTTGGAGAAAGATGGCCATGCCCAGGTCCTGCATGATGCCCCGGCTGACCAGCAGCAATTCTCCTCCCATGTAGCTGTCACTCCTGTCTCAGAAGGAAAGGGCTTGGGTTCACGTCTAGCCCCAAACCTGGTTTGCAAGTCACAGGATGCTACTGCCAACTATTGCAGCCTCACCTCTGAAGTTCATGTGTGCCACATCAGCACTTTCCTCCAGCCTATGAGAGATTCCCAAACTGGGAGCCACCTGAGGGTCCTGGCTTCCACCAAAACCCATCCCAGACTCCAGGGTGGCTCTGTCCTAGGGAAACACGATGTCCATCTCTGGCAGCAGATTAACTGCGCCTTTTTCCACCAGAAAGGCAGGATGGGTGGGTGCACCTCCTTGGCTAAGTGGCCACCAAATGCTTGGAGGTTGTTAGCACAGTGGTGAGCAACTCCCTGGGGAACGACACAGGCTTTCGGGAGCTGTGCAGACCTCCCGAGGGGCACACCTGCCTCCCACCCCATGACTGCCCAGCTAGTGCTGCTCCCACCAGCATTCAGGGCGTCTCATGGAGCAGAGCTGTGGGGTTGGGGCAGCAGTGGAATGGGGATCTAAGGGGTGAACACTGCGAGTGCTCCTGGAAAAGCGTGATTTGACAAACACCCAGGGCAAGGCCAAGATGCTGAGACACGGGGGCTTAGTGCCTTCTGGGAACCGGGCTGTCCTCCTGGTCTCTGGCTGCCAGCCCCACTGATTGAGGGTCTCCTGCAGGTCCTGGTTCATATATCACGTCCGGGTGGTATTTTCCAATTCCGCATTGATATGGAGCTGGGATGAAAAAGGGGGATGCCAGGGCGTACCCTGCTCCAGAAGCAGGCACGGCTGTGGCGTGGTGCATTTTCTAATCCCGACCTCAGCCCTGCCACCGCAGACACACAGGGGCGAGGAAGCTCTTGCCGCTACCTCCCCACCGTCGCACTGCGGTCCCGCCGTGCTCCGCTGCAGCATCCACCTCCAGTTTCCATCGCTGGAGCAGAGCTGCTGCTTATTAAACCCAGACCAGCGAGTGCTTGGCAAGGCACACGGGCCAGGAGGAGGCCAGACGGACCGATTCCTGCTTTTATTAAAAAAAAAAAAAGGGAGGCTGCTTCCAGAATCTCCAAAGGGACGGAGTGTGGATGTGGGGCCGCTTAGAGGATCAGCCCGGCTGGTAGACAACGCGGCATCGTGTCCATGGTGCAGGCAGCAGCCGAATCTGGAGCAAAGGACTCTTCTGCTCTCGCTCCTATCAGTTGTTTTTTTTTTTGTTTTGGTGTATTTTTGTAGCGATAAGTGTAAAATGGTGGGAGCGAGGGCGGCAGGCACCTCTCCACCTCCCCGAGGGCTCAGGAACGAAACGCACCACTGAGCCCCGGGCCGAGCTGACCGCCCTCCTGTAGGAAAACACAAGCCGTGCCTGTCTGCCTGCCTGCTCAGCCACAGCCCGGATGCAGATTGCCTGGGGATGGGACAGGGCGCTTGGTCACAGTCCCAGCCGGCTCCCCAGGTAGGATTTCGTGGTCATCTCTCCACAAAAGTTGGGCCTTCAGAAAGAGCAGGGCTGCGAGGCACCTCAGGGAGTCCTGCAGACCTTGCGGCAGGGTTTTGTTTGACAACTGCTGTGCAGAGCTAAAAATACCCCAGCGATGGTTATGAATTTAGGATAACTAATGCATCCAGTGGAAAGATTTGGAGCCATTCCAGGGCTAAACAACAGCTTCTTCACCAACAGCCAAAGACTTGTGGATGCAAAAATAACCAGGAACTGAAAAACTTGAGCTGGAGCAAGGGATTTTCAAACTGAACCCAAGAAAAACTTTCTAGCGGTGAGGACAACCGTGGATAATCGCCAGCACTTTGGTTGTTTTAACAACAGGGTACACAGACCTCTGGATTTGGGCTGGACGCTACCTCTGGGCAGGAGTTGGGAGAACTAGTAGTTAGGGACAACTCCTTTGATATGGGGTGAAAGCAAATTATACTGATAATATAGGACCCGGTGGCCTGGATCAGCAGCGTAGCGCAAGACTTGGAAGAAAACACCATGGTGGGAGGTATAGGCGTGACATCTCAAAAAGTGGGAAGAAAGACCCAAGAATAGACCAACTGGAGACCGTGGATGATTGGGAGGAGTGCTGTGGGGAGAAACAGCTTTGAGCCACGTAGGTATCGGTGGGCAGAGGGCAAGCAAGGGTTTCAGACATCTGTCTACAGACCCGAAACGCAGCTGGGGAAGGAGCAGAGGGAGCCCGTCCCCTGAGCGCATCTGCACCACGGTGGCAGGGGAAACCCAAGTTCACATCCCAGCTCCGTCTGCCTGGGGTTTCACTCCACGCCATGCATTTCCCCACACGTCTCCCTCCCTCTGCCCTCGTCGTTGTTCCGTGCTGAAGCACACACTCGATCACTCGTTTGGCTGGAGACAGTAAGAGTGAGCCCACCTCCCTGTGCCCCGGGTGCTTGGCTGGGGCAGTGCGTGCCAGTCCCTGCCCCAGCGAATAATGAAGTGCTCAGTGCTTCGCCAAGAGAGCTCGAGAGAGCCCAGCCCTGCGTCTCCCACAGGCAGCAGGCATGAGATAACTCCTCCGGCTCCCCGGGATGCTCGCAGCAAGAGTGCCCGGCTGCCCGCTCCGCCACGGCTGCAGCTGGAGAAAGGAGACCCCACGGGGCTTGGGACATCAGTTCTGTTCAGACCCCGCGTTCCTGCTTCTGAGCATTTCAGTTTGAGAAGGTCCTCGGTGAGTTTAACCAGCTGGCGGTGATCCTGAGGGGCACGGGGGCAGGGCTGGATCCCAAACCTTTGTACCTTTGCCTGGAGGGCTGAATGCTGGACTGCTCTCTCCCTATGGCAGAGTCATGGCCATCCATGAGTCTTCCCACTCCAGGTCCTGCCCGTGGTGGGGAGCCCGGCCCTGCCCGGTTTGCCTGCAGCCTGTAGAAAACCCCCAAAAAAGTCTCCAAGTTCTCGTGAATGTTGAGAATAGAAGCATTTGTGCTTATTTCAGGTCCCTCTGCAGAAGGCCTGTTATCATAATTAGCCAAAACGTTTCTCCATTAGCATATTTTTTTTTTCCCCCCCTGTTTCCATCGCATCAGCCCCCATGAAACAGTCACTTATTCTCCTTGCCGTTGTGTCGAGATGTACCAGGCTGCGGGCAGGACCTGCCACCCCTCCCCAGCCCGGCCTCAATAGCACGGCTTGTTCTCCGCGCCAGGGGCGACCATGGGGTGGCAGCTGACGTACATCCCAGGGACGCCACCGACAGACAGACAGCAGCCCCGGCTACCACCCCAGGAGAAGGTCTGGCCACTGAAACGTGGTAACAGAGGTGGCCCAAGCACCTACAACAGGCTGCAAGGGTGGAGATGGGAGAGGGCTGGAAGATCCCGACGGCCTGCCCTGCGGTGTCAAACCATGGCTCCCTCCCAGCCACTTTTATAATAAATTCGTTTCTTACTCCGCAGCCGGTGCCCAGGGTGCACGCCACAGGCGCGGGAAAGGGCGAGAGAGACCACTTTGAGCTTGGCTGAAGATGTGGGGGCGCGACATATTCCCACCTGAGCCCGGACCTTGTGTGCCATTTTGGGTGAAAAGCGTAGCCAGCGCAACCTTGTGTTTTACGGAGCAGGCAGCAAACCTTGCTCTATCGCCTTATGGCTCCTGCTTGGTTGGGCGTCTGGGTGGGTGGTTGGTTGGTTTTGGAGGCACATTTCTGGGGAGTTGCTCTAAGTGGACCTCCTTTGGCAGGGAGGTTGGACTAGATGATCTCCAGAGGTCCCTTCCAGCCCCATGTGATTCTGTGATTCTGTGGTTCTCACGTTCATATGGCACAGACCGGCAGGGTACAGCATCTCCCAAAGAGTTCCCTGGCTCTTCTCCAGCGGTTTAGCTTAATAGTTGGTCCCTTCCAACGTGAAGGGGGTCCCTTCCAACCTTTCCCTTTTCATTTCAAGGTACTGGAGCATCCAAATCACTTCCAGATGGCTAACTCCCTCCGGTGCAAACAGCCACCTTGAGAAAAACACCTCCAATTTCTTCTTCTGTCCCACCACAGGAGGTCATGCCCAGGCTGGCAAGCGCACAGAGGGCACGTACCCAGAGGAGAGCCACCACGCTGAGTGGCACTGGCCATCGTGGGCAGCTCTGGGCATGGCTTTGTCCCCGTTCTGGGCAAGCTGGTGGCTGAGGGACCAGACCCAGCGCTCTTTAAGAAAGGTCCCCGCCGGGGTCGGGCATCTTTAGGGTGCGATCTGCTTCGCCCTTGAGGAGGGTCCAGCCTGTGAACCAGCATGCCCACCCCCTGGAGGCATCTCCCCAGGTTTCCCACCCACCCTCTCCCAGCCTTCAGGCTTGTGCTGACACCCCGGGGCAGCCGCAGCCGGCGCAGACCGATGCCGGACAACCCACCCCCGCCGGGGCAAAGGTCTGCGAGGCTTCCCCGGCCCCGGGGGGGGGGATGGTTCTCGGTACCGACCCTCCAGCTGCCGCTCATCCCGCTGCCCCGGGCGATGCTCCGGGGGCGGTGGGCTCCTTCCCTCCGGGGGCGAGGCGGGGGCGGAGATGGGGGGGGGGGGAACACACACACACACTACATGCCCCCACAGTGCCGGGGCGGCGCGTTCCCGTCCCCGTCCCCTCCCGTCCCGTCCCGTCCCGCCCCGTCGCGCTGAGTGGGCCCCGCGGCGCGGCGGGGAGCGGCGGGGCGGGACGGGGCGGGACGGGGCGGCCCCGAGCCCCCGGCGAGACAGCGGCGGAAAGTGCCACGACTCCAGACGGCCGCGGCGGCGAGGATAGGCGCGGGGGGGGGGGGGGGAAAACACACACCCGCGACCCGGCACGGGTGGGTAGGCGACCCTCACCCCCTCTCTCTCTCTTTCTCTCTCTCTCTCTACCCCCGCTTCCCTCTTTCCCCTTCCACGCCTGGGCGTCCCCCCCGTGGGATAGCTTCTCCCCCCCCCCCCCGCCTCCATCTCCTGTCCCCCGCTGCGAGGGGACGCGGCGGGTCCGTTTCCCACCCCTACCCCCCTTCCTCCTTCCCCCGGGCTGTCAGCAGACGTGGAGTGGGGGGGTGAGGGGGGGGGGACACGACACACGACACCCACGCGCGGGAGGGGTGTCCCGCGTGGAAGCGGGGAAGGGGTAGGGGGGGGCTGGCATGCCGGGTTTGGCGGGGGGGGGGGGGGGGCTGGCCACGTTTTGGCGAGGGGAGGGGGTTCGGGGGGGGGTGGTATTTGTCGGGCGGATGAATGGCCCGCGGAATGGCGGCGTGTGCGGCCGGCCGGGGAGGGACGGGAGGGGAGAGGAGGGGAAGGGACGGGCCTCGCCCGCCCCCCCCCGCCCCGAGCCTCCCCCCCGGGTCCCGGCCCCGGTCCCGGCCCGGCAGCGCTCAAACCCCTTCCCCTGCCCGAGCGCCGGCCTGATGAATTTCATTAATCTGATTAAGCGCGGTTACAAAAGGTCACAGCTCTCAAGCGGTTGTGCTTTAAATATATATATTTTTTTTATTTTTTTTTTTTTTCCTTAACTAAGCCCTCTCCCCCGCAAAAATATATCCATCCCCAGCGCTGGGAGACACCCCCCCGCCCCTGCAGCGCGGGGTCCGGCGATGCCCGAAGCGTTTGGAGAGAGGTGTTGGACCCTGTAAGCGGAGATTCCCCCCTCCATCCCGGGGTCTTTGCCAACGGGATGTCGCCGGATTTGCTGGGCGGACGCCCCCCACCCCCCCCCCCGCCCCAGCTCCTCGGTCCTGGGGGTAGAGCATCCTCACCAGCACGCGTGGCCGGGTCCCCCGCCTGAAATGTCAGCTCTCCTCTTGGCAGGAGCGATGGCAGCGGCCTCCCCTTGCCCACATCCCTGGGAAATGGCTGGAAGGAGCCGGGCGCTACCTGGGATGCGAACCCCCAGCAGAAGCTGAGGGGGGGGCCAGCGCTGAAACCCCGCTTCTGGCCGGGGAGGGGAGGGAAAATTTGTAATAGCCGCTGCAGAGATTAGTCAGGCTGCAGCTGTGTTACAGGGCTGTTACCCTCTTCTCGTGTATATATATATATATATATATGGGTTTTCTGCCTTTTTGGATATTTATTATTTTTATTTTTTTTAAACTTAGGGAGGGAGCTGGCAGCGCTGCCAAGGGCCCGGCTGCTGCCGCTGCTGCCACGCTGCCGGAGCTAATGGAGCGCTAAGACACGTTCAATTAAGTCGAGCTCTAACTGTTGAGGATCTGGAGTTGCTGCCTGGAGTAACGCAGGCTGCCGGGAGGCTGGAAATAAATGCACAGTCACTTTGGCAGAAAATGTGTTTAAAGAGCGGCTGCTGGGGAGGCGGGCAGGACCCCACTCGTGGCGTGGGGGCTTTTCTCCTCTTGTTTTTTAATTTTTGCCCTTCTCTGTCGCAACAGGGTGGAGAGGGAAGCTCCAGCAGGAGCGTCTGGTGATTGTGTTTTATCTGCTGGCGGCGCTGGCTGCCTTCTCCCGACGCCCGTCGGCAGGGTCAGGCCTCCCGGTTCCCTCTGCCTTGTCACTCTCCCTCCTTAGTGCTGGAGGAAGGATGTCTCTGGCCGTGGCTCTCTCCTCACGCTGCCTTTTGGCCAGGGAAGGAGATGAGACCTTATTTCTTCTTTGAAGCGGAGGGCGGGCAGTGCCCTCCCCAGGCAGCGACCGGTCCCTTAGGTGCTGCTGCCGCCTTCTCGCCCCCTTGACCCGGGAGATATTTTTGCATTTTGGAAAAAAGGCGAAATCTCAGCCTGGAAACTTGTGTGTTGGGTCAGCCAGCTTCTACTGACTTGCGTGTGCGTGTTTAGGGAGGCGAGAGTTTTTTATTTGTTTGCGTGGGTTTGTTTTTGGTTGGTTTTTTTTTTGGTTTTTAACCTGCTGGGAGGTGCTGGAGAGGAAAGGGAGCCGCAGGTGCTTCACAGGCAGGTGTCGCCGCGGGCTATGCAGAGCCCGGCTGCATGAACCCACTTCTCTCTTTCTCTGGCCTCTGACACCCCATCACTTCTTCTTCTACGTGGCTCTAACCTGAGGTGCCGCCCTGACACCGTGGCAAAGTGCAAGCCTTGGATTGCAGGGGAACAGAGCATCTTTTCCCCTCCGCAGCACCTATCCAGACCAGGAGGAGGTGACGTGTCTTTTCCTTTGGCTGTGTGAAGAAGTAAGGTTTAATAAGTAGTTCTTTACACAACCTGTCTCTTCCTTTGCTTCCTGCCCACCTAACGCTTGACCTGGCTGATTTAAACCAGGCTTGGTGAAGGGCCGAGCGGCAACGTTACTGAATTCCCATGGATTTCATGGGAAGTGGTTGCAGAAGGGTCGGAAAGGCTGAAGAAGAGGTGGGAAGGCTCTCGCCTGGTTGTCGACACTCGGCTGTCTCTGGCAAACGCGACCACAAGACACTGAGCGTGGCCCCGGTGCTGTCACTCCGTGTGCCCGTGGGTCGGTTCATCCTGGAAGCTTTTTGGTGCCGAAAAACCAGCAAGGCTCAGAGCTTTACTGTTTCTGCTTCCTTAGGGAGAGTTGGACTTTTGCTCAGGGCAAACAGAGGTAACTGCATGTGCAGGGTGGTGTGGAAAGTCAGGTCGCCTGGGCTGTTATCTGGGATGTTGGGAAGCTTGATGGATAATGAGAAAAAGCCATAGGAACCAAAGAGTCGGAGCACAGCATTTCAGCTGGCTCCTTTACTTGGGAAGGCCAAGTGAAATACCAGTTTTCCATTTTATTCCTGTTCTGGTGGTGGTGAAAAGCTTTATCTGAACAGGCTATTTTGGGGAAGGAGTTTACATATGGAGATACTTGATGATTTCCACTGTTTTGGCTGGGTGAGGGGTAGAGGAGGATCCTGCTCAAGAAACTTCACGCGGGTAAATATGCTCAGTGTCAGATGTGAACTTGATTTTTTGAACGTGGACTCTGATAGCCGGTGGTGTCCCTGCACCCCTTAGGCACACAACCCTCTCCCAAAGCAGCCTGGGCGTCAGATTGAAAAAATGCCATCGCAGGGACAAAGTCCCGTGGAGGACCAGAAGGTGCAGAGGGGAAGATGCTGGAGTCTTCAAGCCTCTTCGAAGCCTGGCTGTTGAGCTGGACCCGTACACGTGAAACTATCTTCTAGGTATCTGCAAGCAGAGAAGCAGTGGTACCTTCGGTGCCCTATTTTTCCATGTCCTGGCTGAGGCTTTTTGCAGGTGGGAAGCGTGGGGGGCTTTCCTGCCAAAGGACAAGACACACACTCTCCTGCGCGGGGGGACTGCGTCTCGTTGTGCAAATCCAGGAGCAAACTTCCAGCCCTTTTGAAGCGTGAAGGCGGCGAGGTCAGGAAATGCCAAAGCAGAGCTTCACTCCTGATGCAAACGCTGTGGCGTGTTGCTTCTTGCATTTATGCATCAGGAAGTTCCCAGAGGAAGACTTTTCCTTAGCCTCAAAATGCCGAAGCCAGCCTGGTTTGATTTAAGCGCGCGTGGTAGCGTACAGCCTGCCGCCGTCTTCGCACCATCGGAGCGATAGGCTCTTCCCCAAACAAGTTGTTGGGCTGGTCCGTGCCAGGTCTCGACCGCAGGAGGAACTCTACTGGTAGAACTTGCTCCTTGGAGTCAGCACCGGGTCTGCCAGGACCGTTCCCGCGCCGCCGGCCGCGGGGCACAAGCGTTGAGACGGGACCGAAGTTTCCCGTTGCCGTGATTAGCGCCGCTGGGAGTAATTGCTGCCCGCTTGGCATCTCTCTGCTCTTCATTCCGGATCGTCTCTCGGTATATGCCTGCCCGTGGGAGCAGCGCGGAGTTCCCCTGGTCCAGCGGTGGGAGCTTGCGGATGGTCCCTGCGAGCATCTCGGCTGCTTTTCACAAGCTCCGACTGCTGCGATAGCAGGTCCCACAGCTCCTCTGGGTTAGTGCTCCAGGCTGCCTTTTCCTTGTGTTGGTTTTATTTTGGAGGGGGTTGTTGGGTTGTTTTTTTGTTTTTTTTTTTGGGGGGGGGGTATTTTTTGTTTTTTGTTTTGTTTTTTTTTTATGTTGAGCTGGGAAGGACTTTTGACACTAATCTGCATCCTTATCTCACCCTGGCTGTAAAGCCTGAGAGGAGGCAAGGTACAGGCAGGTTTTACTGCAGTGGGGCTGGGCGAGGCTGCCTGTGGGGCAGAGGGAGCGTGGGGGCTCAAACACAAGGGTTCTGGGTGTGTGTGGGGGGGTTCAGCAGTGTTGGGGTGAGCTGTTGGGGCAGGCAGAGGGCTCTGACACCGTGGCTTCGCATCCGGCACTGCTGCCTCAACCGCCTCACCGCCCCGCGCTCTGAGTAATAACGCCGTCCTCTCTCATCCATCCTCTGCCTGCTGGATGCCTCTGTGCCTGAGGTTTGGGTTTTTTCGGTTTTTTGTTTTTTTTTTTTTCCTCCGTTCCCATCCTCCGGGGGCTCCATCCAGCTGCTTTTGGAGGTGGCGGGAGCAGCCGGTGGGGTTGGAGTGCATTTGCCAGCGCTCGGTGGTGTCCTTGCCCTAAGCTGGAGCAGTAAACTTTTATCTAAATATGAATCTGTGGCGACGCGAGGTCAGGAAGGGTTTATTTTTACCGACGTGTCGGGGTTGCTGGGTGAGGAATGCAGGTCGCCTTGTTCTGCCCCTAAAACAGCTCCTGGGTGCTACGGCGTAGCCCCGAAACCAGCACAAGGTCATGGGTATGCGTTCGCCAGCCCTCGTTTTTATTTACTGCCAGGGAGAGGAAATCCAGCCCTTCTCACCCTGTGGCTTGGGAGTTATCTGTCCGTCCTGGTGGGGACCATCCCAAAGAGATGCTGCCTACTCAGAAGGGAGTGACTTGGCAGCGGATGCGCCGGGATGGAACCGGCCGAGGCCGTTTAAATCCAAAACGGCCGGGGCGGAGGTGAAATAGCGATGCCCGTAGTATCAGCTGGGATCTCGAGCGGTGCCCCGGAGTAGAAAGTTGGCCCTGCCAGGGGAGGCTGGTTCCAGCTGGCGTCGGTGGCCCTCCTGCCTGCCAGCTCTCTCCTGCTTCGCCTGGGGATGCTCGGAGAGGCGGGCAGGGAGGGGTTGGCTGCTGGTTAAAAACATCCTTCCCCGGGCAGGTGGGTGTCTCTGGTGGGAGATGGCCTCTTTGCAGCTCCTTCCAGCTCTGCACCCCCTGCCTGGGGGTCGGAGGAGAGCTTTTCGTTGCACTGTCCCCCCCATTGCTGCAATAGCATCTCGGAGCTGCGGGTTGGGCTGCCAGTTCTCTGCTCCAGCTGTTGGAAAAGACCAGGCTCCGAGGCCTCTCCCTGCGAGCACTGAGGTTTTGAAAAGATGCTGATCCTCCTTAGTTTTATTCTTATTTTTGCCTCCTCCCCTTCCAGCCCCTCCCTCCCTCCCTTCCTCCCTCCTTCCTCAACCCACAACCTCTTAAAGAGGAAATTTGATAACGTTTGCAGTTAAGCGTGGGGATGGGAGCTTCTGATAGCCGAGGACTTTCTGCATTTTCCTGATTACGCTTCGAGGCACAATGATGAGAAACCGCAGCCTGGCACCTCCTGGAAAGTGCCCCTTTGCAGATTAACCGCCTAACTTCAGCATCCGGGGGTTCACGAGCCGCCTCGGAGCCGTGTGGAGGTGACGGGAGTAACACGCGAGTGGGACAGCAGAGAAGAGATTGGCTTCGAAATTAGGGACGGGGTTCAATTAGCAATTAGGAAGAGTGGAGGTAGCAGCATCTTTCTCCGTGCCTGGCTGCACCCTGCCTGCCAGGTCTCAGACCAGGAGGTACGGTGTCCATTGCGGCTCCATGTGTTACGGGTGGAGAAACTGAGGCTGGAGAGGAACGGTGGGAAAGGACCCTGTGCCTGGTTTGCCCACCAGCTAATAGCAGAGGTGGAAAGAGAATTGCCACATCCAGTGCTCCCTTTGCAAGTCTCACTTCTTCCTGCGGTCATCTGTTGGGGAGATGAGATAATTAATGACCATATTTTTTTTTTTTTACATTTATTTTATTTTTAAATTTAGCTTTAACTTGTGACTTTTATGGGTATTTGCATCTCAAGGAAATAGTTGAAATCTCAAGAAAACCAAAGACTTGGTTTTCTGTGTGGCGTCTGTGCGTGAAGCATCATTGCTAGGTGTCTATCGTTGCTGGGAGCAGCTACCCATCAGGATGCGGTCACCATGTGTCCTCCCCACCTGGCTGGGCAGAAGCCAGCAGTGCCGCAGGTGGTCAGGGCTGCTGCAAAGCTGGGGAAAGCTCTCCTGTGCACGCCTTCTACTTCCAGGGGGATGTTTTATCAGGTGGAGACCTGGATGTGCGTCTGGGTGCAATGAAAAGGCCAGGTGGTCCAGGGAGAGCCCAGATCTTGGCCAGCCTGCATCAAACAGTCTGAAAGTAGTCTCTCTTACTGCCACAGGGCTTCAGGTGTTGCTCGGGGTGATGCAAAACCATCCCGTTGGATGGGTAGCAGGTTGTTGCTCGTGGCTGTTTCTGACTGCATGCCTGTTTTTTTTTTCTTCCCCCTCTTTGGTTCTTCTGGAGGTTGCTTCAGCCATTGAAATTAGTTGCTGCGGTACAACTGGACGACTGTGAGTAGGCAACATAGTGCAGGAGCACAAATTTGGGGGGGGGGTGTGTGTGTGTAGGCAGGTCGCCCTCTCCAGAGTTGTGTGAATCTTGAGCGTTTGTCTTTTCAGTGCAGGGTGCCATTTGGAGACACAGATGTCCATGTGAAACTCAGAGAGGCTGTTGCTTCTGTTTCCGCCCCCCTGCCGCCCACTAACTGTTGTTCCGGTGTCTTGCAGGCACAGAAGAATAAGGCAGGATGGATGTGTATGACCCTCAGACGCTGGGTGTTATGGTCTTTGGAGGTTTCATGGTGATATCAGCCATCGGGATCTTCCTGGTGTCCACCTTCTCCATGAAGGAGACGTCTTACGAGGAAGCCTTGGCCAAGCAACGCAAAGAGCTTGAGAAGACCCAGCAGCAGAAAATAGAGAAAAAGAAGAAAGAGAAACCTGTTGAGAAAAAAGGAAAAGCAAAGAAAAAGGAAGAGAAACCTAACGGGAAGATCCCGGAGCAGCAGTTGACTCAGGAAGTGACAGACTCTCCCAAGGATGTGGTTCTTGAGCCTGCTGTGGTGCCTGAGCCTGTAACTGTTGAGTCCCCGATCGCAGCAGTGACAGTGCCCCCCCAGGAAAAGGAGAAACCTGCTCCATCACCTAAGGAAAAGAGGAAGAAGGAGAAGAAGGTGGCAAAGGTAGAGCCCGCTCCTAGCCCGGTGTTGGCTTCTCCTCCTGTCAGTGTCCCCAAAAGTTCTCCTGTCCTGGAGGTGACCCCTAAGGAGGTGCCTGTTGTGGCCGTGCCACCGGTTGGTGCGCAGCAAACCGCTCCGGTCATCACCTCCGTTGCCACCAAGAAAACCGAAGCTCTTCCAACCCATGAGGAGCAGAAGCATGATGGACCAGTCAAGAAGAAGGCTGCATCCAAGAAGAAGAGCGAGCCAGGTAAGGCCAAATTCTTCTCCAAATAACCCCATCGAGTAAGCCAGCAGGGCATCTTGGTGCTGTTAAAACAGAGCTATGACGTTCCAAGGTCTCTTCATTCTTCTTCAGTGCTGGACACAGTGCAGCTGTAGAAAGGCTGTCTCTGGTGAGATGGACCGTGTGCACCAAGGGGAAGGTGGGTTGAAAAAGCCTGTACTGGACTGTAGTTCTCTCTGGGAGGAAGTAGAGTTAAAGGCAAGAGTTTATTGACTTGTTTTCACTCTGTAATATGTTGCCTCCTGCATCGGGTACCCCTGCTTGGTGCTTAGCTCCTTGGTCCAGCACACAGATGTTGAAGAGTTACAGGTTCTTCTTGGATTTGCTCCTGCGTTGGGGGTTTCTGATCAGATCTGCACACTGAAAATCAACGGGAGGTGCATGTGCCTCACCTGGGAGAGGAGGCAGCTGCCAAGGTGCTGGACATCTGGGTGGAAAGCCAAGACGAGGTGTTTTCCCCCTCCACCCCCAATAATTAGAAGAACACAGGAACTCTCCCTCTCTTCTTCTGCGGGGAGGTGGGTCACTGCTAGAGTTTCCTTCTGGTTCAGTGGAGTTGAAAAATGGCCTATGGAGTAGAGAGGATTGAAGGCATTTTATACTGCAGGGGACTGACCATAGAATGGTTAGAGGGAAGTGACTTTGGATGTGTCACAGGGAGAGGAAAGCTTGCCCGTCATCTTTCGTGCCTCACTTGATTGACTTGGAGATGGAAGTGATTAAAGAAGGTGGCCCTTAACTCTCCAGATTGTAAATAGGTGCAGGGAGGGGAGAAACACCTCTGTTGCTGGATTCTTGCCTCTCATTGCACCAACGAGAACAGTTTGGGTTTTATTTTTGGTTAAGTGATAATTACAGGCACTAAAAATGCAAGTGCTTTCAGACCTGTAGTAGTGTTCCCATGTGGGCACGGGGAAGAAATCTCTCAGGTGTTCTCAAAAGATGTGATGTGGAGCACGTAGGTTTCATATTTTTGTTTTAAAAAAAAAAAAGCCCAAACCCAACCAAACAAAAAGACTCCTCTACTTGCTAGCCTTCTCCAGCACATCCACACGTAGGCTGCTGCTGCGGAACCTGGCAGTTTCCACACCCGTGGAAAACTTCTTCTCAAAAGAAGAAGGCCTGCTACTCGGCAGAACGTTTTGCGGCTGCTGGTCTCCAAGGTTGGGTTAAAACCCTTGTGTCTGCCCCTCTGAGGAAAGTATTTTGCTAAAGGCCATCTCCACATAGGGATGAGGTTTGGAACGGTTTGAGGCACCCCTACCGGAGAGTATTGCAGCGATGGCGTAGGGGAAACTGGAGGGCAGCTGGTGCACGCAGGGGTGCTCTTCTCTAGTGCTGAAAAAACACAGCCCCAAATCCAAGCTGTTGCAGCTGAGGGAACGTGGATGGGAGATGAACTCTTAGCACTTGTTAAGTTGGGGAGGTTTTTTGAGCTGCTCCAAAGTTCCGAAGAGAAAGATCTGGGGATCCTGGTAGACAGCAAAATGACAATGAGCAAGCAGTGTGCTCTTGTGGCCAGGAAGGCCAACGGAATCCTGGGCTGCATAGGGAAGAGTGTGGCCAGTAGGTCAAGGGAAGTCATTCTCCCCCTCTACTCTGCACTGGTGAGGCCACAACTGGAATACTGCATCCAGTTCTGGGCTCCCCAATTCAAGAGAGACAGGGAACTACTGGAAAGAGTCCAGCGAAGGGCAATGAAGGTGATTCAAGGATTGGAGCATCTCCCTTATGAGGAAAGGCTGGGAGAGCTGGGACTCTTTAGCCTGGAGAAGAGAAGGCTGAGGGGAGACCTTATCAATGCTTATAAGTATCTAAAGGGTGGGTTGAAGGAGGAGGGAGCCAGACTCTTTTCAGCGGTTCCCAGTGACAGGACGAGGGGCAACGGGCACAAGCTGGAACATAGGAGGTTCCACTCAAATATGAGAAGAAATTTCTTTCCGGTGAGGGTGCCAGAGCCCTGGAACAGGCTGCCCAGGGAGGTGGTGGAGTCCCCTTCTCTGGAGATCTTCAAGCCCCGCCTGGATGCAGTCCTGAGTGATGTGCTCTGGGCAATCCTGCTTCAACAGGGGAGTTGGACTAGATGATCTCTATGGTGCCTTCCAACTCTAAAAAAATTCAGTGAAATTCAGTGAAGATCCACTCCTTTGGGTGTGAAGTGCTGACCCTGCATGGCTTAAAAGCCAAGAGTGACGTTTTAGTTGCTCCTGTAGGGTTTTTCAAAGGAAAGCTCTGGGCGGTATTTGCACCGTGAAGCTGGCTGCGGTTTGACCAAGGTATTGCGGGCAGCCTTTCGGCAGCCGTGGTCTCTCCTCCTTAAAGGCAGAAGCAACAAATTATCCTGTGGCAGAATAAAGATGGGTGCTCAAAGTGGCCAAAGGCACGTGCTTGGCCCCGAAGCAGGTGGCAGACCTGACCAAGAGCAGTGTGAGGTATTTCTCTCTCCTGCGGGGTTCCTTTTTAGCCTCCTGTGTCGCTCGAGGACTTGCTTGCAGGTGGTGAGCGTGTCCTCGGACCCCAGGTCGTTAGCTGGGACAGCAGGAGCCCGTGATACACGGGCAGAATTTCGTGTGGTGGGTCCCTCTGCCCAGCGGGACCCGGCCAAGGGAGGTGATGTGCCGTCCTGCATCCGTGCTGTGGCCAGCGTGAGGCAAGTGTGAGCCAAGCTCTCGGGGGCCCCGGTTGCACAAGACGATGGAGCTGCCCTGGCTGGGAAATGGCTGAGGCTGGGGAGAGAGACAGATCTTGCGGCTGCCAGGCCCTTGGCGCTGCCATCTCAAATGGATCTGCCAGAAGCCGGGAGCAAACGGTGCGTGCCGGAGCCGCTGGGGCATTCCTGGGCTTTGCTGCTCTTTTGCTGTGGTGGGTTGAGCACGGCTGGCTGCCCGATGCCCACCCAGCTGCTCTCGCAGTCCCCCTCCCCAACAGGATGGGGGAGAAAATCAGTGGAAAAGCTCATGGGTCAAGATGGAGAAAGGGCAATTACTCAGCAGTTACTATCACAGGACAAGAGGAAATGGGCACAAACTTGAAAACAAGAAGTTCCACTTAAACACGAGGAGGAACTTCTTTACTTTGAGGGTGGCAGAGCCCTGGAACAGGCTGCCCAGGGAGGTGGTGGAGTCTCCTTCTCTGGAGACATTCAAAACCCGCCTGGACATGTTCCTGTGGGACCTGCTCTGGGTGGACCTGCTTTGGCAGGGGGGTTGGACTAGATGATCTCCAGAGGTCCCTTCCAACCCCATGTTATTCTGTGATCACAGGCAAAACAGAACTTGACTTGGGGAAAACTAATTTAATTTTCCAGCTCAAATAGATGAGAAACAGAGGAAGAATTAAAACACCACCTCCTCCCCCTGCCCTTCTTCCTAGGCTCAACTTCACTCCTTCCTTCCCGACTCCTCTTCCTGCCCTCCCTGAGGGGCGCAGGGGGACGGGGGCTGTGGTCAGTCCATAACAGCTCCTCTCTGCCAATCCCTGGTCCAGCCTGGAGCCTTCCGTGGGCTGCAGTCCTTTGGGATGAACCTGCTCCAGCATGAGCTCCTCTCCAGGGGAATCTGGGGGTCTGAGCTCTGTGTTCATGAGACCCTGGCGTTAATGGCTTTAGAGGCTCTGGAGCTACTGGAATCCAAACTGCTTTTTCTTCTGGGAAGAAGAGGAAAATAAGCCCACAAGGCCATAGATACTGCACAGGAACTCCTAAACCACTGCCCTCCACTCTCTGTCCATCATGACCGTGTGCACTGTGGTCCTACAACAGCGTCATGGTTCCTGATGCTCCTTGGCTTTCCTGGGTTAGCAGTGGGGTAGGGCAAGAGTTGGAGTTATGTTGTTTCCTTAACAGAGCTGGAACAAACCTGACTGGTGTAAGGCAGGAGATGACCTTGCTGTGCTCTCCATTACTGGCACGTCTGCATGGGGTGATGTTCCCCAGCAAGGTTGTGCGGTCCAGCTTCTGATGCCCAACATGTCTCTGCTCCCTGGCATTGGCGAAGCATGCCCAGCTCCTGCTGGGAATCATTCCGTTG
Source organism: Numenius arquata (assembly GCF_964106895.1). Lineage (NCBI taxonomy): Eukaryota > Metazoa > Chordata > Aves > Charadriiformes > Scolopacidae > Numenius > Numenius arquata. The sequence goes on from NC_133577.1 coordinate 52,653,753, forward strand.
ATGGAGGATGGTGGTAGGGTGGTGGGACCAGTAGCAGAGCCAGGCAGAGGTGACAGCTGGCTCAAGAAGCACATGTGTGTGATGAGGGTCATCTCCAGCACTTCTCATATTGCTTTCAATTAGAAAGGTATCAAACTTGACTGTTGGAAATCTGTGTGGACGCTGGTTTGAAATGCCAATTGTGGAGTTGAAGCCAACTGAGATGATGCTACTCGGCTCTGCCATGGGCTCGAGCGGTCCCAACCCCTCCTTCTCTCTTCCCTAGCACCCACGGACTCGGACGGGCCCCTCTACCTGCCCTACAAGACGCTTGTGTCCACCGTCAGCAGCATGGTGTTCAGCGAGGGGGAGGCCCAGCAGCTCATCGAGATCCTGACGGAGAAAGCGGGCATCGTCCAGGACACCTGGCACACGGTAGGGCTGCCAGCGCCGTTGTGGTCGCCTGCTGCTCCGTTGAGCCTCGGGAAGTGCAGAGGGGAGGGAAGGCGCCCTGTTTTTGGGCAGGCTGGCCTCAGGGGTCAGCCTTGGAGACCAGAGCTGAATCTTCCCCTGGAGCAGAGGGCAGGATCCCCACGCGTGTAGGGTAGAGGTGGTGGGTCCGGAGGTGGTCCTCCCTACTGATGTGCCACCTCGCCTTGGCAGGCCACGCAGAAAGGTGATCCAGTTGCTGTCCTGAAACGCCAGCTGGAAGAGAAGGAGAAGCAGCTCGCCGCCGAGCAGGAGGATGTGGCCGCTGCCAAAAACAAGCTGCGGGAGCTGAGCAAGGTGAGCACCACGCGGCCCTCCCGGCATCCCCGGCATGGGCTCTGCTCCTCATGGTCATGCCGGTGTGCCGCCCACTCCCAACATCTCATCCCCCATGGAGGTGAAGCCCAAGGGATGTCTGGGCCTTTCACCTGTTTGCTGTTTTCCCCCCCCAAAAAAAGGGTAGAAGATCCCCTCCTGGCCTCCTCTCCTGAGCCTGATCCAGCCTGGGGAGGCCCCAAGCCCAAAGAGCCGCAGGGTAGCGCCCGTTGGCAGCCACAGGAGAAGCAGGGGAAAGCCCTTCCCCTTTCAGCTCTTTGCTGCTTTAGGGAGGAAAATAAACCCCTTCTTGTCTCTGCCCGGATCCCCTGAGCTGAGAAAGAGCCAGTCCATCTCTTTTTAAGCAGCCTGATCCTATTTACAGCCCTCTTCCCCGATTCAGACCCCCATCTCCACCTCTTGTTGGGTATTGAAGTTGGAACAGAACCCCACCACCTGGCAGGGACCTGGCAGCAGTGGGACCGTCTCGTCTCCTGCAGGCAGGAGAGGAGAGGAGAGGACAAAACCATCCAGGTTGAGACCTGGATGTGCGTCTGGGTCAAAAACCAACAGGTGCTGCGCTGTGGGCAGCCCAGCCAGCCAACGGAGCATCCCTCCTCAGCGAAGGGGCGGAGGGTATTTATTTTAATTTTGTTGTTGTTGTTGTTGTTGTTTAAAGTATCACTGAATTTCACTGAATTTTTAGAGTTGGAAGGGACCATAAAGATCATCTAGTCCAACTCCCCTGCCGAAGCAGGATTGCCCAGAGCATGTCAGAGCATGTTACTCAGGACTGCATCCAGGCGGGTCTTGAAAATCTCCAAAGAAGGGGACTCCACAACCTCCCTGGGCAGCCTGTTCCAAGGCTCTGTCACCCTCACTGGAAAGAAGTTTCTTCTCATATTTGAGTGGAACCTCCTATGTTCCAGCTTGTGCCCGTTTTCCTGTTTTGCCCCAAACTCGGTGTGATGATATTGATCCCCAGGGGGTGAAAAAAATAAAATTCCAGGCTGTCTTACTCCTTTCTCTTAGCTGGCCCAATGTGGAACAACAGTGGCATCCAGTGGCCACAGAGCCCAAAACAAAATGCAGGAGGAAATGTAAGTGCTAAACGGCGTAGCTGGGCACGGGGGCAGCCCCGAAAGGGCTGAAATTTTAAGTCTTCCGAGCTAGGAGGCCACCAATTTCGCGTCCCCTTAAGGCAGGGAAACCCCGTGCGCTGAGGATTAACTGGGTGGCTTCTCTCCTCGAAGGAGCTGGCAGCCGAGCGGGCCAAGGCGGTGGCCGTGGAGGGCAGGCTGAAGGAGCAGCTGCTCGCCCGCGAGCGGGAGATCACAGCGGTGCAGGCACGCATGCAGGCCAGCTACCAGGACCACGTCAGCGAAACGCAGCAGCTCCAGGGCAAGGTGAGCCCCACGCTGTGCCCTGCGGCTTCCTTCTCCGGCTGCCCGGGTGGCTTTTGGTGGCAGATGAGTGGTTTTTTGGAGAAGGCTGAGGTGTTCGAGCAGACCAGAGCCTTGGGAAGGGTGAAACCCTGTGGTGCTCAAGGGAGTAGAGGCGCATGGGAGCATCCTTATGGGATGTTGCTTTCCCAGGGGGGCTGTCAGCATCAGTAGACATCCCCCTGTGTGTTGCCAGTCCTTCTTGCTCATTGTGTGGGCTTCACAGGGAGAGCAAAGGGGCTGGTGGTGGTATTAACCCCTGTTGGGCTCCTCTAGATCCGGACCCTGCAGGAGCAGCTGGAGAACGGCCCCAACACACAGCTGGCTCGCTTGCAGCAGGAGAACTCCATCCTGAGGGACGCCCTCAACCAGGCCACCAGCCAGACGGAGAGCAAGTAAGGCGAGGGTTGGGGGCAGAGGCTGGGGGCTGCTCTCTGGCAAACCCTGGGGGGTGGCTGTCCCATCAGGCTTGGTAACCCCCTTTCCTGAAGGGGTCTCCAGAGGCACCCCGACTAGCTGGAGGTAGAGGAGGGAGCGAGGAAGAGCTTGCCAAAGGGCTGCTGGGGGGCTGGCAGGGGAAATGAGGATGTTTTTCCCCACGCCATGGGGAAGAGCAGGGGAAAGACCCTCTCTGCTTTGGGGTCATCTCTGCTGACGCTAGAGCCAACAGGCACCAGAGCAGGGGAGAAGGGACCAGGAGGTGCAGTGGCCGTTCCCCTCTTGGGGGAGCTTGTGCTCTCAAACTTCAGAAGAAATGCAGCTGGCTCTTTGACGGGAGCGATGCTGTAGAGATCCCAGACCTGTCCGGTGCGCGCAGGACAACCAGGAGCTAGGTAGAAGAATTTCACATTCCCTTTTATAGAAAGTCTGAAATGGCTGGTGATTAACAGCAGTAAAATAATTACAGACCGGACTCGAACTGCTTAGAGCGCTTCCTCTTGTGTCTGGGAAGGCAGATCCTCTCGTCCTCTACTTCATGAGAAAGGAATGTCTCCTGTGATTGAAACGCGGCTTTTGAAAAGCGATTTGTCAGCTCTTTCCACCCCCTCCCTGAAGGACCAGGCGTAACCTAGAGATGGGCAAACGCAACCATTAAGATGTTTCAAGCCCTATATCAGGCCCACAGGAGGATGCATTCCCCCCCCCACGCCCCCAAAGTAACATCAGAGGTGCTTGACTGGCCTGTGGGCTAAAATGACCCTGCTTCTCTTGGTGCAGGCAAAACGCTGAGCTGGCCAAGCTCCGGCAAGAGTGCAACAAGCTGATGAAAGAGCTGTCTGAGAAGTCGGAGGTGCTGCAGCAAGAGGAGCAGCAGAAGAAGAGCTGGGAGATCAAAGCGGTGGCCTCCGAGAAGCAGATCGAGCAGCTGCAGGTCAGGCAGGCGCCGGCAAACCCCCTCCCCTCCCAGAGACGGGGCGGGTGGGTAAATTGCGTGGGATCGAGAAGATCCCACTCGGCCGTGGGAAGAGCTTGGAGGGAGATGAGTGTCCGTGGTTGGAAAGCGAGCTGCCTTGGGGACCTTTTAATTGCCGCCCTCCCCCCCTTCCCCCCGTTAGTTTGTCACACGCGACGCGCGTTTTGTGCAGCATCACCAGCAAAGCCCAGGCACCACGACGCCCTGGTTGAAGCCGTTCTTCTCGCTCACCCGTGAAGCTCAAGAGCCTGGTGTGAAGGTGTTGGTGGTGGGGGTGAAGCCTAGATGATGCACGCTGCTGGGTGGTACCCTAAGGCGGGAGAGGAAACCCGCTGGCCCCCACCAGCCTGTCCTCACCTGCGGTGCTCTTTCTCAACACGGCTGTTTTTAAGCCTGTTGCTCTCCCTCCTTGGGGCAGGAGGGTAGAGCTTGTGGCTTGCTTTGTTGTCACCAGGGCGTGGCTGGGTTTTTGGGGTTTCTCGGGTTGTTTAAAGGCCACCTCCCAAGCAGAGCCTCTGAGCACGCTGTGGGCGGAGGAGCGGCGGCGCGTTGCCTGCCCGCAGGATGTATCCACGCAGGGAAGAGCATCTTCTGGCGGGGTGGCAACGCTCCTGCTGGGATTCAGCCAAGCCAGGGGCTGGGAGCATTGATCCTGGATACCGCTGACCCGAGAACTTGTACTTCTTTCCCCTAGGGCTGGCAGGACAGGGTAAGGGACGTGGTGGGTCCCTCCTGCACGTGCTGTGGTCCCCAAATTGCTCTGGCCTCTTTACAAAGGGGCTGCGGCGGTGGAGACCTTTAGCTGCGCGTGCCAAAATGCTTTTGTAGAGGTGATCTCAGAGCAAGGGGCCTTCAGTATCCTTGGTCTTAATTTTTTCTGATACCTGGGGATGCACGTCTGTTTTTGGTGGCCCCTGCTGCTTTTGCAGGTGAGGAGCAAGGGGTTGACCTGGGCACACTGCCGGCATGAAGGCAGAAGCTGCCTTCCTGGCTCAGAACACCACCAGCTTCTAGGCATGTTTTTAGGTCAGCTTCTCCAGGGCTGTCAGCTTGCTGCATGCCTTAATACTAATTAAGTAAATCATACTAGCTGCAAGACTTTAAAGCCAGCGATGTATTTAAGGTGCCTGGGGGTGCTAGGGAGAATGCGCTCCATAGTCACACCTGGAGCTCTGAGCTGAGGATATGGGGTCGATTCCTCAAAAAATGGAGAAGTCCTGCTTTCTGGGTGGTTCTGGAAGCATCACTCCAGAGACAAAGACCAGGCTGCTGGTTTGCCTTCTGTCCTCTCCACACAAAGCGATGTCTCTGCATCTGCAACAGTGCAACCCGCACCCGTAGAGCTGCTGGTTTGCAGCACGTTTCTTCTCCTCCTCTTCCTCCTTCTCCTTCTCCTTCTCCTTCTCCTTCTCCTTCTCCTTCTCCTTCTCCTTCTCCTTCTCCTTCTCCTTCTCCTTCTCCTTCTCCTTCTCCTTCTCCTTCTCCTTCTCCTTCTCCTCCTTCTCCTTCTCCTCTTCCTCCTCCTTCTCCTTCTCCTCCTCCTCCTCCCCTGCCTTCCCCCTCAAAGCGGCTGCCTTGGCCAGACCTCTTCCTCCCTGCTTTCTAAGATGGAAAAAAAAGAGTCTTCCCTGGCCCAAACTGCACAGAAAATTCCTCTGTGTGTGGAAACACGTGGCTGGGTGTCTCCATCCTGCTAAGCACCGTGGCAGTACCTCTCCCTGCTGGGCTGGGGCCACGCATTAGGAGCGGGGCTTTGAGAGGTCTTTCAGAGCTTAGCTCTCCAGAGAAGAAGATGGCCGTGGTCTTGGCCCAGAACCGAGACGCTCGGGTGTTGTTTGCTTCCCACTTGAGGGCTGGCAAACGATAAAAAGCGAGCGCAAGGCAAGATACTTCACGCGTGGCGGGGGGGGTGGTGCGTGGGGGAAGGATGACTTAAACCCCCCCAAAGCACAGCTTAAAAATAACGTTATGCGACACATGGAGCTTTGCTTCAAATTGGCCGGGGTGCTTGGCACACTACGGAAAGCCATCCAGAGGGACCTGGACAGGCTTGAGAGGTGGGCTGGTGCAAACCACATGAAGTTCAACCAGGCCAAGTGCAGGGTCCTGCACCTGGGACGTGGCACAATCCCAGGCACAAATACAGGTTGGGCGGAGAATGGCTGGAGAGCAGCCCTGAGGAGAAGGACTTGGGGGTGTTGGTGGATGAGAAGCTCAACATGAGCTGGCAATGTGCACTGCCAGCCCAGAAAGCCAACCGCATCCTGGGCTGCATCAAGAGAAGTGTGGCCAGCAGGTCAAGGGAGGTGATTCTGCCCCTTTACTCTGCCCTCGTGAGACCCCACCTGGAATACTGTGCCCAGCTTTGGAGTCCTCAACACAGGAAGGACATGGACCTGTTGGAGCGGGTCCAGCGGAGGGCCACAGAGATGATCAGAGGGATGGAGCACCTCCCCTATGAAGACAGACTGAGAGAGCTGGGGTTGTTCAGCCTGGAGAAGAGAAGGCTCCGGGGAGACCTCATAGCAGCCTTCCAATATCTGAAGGGAGCCTACAGGAGAGCCGGAGAGGGACTCTTTGTCAGGAAGTGTAGTGACAGGACAAGGGGTAACAGTTTTAAATTGGAAGAGGGGAGATTTAGATGAGATATTAGGAGGAAATTCTTTCCTGTGAGGGTGGTGAGACACTGGAACAGGTTGCCCAGAGAAGCTGTGGCTGCCCCATCCCTGGAGGTGTTCAAGGCCAGGCTGGATGGGGCTTTGAGCAACCTGGTCTAGTGGGAGGTGTCCCTGCCCATGGCAGGGGGGTTGGAACTCGATGATCTTTAAGGTCCCTTCCAACTCTAACCATTCTATGATTCTATGATTCTCTTCCTGCCATGCAGGCTTCCCAAAGAGAGGTGGAGGCAACGCTGCAGAAGAGGGTGGACGAAGTAAGCGATGAGCTCCGCAAAACCCAGAGCAGCTACAAAAGCCTGTTAGCAGATGTGGAAAAGGCCAAAGGACAGCAGCAGAGCATTGCCGGTGAGGACCTCGGATGGGCATGGGGAAGAGGTGTGGGGTGATCTTGGGGCTTTTAGGGCTGGTGGGGCTGGTCAGGGCAGGACGTGTAGATCTGGGGTTGAGTTGGGATACTCGGTGTAGGTGTGAGCAAGGTGTAGGACTGGTCCATGGCTCTATCCTAGGATGCCACTCCAATACCTCTCCCTTCCTGCCCTTTCTATGCCTCCTGAAAGCATCCACAGCCAAGGCGTCTTTGCCCAAGGGTCCTGCTTGGCCAGGGCAGGATGGGGAGTCTCCAAATATGTTTGCACTTGCCTTACTGCGTTTCTCATCCCTTCCTCCGACAGAACTGCAGGCCAAGCTGCTGAGCTCCGAAGCAGAGGTTAAAAGCAAATTGGTGGAGCTGGACAACGTGAAGGGCAAGCTGCAAGATGCCAGCTCGGAGAACACGAGGCTCCTGGAGAGGATCAAATCCATTGAAGCTCTGCTGGAGGCAGGCCAGATGAGGGAGGCAGAAAAAGACAGAGACTTGCAGGTCGTGCGGTCGTTTATTTGGGGTGGGAGGAGGAGAGGCGGGGTGGGGGGGGGGGCGTTACACGGCTCAAGGAAGTGTTTTTGCACTGTGTTAATGCAGTACTTGTGCTGTCTCTGCTCTGGGATCCTCTCTGGGATGCTGCATCGCGTGCCTAGGACAAGTAACGAAAGTGCTTTCTCTCTTCCAGGCAGCCAATGAAGCAGAAATGAAGCAGCTGCGGTCAAGGTGGGTCTAGGTGCACATGGAGACTGCTACGGCACCTCCAGCTGGCTGTCCATGTGTCCCAGGCTTCCCCGGGTGCTGAGCCCTGTGGGTGAAGGCTTCTCGCCCTCTGTGTTAGCCAGGCTTGGGGACTGCGAAACTGGGAAGACAAGGTCAATCCTGGCCAGCACAGCTGTTTAAAATATTAATTGGCTCCAGTGCTGGCCCCAAATAACAGCCAGTCCCTTCTGAAGTGAGACTGTAATTGCTGGCAGGCACATGGAGGCAAACTGCTCCTGCAGAACAGGAGGTTCTGGTGGTGTTGGTGCTGGGGGGTGGGATGTCTCTCATCTGAGCCCCTGCTCAAAGCTGGGACAACCAGAGGAGGTTTCTGGAGAAGGTTTCCAGGTATATCCAACGATGGAGATTCACCACCTCTCTGGGTGCCCGTTCCAGTGTTTGACAACCTCTTCATCCCACACCCCAGTGCAAAAAGGTTTCCTTCATTTAACCGGAGTTTCCCATGTCATGAGTTATGCCTGTTGTCCATTGTCCATGTGCTGGGCACCTTTAAGAAGGCTCAGGCTCTGCAAGGGGGGGAAGAGTTCTCAGATGCCCCTACTGCCAGCAAGCATCCAGTGTTCCTCAAAAGAAGGACAGCTGTTTAGTTGTCCTGGGACCTCAAGAGACTTGGGCGGTTCTTGTCAAGGACCTTGGTCTGCTCAAGCTGAGGCTCCCTTCAGGGCAGATGGTGGATCTGGGGGTGTGCAGGCTCCTGGGCATCTTGTCAGCAGCCTTGATTTATGGTTGCTCAAAGTAGTAGGATGATGCTTTTAAAATGCAGAGCTGTGGGCTATCTCAGTCTAACGAGCCGTGGATGGGAGTGTGTCGGGAGCAGTCCCAGTTGTGTAAGCTGGAATTTCTGGCCTTTGGATCAGGTTACTTCTTCCTCTTACCCTGGGTGTACAGCCAGCCAGCTACTCGCTTGCTCGTTATTGCTGATAAGCCGGTAGGAAACTAGATCCCGCAGAATTGCCGGGGCAGTGGTTTTTAGTCCCACTCCCCCCTCCTCCTCCTGCTGTGTGTACATCCCGGAACACACCGGGAGAGGGAGGGCTGTGGTCTCCTTCTTGACAGCTCGCTACCTGGGAGGGAGGGGGATGCTGAGACTCACTCCTGCATCCTGCCCTTCCAGGCTTCAGGAGAAGACGGACCAGCTCTCGTCCTTGGAAAGGGAAGCCACGGAGCTGCGAGAGGCAGTGGAGCAACAGAAGGTGAAAAACAACGTACGTGAGTGAACCGGGCTCGGCTTTTACTGCTCACAGTTTTTTCCTCCAAAGCCCAGGTCTCTGGGGTTTGAATGACAGCCCATCATAGTCAGCTACCAATGGTTCCGCGGTGCGGCCAGAGGCTATTCCAGCCCTGTGGAACACTGGAGGCATACCAGAGAGCAGGAATCCCCCTGGCAGGCTGCGCAGCTCGAGCTGGTGGGCTGCAGCAGGCTGCCTGGGTGGAGGTGTCTGTCCCCTGTTCTCTTAGGAGGTTTAGGACCCGGTAAGCCAGGGAGATCCTTCACCAGCAGGGTCAAGGCAATCCCTGAGCAGGGGTCCCTCACACCTCATTGCTCCTCTGCTCCTCATCCCTCTACTACAAGGTGGTACCAGTAGTGTGGGGGCAACCTTGCAGCCCTCCTCTTGGTCTGTGTCCTCTCCAGGCAGCTCTGGGCATCCTGAGGGCTGCTTCTCCCTCCTCCATCCAGCTTTGGTCTGCTCCCCCAAGGCCACCTGCCTGAGTGATGCATTGGGTCACTGCATGGATGGAGGGGAAAGGGATGCATGTGGGCAGTGGGATGGAAGACCCTTGACAAAAGTGACGGGCTGCTGCCCATTTTCTTGAGTGGAGGCTTTGAAATCCTCCGCAGTGCCAACAAGCATCTTGGTGGCCTTTGACGTGATGTGTGGCTTATTGCCCTGTGTGTGGTCTCGGCAGGACCTTCGCGAGAAGAACTGGAAAGCAATGGAAGCATTGACCACGGTGGAAAAGTCATGCGAGGAAAAACTACTTGCTGCTACAAAAGCAAAGGTGAGGCTGGCGTTTCTCTCTAGTGGTGATGCTGGTGTTGTAGGGGAAACATTCAGCCTCCCCGAGTCACCAGAGATGCTTGCCCTAGGTTGCCTGCCTCCTCTTAGGAGCAGCGCTGGCCCAACCCTCCTGCCAGCTTCTCCAAAGTCTGTCTTGAGGGCTGTGTATCCCCAGTACAGGTCATGGTTGGGGAACTGGGAAGATGGGTGAACTGGAAGGGACATCTTGGTGGTTCTCAGCAGCAGCAGTTTCTCTGTTGGCTTGTTTCTCTGTGCCGGCTCACCCCTGTAGGCACAGAAAAGCAGGACCAGTATTGGCAGCCTGGCTGGCAGGCACCCCACACCTCCACCCCATGCCAGTTTGTCCCTCTTACAGGAAGAGCTGGCCCAACAGCTGGACGCGCTCCAGACGCGAACCAAGCAGACGCTGCTCTCTGCCCTCCCCGGAGTCACTGTGTCCTCGCAGCAGGTGAGCATGGGCTTTCTCAGAACCCCGCAGAGCCTCCACCACACGGGAAGGAGTGATGTCTAAGCATCCTTTTCCTTCCCTGTCCTCTTTTTTTTCCAACTCAGGATTATGACACGTGGCTACAAGAGTTTAAGGAGAAGACCGTGGATGCACTAAAGCAGCAGACCATTACAACAGAGCTCCCAGTAAGTGAAGGGGCTGGAAGGTGGAGGGGCGAGGGAGCACCTGAGGGTCACTCGTTTCTTTTCCTCACCTCTCTCTCTCCATCCCTTCCCTCTCTTTTCAGGATTCAGCACTTAAATTAAAAGAGGCAGAGGAAGCGCAAAGCACTTTACAAGCAGAATGTGAGCAGTATAGAGCTATCCTTGCAGAGACGGTAAGTTGCAGCCTTGGTGCTGTGTTGATCTTCCACTACAAGTACTTCTTGAGAGGTCTTCTGGCAGCCCATGCTGCCCGTGGGTTCATGGTGGGCATCCCTCAGTATGTTGGGGGGCTGCCATGTGGAAGACTATTTGCCAATGAGACAGGGCAATAGGAGAAACCTGAATTTCTAGAGCTCTTCTTCAGCCTAATTGTGTTGGAAACCTTCCTGGTGGTGGTGGGATGTGGCACACCAAGGGCTCTGATGAGCAGGGTGGTTGAGCCAGCCTGCTGGGAGCCCCTAGCCCCACCTGGGGCACCTAACTCTGTCATCCCTTCTTTGGCCCAAATCCTTGGAGAGGCGTTGGGTATGCCAGGGCTTCCAGCCCTGCCACTGCTTGGCTTGGGAGGGCTGGAGGAGGTTTGGGCTCAGCTGAGGCTTTGCCAACAGGAAGGGATGCTGCGAAACCTGCAGAAGAGCGTGGAGGAGGAGGAGCAGGTGTGGAAAGCAAAGCTCACAGCATCTGAAGAGGAACTCCAAAAGGTGCGTGTTTGGGGCACACCTGGGTTTGTCGCTCATGGAGCTGGGGGGGCTGTTGGCTGTAAATGGGATGGTGACCCTAACTATTCCTGCCAGCCTTGAACTCTGAGACACAGGGACGTTTCTTCCTAAATCCACCTCTCCCATCACCAAACCAGCAGACAAGAAGCCCAGCTAAGCCTCTCTTTCTCCTGGATCCCACCTTCCCACCTGATGTGTGCCTAGACCCTGCCAGTGGAGCTGGAGGAATGGTTGCAGCTCCCCAGCTCAGGCATGGTAGTTGGGAAACCACGTCACCACTTCACTAATCCAAGCTCTGATGCTTGGAAATTGGGCTGAGCCCTCCTGGTGGGCGCTGGCTTAACGGGGGGGAGAGCACGTGCAGGACTCTTGGACTCCCATTTTCAGAAGAACTTGGCTTGCTCTCAAAACCCGGGTTAACCTTGGCGTTCGTTGAGCCTTCGGAAAGGAGCTGAGGCTTAAGCCACGTACTGCACATAGTTTTGAGTCCAGCTGTCTGTCTAGCTCTGGGTACTGCTCTTCCTAGTTAAAAAGCCAGCCGGCAGCTGCCAGAGAGCCGTGGTTGCCCAGGAGTTTAGTGGGGAGCACGTTCCCTGAGCTCTCGTGATTTAGGTGGAGTCTAGGAGAACTGGGCCGGCCGTGCCTTTCCTGCAAAGCAGACTGAAGTTGAGATTGAATGCAGAACTTGAGATGCAGAACTGAGATGAAGCCGCTTTCCACGGTCTGGCTGCTCCCCGTCCATCACGTGGGGTTTTGAAGTTATCTGGGGCTGCAGGGAGGTGGGGGAGCTCTTGTACAAGAGATCTTTGATTTCTCAGCCAGTTGCTGGCTCCTGCAGGGCCAGCGCTGCCGAAGGCTGGTGTAGGATTGCACCGGGATGACGTGGCTGCTGGTTTGTGCTGGCAGCAGGGTATGCGTGATGGGATGAACGTCTGGTGGTTAGGGCAGGTCCCAGAGCAGTCCTGCCTCTCTGTGGAGAAGAGACGAACTCCTCCATTCTGAAAAATTCAGCAACCGTGGAGTCCTCTTCAAATATCAGTCCAAGTTTAAATGCAAACCCCATGCTTTTTTGTGATAGCTTGGCTTCTCTTAATAGCAAAGCCCATGACACCTCATTGGAAAGTCTACCTTGCTGCTTCCAAACCAAAGGCACTTTCAGTAGGAAACTTGCACCGAGTCTGGTGCCAGTTTCTAGGGTGTTGAAAGCTGACTGCAGCCAGCTGAAGTCCTGCAGGCAAAAGTTGTTACCTTCCTCCACGATTTACGGCCTGGGCTTGTTGGACTCGTCCTCCCTGGGAAGAGGAGCTCCTGCCCTGCAGGCTGTGGAGCTCCGCTTTGGTGTCAGGTCTCTTCTCCACTTGGGTACAGGATGAAGTGGGAGAGGTGGGAATGAAACACTGGCAGGTTTTTGGTTGAACAAAAGATGCTGGGTGTCCATGTGAGACGCGCTTCACTCACCTTTCCTCATCCTTTCTGGCTTAGTCACAACTCCAGCTGAAATCCCTTGAAGACATGGTGGAGAAATTGAAAGCAGATTTGCAGAGCACAGATCAGGTAAGGCTTTTTTGGATATGGGAGAAGGTCCCCATGCAGGTGCCAGGTGGATACGTGCCGTGCTTGGGCTGAGTCAGGACCTATCTCCTGACTTGTCCTGGGGAAGGCAGTCTTGGATCATGGGATGTTTGGGATGTGTTGGACCTCAATCAATCAACTCCCTCCTGCTTTCCTCCCTTTTAATCCAGCTAAAGGAATACACCTCCCTTCTGGAAACGCAACTGGAAAATCACTTGGAGACAGCCAGCTCCGAACGCCAAAACTACACAAAAGAAGTTGAAGTTGTAAGTGTGGCGGCTGTTACCTTCTTAAACGCTTCCTTCTTCTAAGCCTGGCTCACCACCATCCACGTTTCGGGGATTTGGGGAGTGTCCTGGGGATCTGCAGCTTTGCAAAGCAGGAGAAAACAGATGGAGGTGTTTGCTGTGGTCTGGGTTGTAGACATCTAAAGTCAGGAGGTCCATTGGCAAGGTGATGGGACAGGGAGATCTGTATGGAGATGCTGTCCACTGCTCCTCGGTGGCCTGTGGGATTTCTTTGCCTCAGGCGAGACGGAGCTGTCTCACGGCCGTCTCTCTGAGCAGACATCAGCAGGCAGGTTAGTGAGTGATGCCAACATGGACTCTTTGAGAAGGTGTTGCATCAGAAAAATGCTTCCTTGGGCCAAGGAGCTCCAAAACCAAGTGCATAAATGGACCTTTTTCTTTTTTTTTTTTTTTGTCTTTCTATTCCTCCTCGACAGTTGAGGCAGCTCTTGTCAGAGTCCCAGAATCAACTGGAGGCAGCGAAGACGGAAACTCAGAAGCAGAGCAAGGAGCTGGCCCTGGTAAGGAGGAACCCCCAGGGTGCCCTGCTGGGACCTCGCTGCTCGGCCTGGGGCTGGTTGGCAAACCCAGCTGTGGGGCCAGCATCCTCCCCGCGGATTCAGGGAGGGGAGGAAGGCACGGCCAGCGCAGGGGAAAACCCAGTCCTGCCGGGCACCAGACAGATCCAGCTCTCAGAGGGGATGTTTGAGACCCAGGAGGAGATTTTTATTCATCTGCTTTTCCCTCCGGTGATGGGGGTGGGAAGGAAGGGAGAGCAGCAAGGCTTGTGCAAGCTGGCGTGTAGCAGAAAATACTCAGCCGCCCCACCACTGGATGCTGGTTACCCCAGCACCACCCTGGGGCAGGGGTTTGAGTGCCTTAAGCATCCATTCATCCATCCATCCATCCATCCATCCATCCACCCACCCATCTCTGGATGGGAGGACTGAGGCTGTGCAGCCCATGTGTAGGGGTCCCTCGGGGAGCTGAAGGATGGGGCTTGGTTTCTGCAGCTAAGTGGGGAAGAGGACTGGGATGTAGGGCCAGGGAGATAACAGAGGACTTCTGTTTGAAAATCCATGCTGTGATTGTGAGAGGCTCAGGAGTGGAGGTGGGACTATGGTTTCCCTCGGGTGCTGTGACTCTTCCCAGCTTCGCAGCCATTACTGCCCAGCTTCCTCAGCGAGCCAATACAGCCCCTTGCTCTCGAGGGAATGTGGTGTGGGGTCGTTATTAGTCTTAATCTCATTAGGGGGGCAGGTGGTTGTTAAGCATGGGGCACATTTGTGTTCATCTAGCCACCTTCCCTTTCTTCTGACCAAGGCAGGCTGTCGGTGCTGCAGCGATGTATTTGGCACCTCAATCCAAGAGAGATATCGAGGTGCTGGAGCGGGTACAGAGGAGGGCAACGAAGCTGGTGAAGGGCCCGGAGAATAAATCGTACGAAGAACGATTGAGGGAGCTGGGACTGTTTAGTTTGAGGAAGAGGAGGCTAAGTAGTGACCTCATCACTCTCTACAACTACTTGAAAGGACACTGTAGAGAGGTTCGTGCTGGTCTCTTCTCACAAGCAAATAGCGATAGAACAAGAGGGAATGGGTTCAAGCTCCAACAGGGTAGGTTTAGACGGGACATTAGGAAGAAATTCTTCACAGTAAGAGTGGTCAGACACTGAAACAGGCTGCCCAGGGAGGTGGTTGAGTCACCATCCTTGGATGAGTTTAAGAGTTGCTTAGGTGTGGTGTTGGGGGATATGGTGTAGGGAAGAACTTGGTAGAGTAGGGTAGATGGTTGGGCTCGATGATCCCAAGGGCCTTTTCCAACCTAGATGATTCTATGATTCTATGATGCAGGATGGAGTGGGGTGAGTTTGATGGGGGGGGTGTGTGTGTTCAAGTAACTGCCTCCCCAGCCATCCCAGCTATGATCGATGGCAAAATGGGACCTGCCACCCTGCCTCCGTTGCTTTATTTAACACCTCAACTATGTTAGTGCATGGTTGCCACTCAGCAGCGGCTTTAAACCAAGGTGTGAGTGATTAAAGGAGAGCAGAGGAGGTGTGAGAGCATGTGCCCTGCACCCCTGGGAGCTGTTGTGCCTCAAGCTGCCCAGGTTAGGTGCCACCATCCTGCGTCTAGCAGAAACTGAGGTGGCTTTCCAAACATTTCAGCTCGTGCGCAAGCAAAAAAAAAAAAAACCGGCAAACTTTCCCTATATATAGGTCCTTGTGGGTCTTGTAAGGGCTGCGGTGCGGGGGTGTGTAACTGAGCCCGGCTTGCTGGTCCTCCTTCCAGGTCAGGCAGCAGTTGAGTGAGATGAAGAGCCATGTGCAGGATGGAGAAGTAGGGGGGTTACAAGCTGACCCCAGCGAGCCTGCGCCCCTGGAGGTTAGGGTGGTGAGACCGCTCGCCGTGGAGGCACTGACCCTTAACCATGTCCCTTGTCCTGTCTCAACCATCTTTAACCGCATGGAGAAATGCATGTGGCTTTGCTCAGGGCTGTCATGGCTGTGTCGTGTCCCGTCCTGTCCTGTGTGTTGAGGGGGAAGCCAACCCCCCCATCCCTTCAACTCTGTGTCTTATTCCTGCTGGGAGCACGTCGCCAGCCATATTTTTGCCAGGCTGTTCCCCTTGGGAGCACTCCGTCACGGCATCAGGCTGGCAGGATTTTGGGGGAGGCAGGCAGGGGATGCTGCAAGCCCTCGGGCCAGCGTTGCTGCACGACGATGCCCCCTTGGGTTTGGGGCTCGGGTCTCCTCGGAGGAAGGGGACACCCTGACAGAGCTGTGCCGGGATGCCTTCCCAGCTGGTGGGGATTAGGATTACAGAGGGCTCCGTAAATCCTACTGGAGCCAGGCTGAGCGCATTAGCAGCGGCTCTTCCCTTTCAGGCTAACGCCTCTCGCCGGCGACGGTGCCGCCACGATCCGGGCTCTGTCTCCGTCCTTTAATCCCGTTAAGTGTGGAGGCTTCTCCCGGGCACAGGGACCTGCCGGGCAGACACGTCCTCGGCTGTGGGGTGCCTCTCATCCCTAGTCCCAGCTGGCCCTGCCTGAAGAGCAGGCAAAATTTGGCAAAGCCAAGCCCCGGGCTCCCGTCGGCATCCTCCCAGCTTTTGTGCGGAGAGGAGATGCTGGTACCTATTGCCCTCTTGGTGCCCTGGGGAGAGCTTCAGTTTTCATTTCTTCTGTCGAGACCAGCTTTCTTGGTCGTGTCCCCGTTGGCTCATCTCTTGGATCTCTTTTTTTTTTTTTAAAAAAAAATTTATTTCTGGATGTTTTCCCCTTTCCTCAACACAGTTGAAAACCCAGCTGGAGCAAAACGAAGCGCTGGTGGAGAAGGAGCAAGTGCTGCGGCAAAAGCTGGCAGTGGAGCTGGAGGAGGTGGGTGCGGGCGAGGAGGATACGAGGCTTTGCAAAGCCTTTATGGGTTCTTGGGGCTGCTAATGAAGCCCCAGAATTAATTTGAAGTTTTTTTTCCCCATCCCTGTCCATGTCTCGGACGTTGCCGCATTCCCTCGCGCGTCTGCAGAACTTCTTGCAGCAGCTGGGCTAAAGCCACATGGCGTTGCCAGCCCCTCACGAGTCCCCCCATGTTTTTTTCCAACACTTTCCCTTCAGGATTAAGGGCTTTAACCGGGTTTCATGCTGCTTCTGGCCAGAAATGCCGTCTTCCCGGTGGAAGCTGGATGGGCAGAAGCAACACGTTGCGTTTAGCGTCCAACCGTCCAACAGCGGCTGTGTAACCTAACTCTTCACCGGAGGAGGACCCACGGGGGACCAGGGGCTGTGTGGGGCAGGATGCAGGAGGTGCCTGCTGCCATCAGCTCGTGTGTTTATCGAGCGTGTGTCCCTTTTCCAGGCCCAGAGATCAGCGTGCAGTTTGCAAGCAGAGCTGGAAAAGCTGCGACTGGCTGAAAATGCCGCAGCCTCGGACACGGAGGAGGCCCAGCATCTCAAGGTGATTTGGCTGCCGTGTCCCAGAGAGACTACGGGCATGATTTATCATTCTTGGGGATGGCGGAGCGAGGTAGATGGTTTCCTTGCAGGTAGCTCCCTGCCCTGGGACTGGCTGTGAGCTCTTGACGTGGCTGAAAGCCAGCAGAGTGCAAGTCACAGCCCCTTGGTCCGTGTTGGCCAAGATATGGGTGATGCTCTTAGCAAATGCTCTCGCAGGCTGGGCTTTTCATGTATTGGGAAATCATTCTGCTCCCATGAGGTTGTCTCAGCCCATGGTGTCTCTGGGGAGCCAGAGTGAGCTGTAGCTGGCGGGGTGACACCTGGTCCCTTTGGCGAGGAGGGATCTGGGTGCTCTTCTGGCTTGTGGCCACCGAGGTGCGGATCCAAGGTGGCTCAAGGTGTTTTAGAAGGGGGGGAAGGTCACCAGATGCCTTCTTTTGACTCCCATGTAGGAAAGACTTGAAAAAGAAAAAAAATTAACGAAGGACCTGGGCCAGGCAGCAACCAAACTACAGGAGCTGCTGAAGGTTACCCAGGACCAACTGGCCAAAGAGAGAGAAACGGTGAAGAAGTTGAAAGAACAGCTTCAGGAAACGGTACTTCTGGTGGCCATGGCCATTCCTCCCCTTGACGCTGGCAGGGGCCACGGGGAAGTGCGCGTCAGGCAGTGGTTTCAAACCACAGGCAAGATGGCACGTGCTTCCAGAAACTAACTGGGTGGCTTTTGGGAAGCCCTTGGACCACACAAGATGGTGGTCATGGTTCTCCCTGCCCAGAAGGCAGGATCTGGCTCATCTGTGAAATGCTTTGATGCTTGAGCTGCCAAGAAAATAAGGTTGAGACCCAGTTGAGTAACCCACCTCTGTTTTCCTTCTCCAGGGGGAAGAGGACAGTTCGAAGGAAGGGACTTCAGTTTGACGAGTCTGTGCCCTAGACCTTACCGTTCAACTTACCAAAATGCCTTACACATTCCTAAAAATAAAAATATATGCTGAATTTACTGTAGATAAGAGATACAAGCCATTAGTGACCCAAAACCTAGTTTTGAAACTTTTAAAAAAAATAAAAAAAAAATAAAATACAAAAAACCCCCAGCCAGTAAACACTGCAGGCGTACGTTTGTAAGAAAACCTTCATACTGTTTTGTACAACCCTTCTTTCCCCGGGGAGCCGCTCCAGCCGCGTTGGGGCGCGTGCTGGGGCTTCACCCTCCTGTCGATGCAGAACCCACGAATGTGTGAAAAGGGAAGACTGTGTTTGTACATCAACCGGTGCAATTATTATTATATTTTTTTTTCTTTTTTTCTTTTTTTTTTTTTGGAATGAAAGGCGTGTGAAAGTAAGACCCACCATGGAAGGAAGCCTCTCTTTGACGGGTGGCTCTTGGCACGTAACCTTTTGTGTATTTCTGGGTGTCGATGCAATTAAAATGATGTAGAGAAAAGAGCTTGTCCTTGATTTTTTTGGTTATATATATATATATAGAGAGAGAGATATTTCTGGTTATTAGTGTGGTTTTGTTTCTTTGTTTGCTTTTTAAAGTTTGCATGTCTTTGGGGTCACTGAAGAAGGACCCAGTGTATAAGCAAAGGAGAGAAAAGTTTCCTCCCGGCTGCCTGTGTTTGCACAGCAGTGGGGACACGGTGGCAGCAGGGACATGGTGGCAGCCGGGCCGGAGTGTCGCTGCTCCCCTGCCACCGGGTCAGACCAAGTGTGGGGAGCCAGGCCAGCCCCCAGGGACCCTCCCTCCTGCTTAAACCTCACTGCTCCCCTGTAATTTTGTCCCTGTGGGTGCTGTATGGTGGTGGGCCTCCATTGCTGCCGGGCTCTCCAGCCCTCTGCTCTACCCTTCCTGTGGCTTTCCTTTTTTAATCTTTTTTTTTTTTTTCCTCTTTATTTTTTTTTTCTCTCTCTTTTTTTCCCCCCCTTTCTCTCTCTCTTTTCTTTTTTTTTTTTAAGCTGGTTTCTTAGGAAATGGCAGAGGCCACGTGATGGCTCGGTGCCTGTCTCCCCACAATAAAGCTGCTGAGCCTGGCGCTGACATCAGCAGGATTTAAGGGGATGGGGGGGGTGTGTGTGTGTTAGGAAAGAGTCCACAAAGGGCTTGGTGCCTCCGGGTTGTGCGGAGAACCAAGGCTGGGAAGGGGGATGAGGGACAGACCTGTCTCCATTTTGTTCCTGGGGAAGGCAGTGTGTGCCTTACCTCTGTACTAGACACCAGAGACTCCATGCAGGTGGGACTGGGGCAAATGTGTGTCCTGTTCTCTCCTGTTCCACCCCAGTGGTGTGGTTGCGATGAAGAAGAGCTATGGAAGTCACACTTCGGGGGACGGACGGACGGACACACACACACACACACACACACACACACACACACACACACACACACGGTGATGTGTGAGACCCGTCTTTGACCAGGCAAGAAGGGGGGGGGGGGGGCGTGGTCCTGCTGAATTCTGGCTGAGAAGGGGACAAGCTGAGAGCCACCCCACCCCACCACCCCCCAACCCCCCCAAACCCAGGGAAGAGAGCCACCCTCCAGATTTGGTGAATGGCTTGGTGACACCCCAACCCCACCACCCCCCCTCCTCCCCATCGCTTGCTGCCTTCAGGTCCTCGCAAGATGGGAGGTGGATGGAGCTCACAGACCCGGCTGAAGGGGAGGTGGTGGTTGCATCTCCTGGTGGGGTGGTGACCCCAGCCCCTTGCATGGCAGCTGAGACCCCACACGCTCATTACAAGCCCTCCTGCTGCTGCCTGCCCCCCCCCCCACCCCCGCCAAGCTCTAACATATCAGGGCTGTTGTGTGCCCATAGGTGGCAGCTCCTGTGAGTGACCAGGGCTCTGGCAGATCTGTCACCCTGCGCTGGAGGGACAACCTCAGCAAGCAGACCTTTGCCCCGAAGCCGTGATCACCTTCAGTTTCTCTTTCTGGACTTTCTGACGCCCAGGGAGGACCTTACAAACCAAGGACTGCTGGAAAACTCAATGCTATCAGCATCACCACTCACCACGGAGCGGTGTTCCTGGCCTAGAGGCTTCTGGCTTTGAGAACCCCAAAAGTGAGGGAATGCCTGCATTTTACAGAATCA
Organism: Numenius arquata; assembly: GCF_964106895.1. Classification (NCBI taxonomy): domain Eukaryota; kingdom Metazoa; phylum Chordata; class Aves; order Charadriiformes; family Scolopacidae; genus Numenius; species Numenius arquata. The sequence continues at coordinate 52,673,510 of NC_133577.1, forward strand.
CAGAATGATATGGGGTTGGAAGGGACCTCTGGAGATCATCTAGTCCAACCCCCCTGCCAAAGCAGGTCCACCCAGAGCAGGTCCCACAGGAACGTGTCCAGGCGGGTTTTGAATGTCTCCAGAGAAGGAGACTCCACCACCTCCCTGGGCAGCCTGTTCCAGGGCTCTGCCACCTTCAAAGTGAAGACGTTCCTCCTCATGTTTAGGTGGGACTTATTCTATTCAAGTTTGTGCCCATTTCCTCTGGTCCTATCCCTGGGCACCACTGAAAAAAGACCAGCTCCATCCTCTTGACACCCACCCTTTAAGTATTTAAGCATTGATCAGATCCCCCTCAGTCTTCTCTTCTCCAGACTAAAAAGACCCAAATCCCTCAGCCTCTCCTCGTAAGAGAGATGCTCCAGGCCCCTCATCATCTCTGTAGCCCTCTGCTGTACCTTCTCCAGCAGTTCCCTGTCCTTCTTGAACTGGGGAGCCCAGAACTGGACACAGTGCTCCAAATGAGGCCTCACCAGGGCAGAGTGGAGGGGGAGGATAACCTCTCTCGACCTGCTGGTCACACTGTTCCCGATGCACCCCAGGATGCCATTGGCCTTCTTGGCCACAAGGGCACATTGTCAGCTCATGGTCATCCTGTTGTCCACCAGGACTCCTAGGTCTTTCTCCTCAGACGTGCTCTCCAGCAAGTCAGCCCCCCCCACTCAACCCATAGTCTGGAGCGAGCAGTTGAGCATATGGGGGTGGCCATCACCTCCAGGCAGGAAGGGCCCCAGAGCAGCAGGCGCACCAAAGTGATGCAATCCTTCGTTTTTTCAGTTTGGTTTTTTGTTTTGTTTTGTTTTGCTTTTGCAACAAGGATTTCCTTTTGTTGTGAGCTCTTGTGCAAAACTGAGCGAGGTGCCCAGGCGTTAACACGAGAGCAAACCCCCCCCCCAAACCAGCCAACACAAGGAGGGCGGTGGGCATCCCAAGTGTGCCATGGGGCAGGTAGGCTCTGGTGGGGCTCCAAAAGCCACACAAGAGCAGATTTGGTGTCCCCAGTGGGGGGGGGGGGGGGGGGGCGGGCACGGAGCCCTTCCAGGACACATTGCCGAGCTGGCTGTTTTAGAGAGGGGCTGGCCCTGTTAAGCAAAGCTGAAAAAAAAAAAACCCATCTCTTTGGAGAAGGATGTTTCGCTTAATTTCTGATACCTGCAGTGGTTCCGCTGGGATTTTCTTCTTCCCTCGGCACCTTGGTGGAAGGGAAGGACATCCCAAAGGGCCAGGACCAACCCAAGCCACTCCAATTCATCTTTGTTGGAGAAGCTGAACTATTTTTACACCATTTGCTGCTCACGCTCAGGCCTGAATAACCAGTCTCCAACTCCCATCTCCATCTTTTCCCCACCGTAATGGACATAGGCAGCTTTTGGGAAACCCCTTGCCTGCAAGTGGACTGGAAGAGGTTTCTAGCAGCTCTGGCTCCTGCTGCAGCTGAGCTGTGGTCCTGCTGAGCTTGCGTGGCTCTGAGCTGTGTCCATCACCCAAGTCCCTTCACCGTTTTCTTGTGTAGTCCCGTTAGAATGCAATTCCTCTCCACAGTAACTGGCCAAGCTCTAGGAAGCATTCCTCGTGTTGTCTCCTTGCTTGCCTTACCTTTGCAGAAGGTCCGGGTGATTTGGGAGAAACTTTTTTAACTACAAGAATTTGAAACAGTCGCAAGAGAAAACATATTCCTGTGCTTTTTCACCCCCTCCAGCTGCAAGGAGGCCAAACAACCTCGGGAGGTGGTGAAGTTTGGCCCCCTAACTCCATAGTGTGGACAAGCCTCAAGCATTAGAACCCTGAAGGTTAAGAGTTACTGCCAGTGCTGGAGTGCAGAATTACTTACAGAGGCCTCAGGGCTGGCCGTGACAGCCCTAAAAGCACCCAAAGCCTCTTAGATCAGCTGAAGCTGTGGGACCACACCTAACCAAGGCCCAAGGTGCCACCTCAGACCTCTCATACCTCAAAGTCCTAGGACTAAGAAACTTTGTACCCAAGTCCCTGATCCAAGGGCTTTCCCGTTATGGGAAGTACCCTCCTACCTTCCAGCTCTGACGTCCTCCCCACTTCACAAGGTCTCCTCCTCCATTTTCTAACCAAAGAAGGAAATCCCAGGCAGAAGTCTACCACAGCGTCACCTGGGCTGGATATCTCTTGGAAGATGCCCGCAGTCCGGAGGCACTAGTTATCAGCTGGATCTCGGGGCTGGGAGTTCCCTTTGTTTGTCAGGCAGCACCACTCCCGCTGTGTCACTCCGGTTTCCTTATCTCAACCTGGACTTTGGACAGAGACCAGTACCGCAGACACCTGGGCGAGGAGGACCTGTTTTATGAGGATGATTAACACCCACTTGGGTGAGCTCAAGAGTTGGCTGGAAACACGGACTTAAAAGCACCAGCAGAAACCCGGCCAGTTTACTTTTCTCAACATCAGAAAAGCTTCACTCCGGTGGGTCGCTCTGCATCGGGAAACCTTGCGCTCCCAACCCTGTGACCCACGTGGGTGCCAAGTTAGAGCAGGCACTCAATGCCTGCCCTTTTAATTAAAAGGTTTTAACCAGGCAGCGCTGCCAGAGAGGGCACATGCTGAGTTAGGTAATGGACCATTATTTCCCTGGCCCCGCAGATAAACCAGGCGCAGGGCACCGCTCTTGCCGAGGAGCCTGCGGGGACAGTAGAGCTTTCTGTCCCTGCACATCTGGCAAAGAGCTGGCAGAGGAAAGGGCAGCCTGGAATCACCCAAGCTCCATCGGGACAGCCAGAGAAAGCTCCATCAGTCCTGCCAGGGAAAGCAGCACAAAAATGACTGACGCAGGCCGAGTTTCTCCTGCTCAGACCGCAAATACGAGATGCTGCCCAGGAAGCACCCCAAACCCGTGGCAATTTGGGTCCGAAGCCTGAAAGGAAGGGAGCGGGTGCTGTTAGGGAGCCAGAGCCTGCAGCAGGCTGGCAGCACGCTTTGCAGACAGAGGAACCTGCTTTTACCCCCCCAACTCCCTCCACCGAGCTCTTCCTTCCAGCCTGTATCCCCCCCATCCCTTCTCCCCGCCCCGAGCAGCACAGTGGGGCAGCTATGGAAGGTGTAACCAGCTCCCTGAGCACCCCGCTTATGGGGGGCACCGGCCCCTCTGAAGGAGGGTAATCCGGAGGAGGCTGGAAAGGAATCAGTCACCGACCCAGGGGAGGGAAACCCCGTTTATTTAGGCTATTCGAATTTGGCACGCACAGAACATATCACAGTAACGCACTGGAGGCTAAGGGTTTTGGTTTGGTTTTTTTTTTTTTTTTTTTTTCTTTTTCTCTACAGACATACAGGAAAACTCTATGCAACTCCCATGTACACATTACACAAAGGAAACAGCTTTAATCAACCACTGGTGAAACATGGAAGCTTTTAAGATCTCTGTAGCTGGCACAGGAATGTTCTCTACCCCCCCATACAAAAAGGCATTTCAGGTCAAACTTTCTAGTAGGTGATATTTCCATGCATTTCTACAGAATTAAAGAAGCTAACAGACAAAAAGCCCAGATCAAGCCATATTAGTCAGGCTGATTGGTTCTACTAAGTTAAATCAATAGTAATTATGGACAAATGGACCAAGTGACCAAAGACTGGGGCTGAGAATACCACGTTTTAAGATGTGGTTCCTTCTCGTTGTACTAACTGGAGAGCTCTGATATAAGAATCTGCATTTGTAAAAGCCTCAGAAGCATCCGATCCACTAGTTAAGTGTGTATTACAGAAACTAAGGTAGTTCTAAATTAAACTATGTCAACAGAAAAGCAATTTTTGTAGAATCGCTCAGGCTGGAAAAGACCTCAAGACACTTCATAACAAGAAAATTGAACCTACAGAACAAGTGAACCTGTAAATATTATTACTGCACCGTGAGTTTACAAGAGAGTGGATTAGGACTGTTTCTCCAGAAAAGTGTGTCTAGGTTATCTCTAACTTCAGAATTAGCCTTTATTAGTACTGCTCTGCAAGCACTAAGAATTTAACCCAGTTTTGGTACCAACAGGTTGCATTAGCCTAAGTTTACCTACAAGTTTTAAGTTCTGTATTAAACGTTTACAGGGGAAAAGTTTTTGAGTTTGGCAATTTGGCCAGTAGCCTCAAAAGAACGACTGAATTTTGCTTGTTACAATTTAGAAAAGTAAGAACAGGAACCAGATTGTTCTCACCTCCCCCCCTCCATTTCATCCCATGATACGCTGCTGCATTGGACTAAAATTTTTGGAGACCTTTAGTGTTAATCCACCGGGGACAGTATTGGGCTGGACAACCAATGCAAATATTAATACACCAAGATAAATCCTTAGATTTGATTTATTTAGGGTCATTTGTACATACGAGCTACATCTCCAAAATCTACTTTATTCTACAAGACAGCTTCCCTACAGTTAGTGAAACCCTTGCCTAAAATGGTTGCTTTACATAACTGATATATTAAAACATGGAATGCTTGTAGAGTTGTGGCACTGTATGACATCTACACGGGACTTCCTTCAAAAGCTACGACTAGGGAGCCTCCTAGCTTCTCAGCAATGCAAGCTCGGTTGAGGTCCTCTGGCCCATTTGCTTGGCATTCATGCTTTATGCCTAAAAAAAGAGGCAAAACACTCAATAATGCAGTATTTCAACATGCCAGAAATCAATCAAAGAAACATACTTGGTAGTAATATTAGAAGAGGCAACCCGGTGACTCAAGCAGGTAAGCCCTGCCTTAGCTTTGGAATTTCGATGGTTTCCCCCCCGGTATGTCACAGGAGACCAAACATCAACACAGAAATACCAGGGAGGAAGTTTTCACTAGATCAGCGCTCAGACCGTGAGCCTGCAATGAAAAGTCTATCTCACGAGTGAATCTCTCATTTTCATTCTGCCCTGGATATGGCAGGTGAGGGAGCTATAGGGAAGCACACCAAGATGGGCTGGCTCAACTCCTGCTGGCTCTGGAGAGGTGAGGGAAAGAATCACGATTGAGAACCTGAGATTCTCAGGTCTCTCTCTCTGAGAGACCAGAAAGACTTTGCTGGTCTAAGGAATCAACAGTGGTTTCTTTTTTTGGAGACTGGGGAGCCCAACCCAAGCCTATCTTATGTGGAAAAAAGCAGAATTTCTTCAGGATTTAATATTTTGTTTTTTTTTCTTTTTTCAACTCTTGCATGTGCAACTCCCTGGGCGGTTCCAACCCAGTGGCGAGTTGTCCTGCAAAGGCTGGCACTGCTGCACAACCACTGTGTCAGTCTTGCACACCCAGGGCAGCATAAGGAGCTGAAGAGGGGGGCAGCGCTATCTGGCCACCAGCCACTGCAGCGACCGACTTAGCATGAAATTTCTGAATGCTGCAGCAAGGTGTTTACTCCCTGGTTAATGGTGCCTGACAGCTAAACAGAACTTCGCTTCTCCACTTGGAGATGCAATGCCTTTTGAAATGAGTACTCACAATTGCATCTCTAAATCAAGTTAATTGTTAATTACTACTACTACTACAGCACAGTAAGTTTATAAAGGACTGAAAGTCCTCTGCTACAGAGGCAGCTCTGCACAAAATCCAGCTCCTTGCTACGAATCTAATGGTTTCTGGCCGGTATGGTGCAATGTGCTGCTCTGTACAATACACCTACGGCGTCACACATTGCAAAGCCTGCTCTTGGCCTGAGCACGGTTCTAGCGCCTCTAAAATTCAGAATCAGACAGTGTAAGTTTTAGCCAGAGCTCATTTTAGCTCTGTCACAGGTCATTTCACCTGCGAAGATCTCCTCTCTCACTGGCATCTCAAAAGAAAAACGCAAACCCAAACCGATTAGCCAAGGGTTAAGGCTCGCTGTGTAAACATTCTAGGGGCACGGCACAGCTAGGAGCATTAGCTGCATTACGTACCTTGAAACTTCTTTTTGATTGCATCCTTGGAGCTTGCGTAGATCATCTTACTTTTGAGAGGTGCTTGTTCTGGTGCCCTAGTGGGATACACCAAAAAGTGCAATTAGTGACATTTATTATCCTGCACAGAAAGCAGCAGCGCCCTACTGATCGTGAACAAGGGAAACATCTCATGGCTCAGAATACGGGCATGAGGCTGTCCGGCTCACTTTAAGTCTGCCATCTCGCCATACAAATGCTCAGAGACCTCACCCACAGTGCTTGGACTGCATGCTAGGAATGAGGGAGTTGGGAATATGGCTTACCACAAGAAAAACATCAGCTCTTCTTTTTTGGATTCCTTGGTCTCAAAGCTTGCATCATACAAGGCATAACGGCAATCCTTCTCGGGAAGCATCTGCACAAAGTGCTTGAAAGGGTCGGTAACTGTCACACCGACATCTCCCACCAGAATCTCTTTGCCTTCTTCCACAATAATGCACTTTTTGTCTGGACTGAGGCAGAAGATGACGGCCTTCTTCCTCTTCTTAATTTCCTCAGGCGTAGAGCACTTCCGCACTTTCATGTCATAGAAGATACGGCATACCTCATCGGCAACTTGTACTCCAGATGCCTGCAAAGACAAGACCAAAGACCCCTTAGGGATACTACCACAAATTTTCACAACTATGTTACTGCACTGCCTTAAATCCGAGGCTAGAAGACAACCGATACTGACAATAGTCATCAGTGGCCTGAAAGTCTTGTCAGAAAAAGGCTGCAGGCCCTGTTTTTCCAGGCCAAGTAAAGAATCTGGAGCCTCCACGCTGCCCACAGCCAGCTGCCAAACCAAAACTGTTCTGAAGAAGGCACAATCCTACTTATATTAGAACATTGTTTTGGGGTAGTTTTACATCCATGTCCATCCCTCGTCCTCCGAGATTCAGTCACGGCAGATCCTTTGGCATTACAGCAGCTTAATTTTGTTACCTGTTTCAGGCTGGCTAGACAATCGAGTCCGCTAGGATCTTCTGTTCAAAGCTTTCTAGCGTGCTTGCTAGCTGCTTTAGGAACAGAGGTAAAACGTGGCCAAACTTCATGCTTGTCACATGGATCTGCTTTAAAGATCAAGAGACATGTAGTGGGGTACGGGGACCGTAGCGGTACAGTTTTTAGCTGAACAGGCCAACTTCCAGAAGTTCCTCTGAATTCACCGTTTTAAAGGAGAACTTGCAAGTCTAACAGTTAAAGTGTCTACTTTCCAGCAGTTCCTCCATCCGTTTTTAAAGCAAGCTGCCTGCCATTTCAACCTCCCCCTACCCTCCCACAGTCTGTCGGGAAATTCTAGTTACTTAGTGGTATCCCCCTGTGCTAGCTGTAATAGGAGGTGCAGACGTAGCATTACCAATCTAACGTTCAAGACAGCTGCACAGAATAAAGAGGACAAGACCTAGCAAGAACGACAAGAGGCTGAACTGCATTTTCAGTCTGCTACTTTTTTTGGGAATGAGACCAACAAAAAAAAAAAAAAGAAAAAAGAAAAAAAGAGGTGGCAGGGTAGAAGCATTTGTATCTGCGTTCTGTCCTCAGAATGCAGCAAAGCTGGAGACCTTAAAAGCAGCTGTGCAATAGTGAATACTGCAAATATGGGAAGCCATACTGGCCAGTGGACACTGCTGGAAGGACATCATGGCCAGTAAAGACCAAATTGAAGCCCACCCAACACTCATCTGTCTGTTCAAAACGCTGCATGCAGTGTAAACAGTGAGATTCCTTTCTAATACCACTTCTTCCCCTGCCGTTTTTCTGTCTTCCAAATTCAAATGACATTATCCTCAGATACAGCAATTCATATCTCAGAAGGAAAATCACCCTCCTCCCTCTGTGTAAACTGCCACACGTCACAAGCACCGTCAGCAGTACTAAACAGTCAGGTAAAGCATCATGCGAGATACACCAACTGAACAAGACTGAAGGTTGAAAAAGACTAAAGCTTGTTCTTCATTTTGTTTTTCCTTAAGATCAGCCCCAAAACAAGGGCTTGACGGATTCATTTTGTGGGGGACATTGTACCTGGTCAGGGTGGAGTTCAGCTGCAAAACCAGTGAGATCAGTGGTGATGGGGGACTGCTTAGTGCTGGCTTTCAAACGGGCTGTCCTTGAGAGATCGTTATTGATTGGACAATGACTTAACGTGCATTTTTTTTTTTTTTTTTTTTTAAAGCCTCAACCAACACCCATCACGCAGGACCTCAGAATCTCCATTTTCTATGAACAGCTCTCCTCTAACTTCTAGGGACTGGCACAGCTTTGCTAAGCCACTGAAGAGAGGTGGCACAGCTGGCAGGATCTATACCATGGAGTTTGGCATCTAGATCTCCCAGGTGCTAGTCACACAAAACCAGGGCAATCCCATACAGCCATGAATCCGAGGCAGAAGCTTTTCTCCAGCACCAGCACACTGCTCTTTAGGGGTTTACTCAACTACAATGGGACCTCCCTCAAGATTTACGGCGCATGGCTTGTCTACTAGGGGTAACCTATCCAAAATTCCTTGCAGTTACTTTGGGATGGAGAACAGGGAGTAAGTCACTGTGTATCAGCTGCCTGGCAGGCAGCCACCCTTCTGCATATCTCCAATAAGGCAAGGAAAGTAAGCAGAGGAAGCCTATTCCAAGATAAAATTTGAGCAAAAGTGCAAACATCGACTCAAAGTGACTCATTCCTGTGTCACCTCCTCCATAGGGGAGACTGCACTTTGGCAGAGCGTTGACTGAGAACTAATGAGGAATAAAGCTCTTTCTCCCCCTGTCCCTGTGGTTGGTTTAGGCAGGAGATCTCTGGGAGGACTCTAAATAATACAAGGTTGCCCCAAACCAGTGCAGCAGTGACTAGAACTATTGCATCATTCACTAAAGATAAATCCACAGTGAACTCGAAACAACCTTTTCCCCCCACTCTGAGGTTCGCCTTCTAACTAATGGCACCTCAATAGCTGACAACAGGTGTTAAGACTCAGCTTTTTTTTGAGTTTTTTTGTGGCTAAGTAGAAAATGCTTAGGAAGCCTGACCTAGGATGGGAATGAGTCTAATGGGAATGAGTCTAATCACTGCATAAAAGCAGTTCACGTCACCTCACCCTGCCTTTGTCAATTCTTGATCTTTACTCCAAGACCACAACCACTAATTCCCCTGCACCAATTCCTCCTGCCAAGAAGTTAACTTTGCAAGAACAGGTTAACGCTCGGCAGAGAGCCAGAGGCAAGCAGCAGCAAGGGAGCTGCAGGTTGATGGAAACTGTGCAGTCAAGAGCAGCGTATGCTTGTGCTACTGCACAGCCAGAAACACGTCTCCAAGTCAGGAGACAAGTTGTTTCCTTATAAAGAAACTGCACACTGCTGGCAAGTCAGTTCAGATTCCAAAAATGTTGAGAGTATTTAGTCTGGAAACTCAAAATTCACTGTTAAACTGCAGCTGATAATTGCGACTGACCAGAAGCTGAAGGGACAATGGTAAGAACTGGATTCTTTAGCTTTCCAAAGCAAAAGGCTGTTAGTAGCTGGTGCTACTCCTTTTCACAGCTGCTATACAACCCCTGGATTCATCACACAGGCTGACATTAGCAGCCATTATATTGCTAGGGACAATGCAGATTTGTTCCATCTGAGAAAACCCTATAGCTGTGTCACAGTATGGGTTGAAATGAACCCATAAACTCCCGGTGCAACTAATTGCTTCAAAAAAGAGGATTTACTTTTATAACTGTAAGACTCTCTCTTCAAACCTGGGCTTGTACCAGCCATGACTGGCTTCATAAATATACTTAAAAAGGAAAAAAAAAAAAAAAAAAAAATCACCCAAAACCCTAAGCATCTTTTGTTGTAAGGGGGTTGCAACCATTCTTTGTAGGGCAGTGACAGGACGACTGTTAAGAGCACTGTAACAAGGAGAAATGCCACACTCGTAAATACATGTCCTCATTCGACATTTTAACTGTGTCTCTGCTGATCTGTCCAGAAGAATAGCTGGTGAGAAGCCTCCACCCCGCCAGTAATGACAGAATAAATGTTTGTTAGTCTGGATTTTCTCTCTTTGGCCCAATATCGCTCTGCTCAGAGGACTCAATACAGCACATTGATTATTATTTCATGCCTTCTGGCTTGAACGCTGCAGGGCTACAACAGCTAGCCCGGTTCTGTTCCTTTTTCAGCATGAAAGCAGTTATCCAGCTCTGGACTGGTACGTGGGCGGCTGTTCGCCGAACAGTACACCTTGCAGGTACTGGTGGGATACGCGACCATCAGCTGGTGACATTTTGTTGTTTGAGATGTTAACTCCGTAACACGGGCAACACCAACATAAAACCATTCTGGGGACACAACTGCAGAGAAAAGGCTACATTCCAAGTAACCAGCCCGTTTCTATAGGCGTTGAGGACCATACCCTCACTGGAACAAGGCAGCAGCAAGGAGGCAAGCCACCCAATTATCAGATGGGAAAAAGGTTGCCTGTGCAGCGTATTCAGGGATACAGTCAGGCAAGAACGGACAGAGTAAGTTCCTCTGAGGGAATCAGCAAAAATGAGTCCTCCCCCAGTACCACCATGCAACTATTGCAAAGGCGGCGTGTCTTGTGGGCAGCGTTGCCTCGTACATTATTCTGGAGCGCTTATACCAGTATCCCCATTGTATTTTCATCTAGACTGCTGTAGGCACATGAGGTAATGGTTGCATTAAACGCCTCGTCAGCACGCGTTGCAGTAACACAGTGGCTCTTATTCCTTACACAAAGCCATCCTTCCTGCCTTAAGTGCAAAGCGCTGCAGAAGTCTTGCGAGAGCAGAATGCCGTCCCTACAGAGGGCGGCCCAAAGAGAGAGCCTTCTGTCTAGCAGGCTTCCAATTGCAAGAGCCGTCCCCAGCTGCCTCCGCTAACAGCTTCCAATATTTTGCCTTCATCACCAAGTACCCTACAACTGAAATTTAAGCTAAATGGGGGAAGGCTGCAGAAAATCCCCACATAAAGAAAGCCATTTCAGGAGCGAGACGCATGCCAGACGCCCGATAAACTGGATTGGTACCAAGCCCGCACTGAAACGAAACTTCGAGACAATGAAATTTGCCTTCTCTTTTGTTAGGAAGTGAACTCCAGCATTTTCCTTTGATATTTAAAATATTTTACCTAAGAAAAGTCTTTGTTCCTTCCTCAACTGTAAGACAGCCAAGAAGACTTTAAACTAATGGCTTTGTTTGCCTCAAGACAAGTTTGAAGGACTAAATTTGTTTTTAAATACTGACAATTTTACAGCGTGGGTCTTCTTTCCTGTGATCAGAACCTAAGAGCCCCCCACAGCGGTGCCTGTGCATGGGTTATCTACAGAGACATCTCAAGAACCAGTTCTTGACTTGTTTCGTTTGGGAGCCATGCACACACATCGTATACACCAGCATGGACTATCCACAGCTACTCAAGTGGAAACTTTTCCTTCTTGGAAAAGCATCATCATTTTTTCCAGAATTTGACACCAAGAACTTATTAAAGTATGCATGTTTAATTGCAAAGGCAGATTGAAGAAGACTCTGCTCCCATGTTTGCTTGTCACATCACTGCCAGATTCTCAATTTCTTCAGCAAACACCTTGTTTCCCCTACGCTTGATATCCCAACCCTTCTATATACCTTCAAAATCCCCTGCCACTGCCAGAACTGCCTGTGTAACCGTGTGGCATTTCCATCTGACTCAGTAATGTGTCATAGTACATCTCTGCAACAAACATTTTTTTCAATTAAACCTACTACCACCCGGCTGTTCTGGGACAGCAGCTTTCATAAAGCTGTCCCAGGGTATTGCGTGGCAACCTAAGGGACATCATCAGCACCAAGACCTTGAAGGGAAAACTAAGCCGAGTTAGTTGTGAGAGCACCTAGCAGAAAGGGAGGAGGGTCACACAGCCTGGCTGCAGCTGACAGACTGAGAGAAGATTTTGCCAAATCAGGCCTCTAAAAAGGTGTCGACTATGGCCAACAAAGCCAACTGAAAATGTGGGTGGTTACAAATACAAGGATCTTAAATACTGCTTTGCTTTTAATCTGTTATTTGAGCACTCAAGAAAACCCATCTCATATTATCACCCCCACTTCAATGAGTAGGAAAGGAGGCAATGCACAGAGTGACTAGTTTAACTTCACCCCAAAGACCAGGACTGGTGTGGGAATACCAGTGACTTCCCAAGTCCCAGTAGGCCCATGTCCTCTGCTACCTACAGCTGGACAGACAGAAACCTCCATTTACGCCAGGCAGCCTATGCATCTGGAGTCCAAAGCTTCAATTCAGATCTGAAGCACGATAGGAAACATAACTAACTGCCTTTTTACTGCTGTTGTGTAAGAGGCCATTATTTGCACACCATAAACTAGCAAGAAGTACAGAGTTATTTGCATATGAACTTGTAGGCAGATCTTGCCAGCTAGACTTAAGTTTTTTATTTTGCATTAGTTGGTCTCTTTTTTTGGGAGGAAAGGTGTGGGAGAAGGAATCAAAATTTGATTCAGCATTTTTCTTTTCCTGCCAATAAGACAGGTTATTGACTAGATGAGGAGAGATGAGCAAAAAAATCAATTATTAAAAAAAAAAAAACAGAAAAAAAGTCTCCCCTGAATTCCTGGAGGTCACTTCCTCAGCTTCCAGCCAAAGAGGAAATCATCACCTTCTGTGAGCTACCATGAAGTTCACTTCTGCTATAATTATCAAGGTAGGTAGAACAAGCAATACCCACAAAAGGCAATCCTAGCAACACTGCTGAAAAACAGGAACTGTGGTAGCCAGTAGAAGGGCAGAAATTCTGAGTAGTACCCATTCCTGTGTTGAAATACGTTTTTAAGGTAATGCGGGTGCAAGCTAGCATGCAACAGGACTCTTGCAGGGAAGAAAAGCTTCTTAGAAACACTTTCAGCACAGAAATCAGCTACTGTGAGCCCAAGTGTCTGCAAGGATATTCTTGTGGCCCTCCAGGCATCTACCAGCAACCTAAAACTTAAACCTCACCCTTAAGAACAGGCTTTGAAGGCCTGCTCTGGGCATCCCAGATATTCGTTACCGAGGTATCCCCCTTGGAGACTGCTGTGAATACTGAACATTCAGGCGAGTGAAAGGCTCTGAACAGCTTTACACACAAGTTCTGGCTGTCTGCAGGCTCTCCCGCATGAGATTGCTTAGGTCAGCCCTTGCTCCCAGCAGGAGCCTCTTGATAGCGATATTCTGACAAGGCAAGTAGGAACACGCCAGACACCCACACTACCAATTGTCATGAGGCTGTCATCTTGTACATGAGGCATATGTACCTTGTAATTACACAGATTTGGGAATAGTACTGACTAACAACCAAGAAAAATAATTTGCACGGTCCTCCCAAAGACCATGGACTCATTTAATCCAGCAGCAAAGAAACTGAACCTTGTGGCAAGACACCAAAGCAGAAAATCCAACGCTCTTTTGATACCAAACGATGCCCTCCTGCTGGCATCGCTGTGCTTTGCCAGAAGGCCTACACTCTTTGCCCAAAAGCAAGTTCATTGGCAGCAACCAGAGAGCATTTTAAAAAAAAAAAAAAAAGAAGCCAACCCAGACCCTGTTCCAAAAAGGAGATCGCTATGAGAAATACTAGTTTTGACTGACTGGGGAATTCTCTGGTTCCGAAGCAAGATGAAGCCTGACACACTGAGTAGTCTTTCTAAACTAGGTTTGCGTACTGCAGAGGTGGTAGCCAGCTTGTTCAGACAAGCCTATTTTAAACAAGAGCTGCAAGTCTCGTCAGACTTTTAGCAGCTTCATCTGCGACTCCCATTAGCTCTGCTCCACGCCGTAGACCAGCCATAAGACGCTTCAACTGGGGTGTTGTAGGAAGCAGGGAGATTAGCAGCGCATCCCGTCTGCTGGGTCTACACAGAAGGAAAAGTTTATTTACTGGATATTCTACATGCTGAAGAAGCTAATGGTAAATATCATGGGAAGGCCTCAATGTGTAACCCATCTACTAAAGGCAAATAACCTACCAAGTCAGGTTGTTGCCAGACAAGTGTTTGTGCATGCCTCAAGGGAAAACAGGACAGCAGCTAGAACTGTACGAGCTAATAATTCAAGTGAATTTTTCAGTCTGGGTAGACCGAGTTGAACAGGGATGCGAACTTTTAGCGTAGGCAAACCAACAGAAAATGAACCAGCATGAAGCATAATAGCTGCTTGGTCCATTTTGTCCCATCAATGGAAGGGATCCCCAGGTATTTTTTATTTTGTTTTGTTTTTTTTTTTTATTTTTTTTTTTAAAGCCAGAGAAAATGGGCGAGTCAGACACATATTCAACATACACCCTATGTTTCCAGCATTGTATCTTTAAGACACATTGTTTCCAGCAGTGTTATCTTCCCCTGAGCTGAGCAACAAGACAAAAGTCTCCCGAGCTTTTGCACCTTAAAATTTCAAGCTGCTCTGAGCCCTCGTTGCACAAACGCCTCTGTTTTCCCTTCCACCGGTTTTGCTTCCCACCACCACCCCTCTTTTGTCTGCTCCCAGGACTGCTGACTCCAGCCGGGCCTGATTAAAGGCGGCCTTGGCCCCAGGAAGGCTGAGCACCGGCACCGGGGATAGATGGCGGAGCGCCGGGGCCCTGGCTGCCGGCACGAACGGCTGCTCGCCTCAGCCGCCGAGAAGCCGCCCCCGCCGCCGTTTTCTAGGCCAGGCCCGAAACCCCCTCGCCTGTGGGGGAAAGATGGCTCCCGCCCGGGGCCGCCCGTCGGGGCGGATGCGGCTGAGGCCGCGCTTCCTCCCGAGCGGGGCAGCCGCCCGGCCCCCGGGGGGTCTCCCACCACCCCCTGGAGCCTTTCCCCCCATGTGTGTGTGGGGGACGGAGGACACCCGCCGCCCCCCCCCCCCCCCCGGCCGCGCCCTGCGGCACGGGGAGGGGCCGCCCCCCCCCGGCTCTTCCCGCCTCGCTCGCTCTCCTTACCGCACCCCCCTCCCCCAGGCGAGATGGACGCGCCCGCCCCTAGCGCCCGTGTGCGGCGCGGAACGTACCATCGCCTCATGAGGGGAGGGCGAAGGGGAGAGGACAGTTCCATCGCCTCAAAGCGGGGGGGGGGAAGGGGGGGAGTAACCTTCCGCTGCCTCATGGCGGGATTCGGGGGGGGGGGGGGGGGGGGGCAGCAGGGGGAAGGGAGAAGAACGGATCCGCAGCCTCAAGTCCAAAGGCGAACGGGAAGGACGACCGGGGAGAGGGAAGGAGAAGGAAAGCGGGGCGCGATGCCGCCGGGCAGAGCGGCGGGGATGCGGCGGGCGGTACTAACCGCCCCCCCTCCCCCCTTTCCCCGGGGATGAAGACGGGGGGGGGGGGGGGGGGAGAAGGGGAGAAGCGTAATGGCCCGCGTCCCCCACCCCGTTCCCCCGGCGGTGCCCGGCTCCCTACCATGGCGTCGGCGGGGCGCGGCGGGCGGCGGAGCGCGGTGCGGCGGCGGCGGCGGCTGCTGCTCCCCTCGGCTGCTGGGCGCGGCGCGGGCTCCGGCAGCAGGAAGGGAAGCAGCGAAGGCGCGAGCCGGGCGGAAACGCTGCCGACGTCACGGCCGCCGTGCCCGGAGGAGGAAGCGGTTGCTATGGTGGGAGCCCTGCGTGGCAACGCCCCGGAGCGCCCCCCCCCCCCCCCGCCTCACCGCTCCCGCCCGGCCGACGGGGGGGGTGGGGTGGGGTGGTGGGATGCCCAATCACAGCGGGAGCCGCCGGGTGATTGACGGCGGCCACGCGGCCGGCCGGCCAATGGCGGCGGCCCCTCTGCGAGGCGGGGCGGGATTACCTGCCCCAAGGTGTTGCGGCGGGCGTGGGGGGGGGAGAGGGTGTCGCTGAGAAGAGAGCTGTGGGGGGGCTGGATGAGCCGTGAGGAAAGGGGCGTGGGGAGGGGGGGGGGTCAAAAAGAGGATTTGGGGTGCCGGTGAGGGGGGCCGAAGGGGACCGGGGCAGTCGTGAGGAGGTTGGGGGGGGGCGGCAATGAAGGGGGGGGGCGCAGGAGGAGGCGTTGAGGGGCGGCTGTGGGGCGGTCGCGGCCTTGAGGCGAGGAGGAGGGAGGGCGGCCTGACAGAGAGCGGATGGGGGCGGGGGGTCAGGAGAGCTGGGAGGGGGGGGGGGAGGAGGAGGAGGAAGTGTAGGGCTTTTCTTTTTCTCTCTTTTTTTTTTTTTTTTTGAGGTTTTTTTTTTACTACCTACTTTGGTGCGATCTCAGTCAGGCACTCCTGATTGGCCCAGGCCGGCGGCTGCTGTGGAAAACCCTGTGCATTTCTTCCCGGCGGCGGCGGTGGCAGCACCAAGCCCCACCAGCCCCAGCAGCAGCAGCAGCAGCAGCTCCAACCAACAGCAGCCGCGTCCCCCCACGAATCATGAGCGGCATCTATTTCAGGTGGCTGAAAACAATGAACGGGTTGTCCTCCTCCGGACAAAGCTGACCGCTGAAAAAAACCGCTGCTGCTGAGAGCCGGGGCATGGGCGGGGGGGGGATGGAGGGTGTGTGAAACTCGGAGAAGCTGCTGTTCTGTGTTTATTGCGGTACTGCTCGCTCTGAAACGCTACGGAAACAATTCCTTCATGTTTCTGGGCAGTGAAGCTCGGGCTTTCTCTAATCAGATTACAGAAGCAGCTGCTAATGCTAAAAAATGTATAGACAGTTAGGTTTCATCACTGGATTCTCACTTCAGTCATGTTCCTGGCCTGAATCGATGAGCAAAAAAGCCCCGGCATGAAGCTTATTTATTGAGTCTCTGCCTGCTTGTAAGCAGAAAACAAAAGACTCGATTGCATGTTTTCAGGGCTGGGGTATGAGGCAGCAATACTTCATACTAGGTTACAGCTAGCATGAAGCTTCAATACTAAAGGTGTGAGCCATATTTGACAGTTTTCATCCATATTTCTGTTCTAATTAAGGGTGTACATTATGATTTCTCCCCCCTCCTTGCGGCATACCCCAGTAGATGTCTTTTGTAGATGCTGTTATGCCTGTTCACGTTAGATAGAAGTTGCTGAAAGACCCCATGTTGAAGATGCATGTATTGAAAAAGCAGGCCTATTGCGTTAGGCTCTTGTGTTGGGTGCCATAGGCAGGCCTGGGGTCCCTCTTGCAAGAGCATTTGCATGTGATTTGTGGTGAAACTAGCAAAAGACCTATCAGTATGACTTAGACTTAAATTGGGGTGGGTGGGTAGTTCTTCCCTAGTCTCTTTGCTGATGTATTTAATCAAGGAATGCTTAAATTTGCACCAAAGTCTTAACTGACTTTTGGAAGTAGTAGCAAGAATTGAGTAGGGACATGTTTGTTTTTTGTTTTTTAAACCTACAGTTCCAAAACAAGTCAGATAAAATACTTGTGTATAGTAGACCTTCAGTCCTACAGATAAGTTTCTCTGGACAACTTGTTCTGGTCCTGCCATGGCTGTTGGCCTGGTGGCACTGCATGCTGGGTGGCTGGGAGAGAAAATCAAGGCAGGTGCTGTTTGACAATGGGGACCTCCCTGCACAGTGCCATACCAGACCTCCATCTCTGGTGGCACGTAACAGAGACCTGGGGCAGCTGTGCTTTGTAGTCTTAATTAATGTGGGTAATTTGTCTGTTACTGTTCCAACCTTGCTCTTCATAGATCGGTTTCGCTATGAAAGAGGGGTGCAGAAGTAAGACATCCTGGGGAGGAGGGGAAAGGATGATGCAAGGCCATGAGAACAGGGTTAGGGCTGTTTCATGTTGTATACTTATAAGGGAAAATGAGTTGGAAGTGGCCTGTTGGCTCAGTCTGTTTCAAGAGGTCTTGTTGCATTTTTGGAAACACTGCAGTGGGTTGAGAAGGTATCTAACTTGTTAAAGGAACCTCAGCAAGGACAGGAACTCCTTCACCAGCAGAGTATGGGAGATCTCTCTCACTTGTTTCTGTCTTATGGGAAAGATGTGCTTGCTCTGGGAAGGGCACTGTCTGAGAACAGTGATGGCTTTTTGAAAGGTCTCATTCCCCAAAAGACACCTTCCCTGGTGAGGCATAAACACAGTGGCTGTGGTGCTCTGAGGCTAGGGGCAGGAACTGTGCACTAAGATGCACCCACAAGTGCATGGCTTATGGTGGTACTAGCCTGCCTTAGCATAGGGTTCCACAGACTCCGTACCAGCACGGGCACTGGGAGCTCCAGCTCTGCACTGGGAGCTGCCTGCCGGTGATTAGCAGCACGAATGTCACAGTTTGGGAACTCCTGCTGTATGTAAATCGTATGCTGCTGCTTGTGTAGGGGAAGGGGAGTCTGTTTTTCCAGTCCTGTGCTGCTCTCTGACTCGACAGCCCCGCTCCTCATGTGCCTGTGACCTTAAGCATCACCCCAACCGTTTCCAGCGCTGCGGTTTCCCTCAGGGCTTGCAGCAGGGTCCTCCTGCGGCAGCTTCGTAGCTGTCGTCTCAGTGCCTGAACCGAGGGGAAGCTCCCTGTTTTGGGGAGGACGGGAGGGAATTTTGGTGCTTCTTTTTACGAGCTCCCTTTCCATCAGTCCTGCCCTTTTGACGGGATGGGGACATGGGGCAGAGGTGAGGAAGTCGTGCCTTGTGGCTTACTGCCACACTGACACTAACGCTCTCGTGGCTTACTGCTCCGCTAATGCATGCCCTGCTGCTGCGGTGGTGTACCAGCGAGCAAGGTTAAAGGCTTCTCGGAGTGAGACTTACCCCTTCATCCCCAGGGTTTCAGCGCAGTACAAGGTTGTTACGAAGACAGAAATGAACACTGCGGATTGCCACAGTATTGTGGAGATGGAGGGTTTTTTACTAGCTTTGCTGCTTTTCAACACTAAGGGTTTTTTTTTTTTTTCTAGCGTTAGTGCTATAAATAAGCTAGACTAAAAGCTCAAGCTGGATGTTTGGATGAACCATTTCTAAAGGCGAATCCCCCTCCCTCTCTTAAGGCAAATGCAGTTAACCTGAAACTTCCCCTCCAAAAAATCCATCCCCCAGCCATGAGGGAACCCAAAAAATTTAAGCAATCCTCTAGCTGGTGGTGAGCGCTTTGGCTCCAGTCTGAAACACCAACGTGAACTGCAGCCGACAAAGCGCCTGCCCAGTGAAGGACCGCTTCAAAACCCAGCATGGTCAATATAAAAAATCACCCATGGACTCCCCTTTGTGAACAAGACCCTCCATCAGCAGAAACCAAAGATCAATACATCCACCTCACCGACTTTCTAGCATTTGAGATGGTGACTACTTGCTTACTTTATATGCCTCAGCTATTTGAACTCCCCCTCCCGTCCTCCAAGCTACTGACTCATTTCCTCCTCTAAAACCTTCCTTTTTTAGCCTTTCACTCTGAAGTATTTGGTGGCTGTTTTGAGCTGCCTGCTCCATGCCTTACTTAGGCAAACTCCTACATGACAGCCCTGCAAGCCTTGCTTTTGTACCATGGAAATTGGGGTTTTTTCCCCCCAATACTTTCAGTTCTGAGAAGCAGTTTTAGCTCTTGACTGTGCTCTTAGGCAAATTGTTTCTTTGGTTTTGGAAATCAGGGAGGCAGACAATTGGCAAAGCAGCTGGTGAGCTGAGACTGCCACTGCTTATGCTAATTGCTGTTGTCTCCCTGTTAGCCCCCACTTCCCCCATCTGTCTGCATCCACCTGCTGTCTTTTCAGACCCTTTCGCTCGCAGTTCGAGCACGGATCGCAGAGACTCCTCCTTGGCTGGACAACCGCTCTGCAACTGCAGAGCACCCGGCCAGCAGGATCAGGCCCTGACTTTAGGTGCTGTCTCATGCAGCAAAGAAACAGGCGGTGTCCCCCTTGTGCAAGGCCTGACGTGGTGGTGGCCCTGAGCTTTGGTCGAGGCTGATGGATGCTTCCTGTAACCACGCTAGCTGAGTGTGCCTGAAATGTAGTCCTTTTTTCTCAGGGCTTATGGAATATTGGCTCCGTGCTCTTGGCGTCGTAAGGCTCAGCAAAGATAATTTTAGACAGGAACAGAAAGTCTCTGTAAACCTTACAGTCATAGCTGCTTCACTGGCAGAAACAAAGGCATGAGAAGCCCATTGCTGTGCGTTGCTGAAACGTTCTGCTTAGCAGATGCACTGGAGTAAAAATTTAAAGGGAAATTTGGGGGGAGGAGGAGAACCTAAAGGTGATTTCCTGCAACTGCTGTGATGCTCCGTTCCTTTTCCGAGGAGACAGTGCTGCACAGCAGTCAGCGGGCAGGAATCAAGAGCCTGGTCCAGACCCCTGCCCTGGCTTTTGGGTGAGGCTGGGCAAGCTGTTTTTCGCCTTTACCGTAGTTTCCCGTTTGTGAAGCGTTAACGTTGTTGCTGCCTTTTCCATAATGCAATTCGAGATTTAGTGGCGATCGGAGCTGGATGTTTTTTATAAACACGTGCTATTTTTGCAGTAATGAAAAGGCTGTCCTAAATTGGTAAAGATGAATGCCAGAACTCGTATTCTTTTTAATTTGCTCTCAACTTGCACAATTGCTGCAGGTTGCAATCCTTTTAATTTCCGTACAGTAAAAACTGCAGGCTATGAACAACTGGACCAAACTCTGACCCTGCTTGCTGCTGTAAAACCTGACTAATTTTATCAGCCTCATCAGAACCATTCTGGACTGAGTGGGATGGGGAAGGCAGCCCGTTACCCCTGGGGCATTTTCACCACTAGAAGGATGAAAGAGGAAGTAACTCAAAAAGGCAGCTCAGGAATGGAACAGCCCCATGTTGATTTAAATATGCAAGAATGTCATCAAGCTACTCTCCTACCTGGTGTGTTTAATTTATTTTTTTTCCTTTTTTTCCTCTTTTCTTTGCTTTTGTTGTCAGTAAAGTGCCTGTCCAAAGTACTTTGTATGATGAGAATGAAACGCATCCTGCCCCAGAATCAGCTTAAGGACTAGCCACTGCTCAACTCTCGCTTAAATCCTCAAAATAGGCATTGAGCAAAACTTACAATGATGTGTTGATTTCCCTGCGTACACGTGAATTGGATCTTAAATCCCCCCTCAGTCTGACACAGGAGGCTCATGTTGAGCATACTGAGGCCTTGAACTCCTCTGAACCAGCGGGTAAAGCTGTAAGCAGCATCTCTGGCTGTATTACCCGAATGCTTTGCAGCGTTTAGTGCGGTTTACACTTCCTGAGCTGTTGCTGTAAAACAGGGCTGCGTGTGCAACCCCTTTTATAGAGGGGAAGGGCTGAGCCGAGAGAGGTTTCGTGACTCTCCCAGCCTCGGGCAGGAAATCTGTGGTAAGTCTGATGAAGCCTTCACGGCTTTTACAGGGCAACACCCTAACCTTTAGGCCATCTCTTCTCTGCGCATGTAAGATGATAATGCTGCTGCATTGAATGTGGCATGGCTGCATGGTTTTCTCAGAGAATAAGCACTTGTGGCTCATGTGGGCTTTGTTCCAGGTGTGGAGGTGGTTGCTGCTGAGATCTATCTGCAGTGCCATTAACGATTTTTTATTTCCTGACTAAATTAAGCCCACTCCTCTCACACTGTGACCCAGACAGAAGGTTGTTGTAGCAGGTTGTTTTTTGTTTGTTTTTTTTTTTTTTTTATGATAGGATTTGCGCTTAGCTGCATCAGAGTAACAAAGAAACTTCTTGGAGGTGTGCTGCTCCTGCAGGAGGGCTCTTCTGGCTTGGGAGCTGCAAGCCTGTTTGTTGGGACTGTGACCACTTGCTGAACATGTCTAGGTTTAGCTCTCAGGAATGGGGGGAGCTTGGCTCCTGTACCTGAGGTGGTTAAAATTGGGGGTTCATTCTAAGGCGAGCTTCTGAGGGTAAGATTAGATGGTGCGTGAATTAGCCCTACCACATGTATCACCAATCGTGCAGGGTGCTGTACAGGCACAGACTAAAAAATCCCCACCCTAATCTGCTTACTGTCTAACCATGAGATAAGAAACGCATGGGGTAATGAAAAAGGAAGCAATGAGACCATATTAGTCAGCATGACGGGTGCTCATCAACAGCAGCCTCATAGCTGGGAAGGATTTGCTAGAAGGTAGAGAAAGCCCCTTCAAAACTATCCAAAGATTGCGAAGTAGCGCTGAATGTGATTTTTGGGGATGCGGTGGTGTACGAGGGGGGTGCTCTGAGAATTTAGAGGCCTGAGTTGCAGGCAGGTATGGAGAGGTAAGCACTCATTTCCTAAGCACAGCCCCGGCGCTGTGACACCGGTGAGATGCCACAGAGCTGTGGCCTAAGAGCAGGGAGAGCTGGCTGTGCCAGCGGCAGGATGTGCTCGCTTAATTTTTTGCCTTCCAGTATATCAGGTAGTCTAAAACAGGGTGTTGCTTTCCCGGTGAACCTGCCTTACACGTAGACGAGACTCCTACTGTTTCCGCTCTTGGACTGTGCAAGGTGAGGTGGAGTAGGAGGATATTGCAGGGAGACAAACTGGAAAAGAGGAGGGTCTCACTGTGTTTCCTCTAAGTGTGCAGGTAGACAGCACTCAGCCATGGACGGGAACCTCTGACAGTATCCTTGACCTCTCTCCTATCTGCATTGTGGGTGTGATCACAGCAGGATGTGGTCTTTATGTGTAGATCACATCCTGCTGTGATCGCACGCAGGATCACAGTGTAGATCAAGAATGGGGTAAAGAGTGGCTTGATAGCTATAGCTCTACTAGCCATCTGGGCTGATAGCAGGGCCACAGTGAGCTATATATTGTTGTAGAGGTTGGTGTTCTCCAAGGAAGTGGCTGTAGGGAAGTCTCCACTGACAAATAAGGTAGTGTGAGTGGAGCAGCCCTTTCCCACCACCCTCTTTAGATCTGTTCTGCGCCTGGATCTGTGATGGTCGCCCACGCGTGGTGTGTACTGGCTGTCCTCTGGCACACTGCCTAGAGAAAAGCTAGCTGCTCTGGTGGGACGAACCAGCTTGGTGGGCCCGTGTGTTTCCAGTCTTCAGCAGCCAGTGGTGCCTTTCTCAGCCATTGCATTGCTTGAGAAGCCCAGCTCAGATCTTTTGATGGGTAGTCACACAACAAGCTGAACGTGGGTGCTGGCAAGGAGCGTGACTTGCAGCTGTGTTTCTGAAGGAGGCCAGGAAGCACAGGTTGCCAGTCAATAGTGTACGGGCTGAACTTGGCCTGCTAGAACAACTTCTTTGTGCGGGCTACCCTGCAGTCCTTCCCCAGGGCTCTGACACTTCTGCTGGTTCAAAAGGACCTGAATGTAACCAAAACACAACTCTTGGACAGTGATTCCACCATCACAGAAATCTTTCTCCCAACATATGATGCTTTGCTCTCACAGTGCTCAAAAAGGTACTTCTGACCTCCACTCCAGCTCCAGGGGCCTTGCCTCTGGGCAGGTGGTTGATTTACTCTCCTCTCCTGGTTCTCAAGTCTCTTGGTCCCAGGTTCAAGGTAGAGGTGGCCCTGCAGCTGTGAGATGTCTTGCTGGGGAGGCTGGGCCCTGAGGCAGAGCAAGGCTGGTGTTTCCCTGCAGTTTTGAGTGTCCATCACAGGCAGGTGGAGCGGGAGAGCACAGGGCTGTTGTCCCCTGCCAGGCCAGCTGCCTGCTGGTGACTGAAGGGGCAGGGCACCATCTGGTGGCATGAAAGGAATTTGTCCACCAGTCTGTCGGAGAGCAGTCCTGGCTTTTTCATCCAGATAGAAACTAGTAGTCTCCAACTTTTCCCCCCGGCTTTTTTTTTTTCCCCTCTTCCTCAGCGTTAAGTCCCTCTGTGGCTTTCCCTATACCTCCCTGATGCGCTTGTTGCTCCCCAGCTGCTGTGATGACCTCTTGCAGAGAGGCTTAAGATGACAAACTTGGCCAGCTCCAGTTCGTTCCTGGAGCGTGGTACAGTTTCTCAGTCTGGGAAGGAACATTACAGAGCTGCAGAGGGAATTGCCCAAGGAGAGGCTCTGCTAGGGCCTGAGATGTGACAGCGCTGTCCCTTTAGAGCTGTCCTTGGTCAGATCAGAAGTCTGTCTAGCCTAATATCCTCTTCCTGACAGCAGATACCTAGGGAAGGACAAACGAAGGCAGTGAGCTGGCAGCAGGAGATCAGCTAGATGGTCTGCCAGCCTCCAACGTGCAGGCAGGAACATCGTGAGTTTGACATCATGCCTCTCTTTTGAATAACCTGTGATTTCATCCTTCCTGCTTTTGAGTCATCACCATTTGAACCCATAAAGGTTCCTAGTGTTCACTACACCTTGTGGAGGGGCAGCTGGGCAGGAGGCTTCTGCCCTGGGCCAGGAGGTGGGAACAGCTGTCCGAGGTTGCATGGGCATTGTTCATCTCATGCTGGGGCTTGTGGCTCAGAGCACATTCCAGAAAGGATTGGTGGCATGTCACTGCTGTCTCTCTTTTCCAGATCCCTTGGAAAGACCAGATAAGCCAGATGTGTCCAGATTGTGGATCTGTTAATCTTCAAGCAGAGAGGAGCAGTGGCACACAGCTGAGAACCAGGTGTCAAGGTGGACCTTAAGGAGCGAGCCTTGTACATGAGCTGTCTGTATGAGATGGGGTGGTTTGGCTCCTCCAGATCCCCTGAGACTCCTGAACTGTTTGAGGGCTACTGGACACTTGAGCTTGACTGTTCCCTAAAAAAGCAGTGCCAAAAATCAGGTATAGAAAAGTCGAGGCCTGTTGTTTTGTGAAAATCATGGCTGTCCAAGCTCTTTCTCATCCAAATCCTGTTTTTTGACAGGGTCTTGCTTCTGTTTTGGTGTCTCCTGAAACCTGGATACTGAGGATTGAGGTGTTTCTACCCTCTGCTGTCAGGTTAGACAACCGCTGGTGTTTCTCCAAGCAGACCAATTTCATGCACTTCCCTTTCATTTTGCTGTTGGGTTCCCATAGAATTATTTAGGTTGAAAAAGAGCCATGAAGATGATCAGAGGGCTGGAGCATCTCTCATATGAAGACAGGGTGAGAGAGTTGGGGTTGTTCAGCCTGGAGAAGAGAAGGCTCCGGGGAGACCTTTTAGCAGTCTTCCAGTACATAAAGGGGGCCTACAGAAAAGGTGGGGAGGGACTCTTTATGAGGGAGCGTAGCAATAGGATGAAGGGTAATGGTTTTAAACTGAATGAGGGGAGTTTTAGATTAGATACTACAAAGAAATTCTTTCCTGTGAGGGTGGTGAGACACTGGAACAGGTTGCCCAGAGAAGCTGTGGATGCCCCATCCGTGGAGGTGTTCAAGGCCAGGCTGGATGGGGCTTTGAGCAACGTGGTCTAGTGGGAGGTGTCCTTGCCCATGGCAGGCGGGTTGGAACTTGATGATCTTTAAGGTCCCTTCCAACCCAAACCATTCTATGGTTCTATAAGACCTTTGAGATCATCGAGTCCAACCATTAACACTGCCAAGTCCGCCACAAAACTATGTCCCTAAGTGCCACATCTGTACATCTTTTAAAGAACTCCAGGGATGGTGACTCAACCACTTCCCTGGGCAGCCTGTTCCAATACTTGATAACCTTTTCAGTGAAGAAATTTTTCCTAATATCCACCCTAAATGTCCCTGGTGCAACTTGAGGCCATTTCCTTTTATCCTATCACTTGTGACTTGACAGAAGAGTCTGACCCCCACCTTGCAGCAACCTCCTTTCAGGTAGTTGTAGAAAGTGGTAAGGTCTGCCCTGATTGACCTCCCATGGGACATCCCATCAGCTTCCCTGTTCCTTCACTAGTGTCTCGGATTCCCGGAGCAGTGCTGT
Source organism: Numenius arquata (assembly GCF_964106895.1). Classification (NCBI taxonomy): domain Eukaryota; kingdom Metazoa; phylum Chordata; class Aves; order Charadriiformes; family Scolopacidae; genus Numenius; species Numenius arquata. The sequence continues at coordinate 52,699,104 of NC_133577.1, forward strand.
CCCCTGTTTTCTTCAGACTGGAGCCACAGTAGCCCCTAGAAGACACTCATCTGGCTCGTTTTTGTCCCTTTTGTCATGTAACCAAATGCAGGTACTTCCTGGCCTGTGAAGGTGTCCCAGCACAGCTTGCCTGCCTGGGGTGGAGAAAGGGCTGCAGAACTCTGAGGAGCAGGCTGTGAGCTAGGAGTTGTGCCAGGCTCTGAAACAGGTACCCCTGCACTAAAAACCACCTTGTTCAGTGTTTAGGTCTGACTGCTCTCGGTGCTCTACGAGAGGGCAGCACAGGACTGGTTTTCCATTACCTTTGTGCCTTCCACGTAAGCAGGGAAAAGCAGTGGGGCCACTGAAAGGCCATCTTTGCAAATTCACATGTTGCCACCAGAGAGCTCCCATCCTTCACACCAGTTCAAGGGTGAGGAAATAATGGCCAACATGACAAAAAAGTCCCTCAGTCTCCATGGCATCCCAGCTTTCATTGTAAGAGGCAGACTCTGTGATGCTTGTTCTGCCTTTAAAAAGAAAATATTATTCTTTTAGTGCTTGGCAGAGTTTTGCCCCTCCGTTGCAGGCTTCTTATGAAAGGGGGAATGTTGCGGCTGGCTAATCCAAGAAAACACAGTCAGCAGGTGAAAATCTGGTGGCAGCAATACAGTTTTTCTATCTTTGGTGGTTTGGACAGTCTTGCTGATGGAATAGCAGGGCTTGAGAGGGTCTGCCTGAAGCACTAGCCTTGCTGCTAGTAGCCCTACAGAAGAATGTGGCACTTCTGCTTGCGTCCGTGACTTACAGTTCTAGAAACAGTGTTGGCACATGCAGTAGGTTTAGTTTTGTACTAGTTTGAGTTTGTAATCGCTAGTGATATCACTTTTCCTGTTTAATTACAGGGCTGAAGCATTAACTCCCACGAACAACGTAATTCTGGCCTTTCCCATCCACTTTCCTTCCTTCCAATACCTGGCTCCTTTTCCTGCTCTTACCTGGCACTTCCATACATATATTCCGTTCTCCCACATTTCTGCTTTGCTGAGGAGACAAATCTTCCACACTTGGAGGAAAAGATGGGTAATTGGTTTAGCTCATTGAATATGTGAAACTGATAACTGAAAAATCACTCTCGGATGAGCAGTCCGAATGTTACAGTGATTTGGGAATAATGACTGTGCTCCCTTTTTTGGGGGCTGATGTGATGTCTTGCCTTCCTTCGGCACCTTTCCTCCCTGCTTCTTACCCATGCTGAGAGCCTGAGGAAGCCCTGGCTCACCTGGAGCCTGTGAGACATCAGCCAAGGAGCAGTTCTTCCCTTTGTGGCCATCCCCATGGCATCTTGGCAGAGATGAATCTGCAAACTAATAGTCTCAGCTCCCAGCTCCAGCAGAGATTGAAGGGCCCATCCTTGCAACGGCTCTCAATTTGCTCAATCTCCTGCATTTTTGTTTAGACACCCCTTTTCTGTGGTGCCCTATACCTGACAGAAATCTTAAAGGAACTGAGGGTTGGGGAGCATAAGGCACTAGAGGTAAAAACAGTCACAACTCATCAGACCTTGTGTCTCTTGTCCTGCTTCAGAGCCACTTCAAAGGACCTATCTGCCATCAGTACCTAAAGTCCATACCTCAAAAAAGTAGCAGTAGCCTGATATTTAAAAAAGCCCTTACCTCTAAAGCCTCAGACCAGTGGGTGTCAACTGTGTGACCGTGCCCCAAAGGTTGGCTGCTTCCTCTCCTCGCCTTGTTGCTGGGGGATGATGAGTGAGGGCCATGCTTGGCTGTAGATGTGGCCAAGAGGCAATCCTGTTCAAAGCCAGGGTGCTCTCTTGGGGAACACGGTGCAGAATCATCAGACTCCCTCCTTCCTGGAGCAGAACATTGTGCTCAGTGTTGTGGGAGTTTGTATTGCAATTTATTGTGCTCTGAAAAGGGTCTGGTGGAGATCTAGGCTTGTTTTTCACTGCGTGTCTTACTTCTTTCTTGGAGTCCTGCAGGTAGGTAAATTCCCTGCAGGTTTCATTATCCTGAGCACTGACATGCAGTCGCAGGATGGAGGAAATAGGTCCATAGGTAAAGGTAAAAACCCATGTTAGTCTAGAAAGCGTGATCTTCAAGGGAAGATGGAGGGAATTGGAAGGTTGGTTAGTTTAAGGAAGAGAGGACTTCAGAGGCTATAGCAATCTCCAAACATATGTGAGGTCAGCTGCCAAAGAGTAATGTGTTCTTTGTGTTCATGCCAGCTGAAGACAAGCTGTATTAGTCTTAGACCGCAGCAAGGGACATTGGCGTTTGGGATCAGAAAAATGTTTCCAAGGGTGAGGATAGCAAACCAATGAACTAGGTTACTTGGGAAAGAAATGAATGTCCTTTCTTGCAGGTTCTTGAAAAGCAGCATCAAGAACAGTGTATCTTCCATCCGTGTCCTCAGTTGGTCTGTCAGAGCAAAGGGCCTCCACAGCAAAAGTTTCTGCAGCACAGAGAGAGGAGAGTGGAAGCACACCTCCAGTGACCTGCCTGGCAAGTCTCCCTCTTCATAGACCTAGGATCTGCAAAGGTTGTGTGCCATGCCTGTTGGAATCTGAGTTACATAGCGCCAGGGAAGAGCAGAAGGAAGCCCTTCAAAATCCAGGTGGTTACCAGGATAATAATTTTACCACAGGAAACTCAGGACACATCTCTGGCACTTTTCAGTTCAGTGTGGCTTCTTTCTGACCCTGACTGGAGTTAGCAGTCCAGAAACATTATTCTTGCCTGGGGAGACAAGCCTGTTCTGCAGTGTTATACCTTCTCTGGTCACGACCAGTTCTGGCTGCACTGGCCAGTAGCATCACGCAAGATTGCCCCAAGCTGGACATAGAAGCTTGTAGCAGTCCTAAGTACAGGTCTGCCACTATGTCCCTGTTTCCAACAGGAGACTGCAGCAGCTCTGGGTAGTTTGCAAGAGGCCCCTGGGGGCACTGGCTTTGTTCTTGAGAGTTCTGGATTAGGCTGAATTGCCAAGGAGAGCCAGAAGCTTGTGCTCTCTGACACACACAGTGAGCTCCGTCTTGCTGAGGAGCAAACCAGCAGAACTGAACAGCCGGCCTGGAGATGGAGATCTCATCCGCAAAACAGTCTCCCTCCTGCTGAGTTCCCTGCTCTGGGTGTAGAGCCTGATTCTCACTCCAGCACTCAGGGATTTTAAATGGGGTGTGAATTAATGCTGGTGCCATATGAAGTGTCCTGTCTTTCTCCCGAGCAGTGAAAAGGATCTTAGGCATGAATGGGAATTGGCTCCAGTGATGCAGCAGCTGCAAAATGAATTCCACTTTTAGCTGAAATAGGTTGCATTTTGACTCATGCATTTTTGCTATCCAGATTTGCACTAGAAACTTATATCTAAAGAATGTATATCTTCAGTGATCATCAGAACAGCTTCCTGGCCCAGAGCAATCCTGCTTTTCTAACAGAGCTGCAACACAACTGTGTCAGCACCAAAACCCTGGATGGAGATAGGCATCCTGGAAGGCTGTCTGACCTGTAAGGGTGCTTCAAAGCAGCGAGACGCTTGCAGCTGTGAACCTGGTACATGTTTCAAAAGGTAGGATGGGTATGGGGGCATACATATTGGAAGATCAGCGTATGCTAGCGTGCATCTATGTGTGAATATCCACAGGCAAAAAAGAGCCAAGGCTCTTCTAGAGCGGGAGAACTTGCTTCATCATTTATTTACATGCCCTAACACTTGCATTTTCATGATGCTTAGATATTTCATGTATTTGCCAGAACAAACACAGCACAGGACTCTTCTAAGCTGTTGATGAAATCATTGAGGGCTCTGTGTCTACTTGTGATTTTCCACTTCCTTAGGTTTACTTTGAGATGTGAGCATAAAATCTGGCACTCACAGGCACCATGTGGATTTGTGATGGTCTTGGGAGCGCTGCTTCTCCATAAAACAATGTCTTGATCACATCCAAGCACAGATGTTGTTTGTTTGTCTGTGACAGGTGTAGCATCAATGATTTGCTTGAGCCATCCAAGTCATGCGTTAATGGAAATTCTTTAAAGAAGTTACAAATAGTTCATTTTAGTACACTGGTTCGGTAAACACTGCAGGGAACTCTTTGGAGGAGAGGCTGAATTATATAAATGAGAGAGTTATGTATAGAGGGGAAATGGACAGCTTTTTTATGACATATTACAGTGGTTATCAAGCCTTATGGTTTTGTCAGCCATCTAAGGATGTTGCATGTATTTTTTTTGTCCTTAAAATTCCAGCTGCTGGAAGGAAGATATTGCATAAGAGTCTCCGTTTTCTCATTTTAAAAAAGCAAGTTTCTAACCCTCGTGGTTGCTTAGAAAAACATGAAAACATGAGCTGAGTGTTCCAGATATGATGTTGAAATCAAAACCAAACACAATGGAAAACTTGGTTCATAGCTTTAAAATCCAGACGGCAAATAAACAGCCTTAGATTGGCTTAGAAATTCTGCAGTTTGGAAATGCATCAATATCTGACTTCTGGGACCGGACTGCTGGCGTGAGGGCACATGTGATTTTGGAATCAGAGTGTAGTCTCTTTTTGGTTAGACAAGACTGATTTTTATAAAATGTAAATATTTCTTTAAAATAAAATATTTTTTTAATATTTCTCTGGTGAGAACATATCTTTTTCAAAACTTTCTTGAGCATTGCTTGAGTCTTATTTTGTCTCTTTTGTTTCTCAACTCGTTTTCTTTTGTTCTGAGTTGAGAATTTCATCCTGAATCTCTTTTGGTTCGTGCTTCTTTCCCTCTTGACTTTAATGTTTCTGTGTGGAGATTTTATTTTGGTTTAGTTTTGATGTTTACCTCAGATTTGGTGTTTTCTTCCTTTCCTCATTTTGGCTTCTTCATCCTATTCTTTGCTTTCCAGCTTTGTTTTGAGCCGTTGCTGGAAAATTCCACCTTGGGTGGTGGGTGATGTTGCACCCAGATATTGCCTTTTATCGGCTGAGCGCGTGATGTTTCTGAGTGGCTCAGTGCAGCCACTCAACGTCACATTGGAGCTCGTCTTCTCATGACTAGGGAAGTTGTTGGCTTGTTTCATTTTTTCCAGAGAAGATGACTGCATTTTTGGTGAAAGACATGCACAGTGCAGGAATTCATGGAGAGGGAATTTCAATTCTCCAAGCAGAACTTGGCCCTGAGGGTCTGTAGTGGCAAACTTTGTGGCCACTTCAGTGCTGGGCTGTTGGGTGGTGTGAGAGAAGTTGGAGGATGAAAAACAGAGATCCTTTTCTCTCCTATTCCCTACTTGTGTGACATGGCAGTGATGACTGCGTATCCTCCTTCATGCTTCAGCCTTCAGGCCAGGTTGTTCTTGCACTCCACTCCTGGAGCTAACAGGCAAATCCAAGCTCAGATGCTGGTTTGGCCCAAACTGTGGTGCTTTCTGAAAGTTGGAAGATGGAGGTCTAAACACACTTGCTGTGGGCCTAAGATATTGGTCTTAGGAGCTGGCTGGATTGGGCATAGGCCCAACCACAGCAGCCAGCCTGAGCTTAGTCCTTCCAGCATGAGTATTTAGAGTTCAAGCCAACAGGCAGCGATGAGAACAGAAACCCTGTTGTATCCCAGGCCTTAACCCTGCCCTTTGTCTTGCAGAAGAGTCCCCTTTTCTGACCTGACTCCAGGTTTAGGTCATGAACTGTATTCTGTATTTGCAGAATGAAAATAAAGGATGTGCAAAGCCCTGGTTATTGGAGCCCCAAGGAACAGCAGCGGGATGAGTATGACCTACACGGGAAGCTCAGGAGTATGCGTTGGGGAAGTCCTGGTCCAGGGAAGGTGAGGAACCAGCTTACAGCACTGTCCAAGGCTGACAGCTCATCTGAAGAGGATCCTGAGGGACATGGGACAGCTGTGGGTGCATGAATGAAAGAGAGGTATGATGGTGTGTTATAGTTATATAAGTTAGTATATCTCTGTGTAGCCCAGCTGCAGATGAAATAGTTTCTTTGGAGCCAGTACAGCTAGTGGCTCTTTTCCAGAAACGGTTATCTTGCTCTAAACCTGTCCTGGACTGTTTTGGAAAGGATATGGTTTCTCTCCTAGATTGTGGGAGGCAGGCTGCTTCCCGTGCATCTGCATTTAGGGGAGAAACCACAGGTGGGCCTTTGTGCTTCCACACAGTATTGAACCCTGCAACAACCCTTGCAGACTGCCATCTCTCTGCTTCTCGTCCAGGCAGGCTCCCAGAATTTAGGACCATTTCTTCCTTGGGGAAATTTCACCTAGATGAGATGATGTTTTTAGACCTGGACCACCCAGTGATTAGGATGAGACAAAGTACTATCCCGGGCATGATTTTTCTTTTCCAGAAGCCTTTCATTATTTTGTTAAGGTTAGAAATCCACATTATAAGCTCTGCAGCTCTGAGCATCATATGTATGAGATAGAAATGTCTTAACCATAGACAGGCTTGCTAGAGCTTAGTCGTTAGAGTCTTTGTCTCCAGAGCTTAAGCATTTGTATCTCTCACCCTGTAGTAGACCCGTGGCTGTCCAGGGCTTTGAGGCTATATGGATAATTAGTAGTTAAGCTTTTATATTCCATCTAATTCAGGCCTTTCGCAGCATTATTAACCTCAGATGGCCCCATATGTGCTGGGTGCAAGGCAAGGGCCTATCCATGCATTAAACAATGTATACGACAGGCTGCCAGAAGGTAGGGGCGTTTTAAACCAACAAAGAGAGGTGCCTCCAAGGTTCGGGTGCCATAGGCTGGACAGGACCCTGAGTAACCTGATCAAGCTGGATGTGCTTTGAGCGTTGAGCTGGACTTGATGACCTCCCGAAATCTCTTCCCAGCTATATTACTCTGTGATAAATTTACCAGCATGATACTGCAGAGGACTTGCTAGAGACCTGGTCGGAAATCTGTAACAAAACCAGTACATCTGGTAACAGACCCTGCATCCTGCCACCGAGTGAGCCTGCAGCATGCCCTAAGGTAGGCTGAGCTATCCCAGCTCGAATAAATAAAAGTAAGAGTGGCATAGCTGGGCAGAGAGGGAAGTGGGGAGAGGCATTCCTTTGAGCCACACATCAGTTCATGCCTCCTAGCACGGACTGACTTATCTGTGTTTGCCACCCTTTAATAAGTGGTGTGTACGCAAATTTCAGAGGAAGCTTTTGGATGGCATATAGTGATTAAAAGCACTTGAGCAGGCAGAGAGAGATATGCAAAGTTAGAGGTGGCGTGGCCAGGTCTGTGAAGATACAACACTGCTGGCCTCAAGAGCAACTGGTTACCCACTTCTCAAAACACTCATTTCTGAACTGCTACTTAAAATTCCTCAGTGAGGACTTTGCAGAAAGCATGACCTTAGAATGGGTCTGGTGGGACTTGTCATGCTTGCTGGAGCAAGATGCAGTAGCAGAAAGAGTGAAAAATCCCAATTTTTACTTTTCTTTACAGGCTTTCTCAGCCTCTCCTCAAACTCTGAAGCATGTGGGAGTTTGACCATCAGAGCCCAAATCTGTGAGCTGTGGTAGATCTGAAAGAAGTTGTTTCTGACAGATCTGATGCCTTCAGTGCTTATTTCTCCTTCCTTCTCCTTGCCCAGCTGGGATGTTGTTGCAAGGTGTCTGTGATGTTTCTCAGCAGTGTTTTTGATATTTGTCAGTAATGTCTGTGCCTGGTTGCTGGGTTTGTTTGGGAGCAGCTTGCTGGAATACTCTTATCTGAGAAACGCCTCCTGCAATTTATTTGTTCTCTGCAAGGAGTTTGGTTTTTCCTTTTCTTTTAAAACCAGGCTTGCTGTGTAAAGCATGCAGAAAATCTGTATTTTGGCCATGTTCTGTAATATTTGCTTGAAATTGGCCAATTCTGTAAATATTCTTGCCAATAAACTTGAGAGAATCAACAGAGAGCGAGCGAAGCTCTGTCATGTGGTATAGTAAGAAACTTTTTCAGCGTTGGTATATAAGGGATCTACTAAAATGTCTAGTGTCTTGTTAGGATATGGGTAGGACAGAACAGATAAAATACAGTGGTGGAAGAGGCCCTGAGTGTCCGTTTTGTCCATTTCCCTGTCTACATGCAGGGAAGAACTTCATCATAGCTGTTTGTCTCTCTGGTGTTGTGGAGTTTGTCCCCTCTCCTGGCAAACTGCTCCACATCTGAACAGGATAAACTGGATGTGCCTATTCCTGTGGTGTTTGTAGGGAATCTGGATCTGTTGTTTCATTGCATGCTGAAAGGCATGAATTCATTCCAGAATAAACTGAGCATGCATCTGGTTTACTGGTGTGCATGTTTGTGCTTCAAACCCTTGCTTGAGTGATTGCCTCATGGTGCTGCCATTGCCTCTCTGCATTCCCCAGAATTTTTCCGTTTGTGAGCAATTGTGCTTTGGGGCACTACATCTCTGTCCTAATGAGCTGGGGGAAAGTTTGACTGACCTGGGAATGCGGTAAGAGCTGCAGGATATTTTTGGAGAGTTACTGAATGGTTTGGCAGGGTGTTTTTACTGAAAAGATGCTCAGGTGAAAAGTCATGATTCCCAGTATAATACTGGGAAAATTTACATTTATGTCCCCATTCCTTGTCTGGATTGTTTCTGTAAGCCTTAGTTTTTGCAAGTTTTGTGCTGTGCAAAAGGAGGCAAGGTTAGCCCTCTCCTTCCTAAGGCTAGGAGGTGCCCTCCTGGCCTACAAAATACACACGTGGCTAAGGCATTGCCATGTGCTTCACGATGTCTCCACCACCACTCCTTCCACCTGTCCCCTGCACCCTCCTGTGCTATCCATACAAGCCCCCTTTTCAGTTTGTTAGGCTTAGAGGTATCCGATGTACTTCGTTTGCAGTGTGCCCTGGGCCTAAGAGACGAGTCCCTAACCCGTAGGGACTTACTTGCTGATGTGCATTGGAAGCTCAGGGCTTTTGGAGCTGGGTGCTGACTTTGTCCTAGGGACAGCAGGTGAGGAGTAACTTTGGCACTGCAACATCAGGAGGCAGATGACCTCGAAGACTGCAGTTTTGGTTTGCTATAGACCTGGAGACTGTGTGTCACCTGGTGTGAAGAGTTGGTACGTAGGCCCTGTGACCCTGGGGTGATGCAGAAAGTAGTAGAGGGAGGTGAAGCCAGGGGTTTCTGTCCTCTGCTAAATGAGATGTAATGCAGTGATTTTTGCATTCCAGGGTGTTTCTGTTGTCCTTTGGTATACATCAGCGGATATGAAGATTATTCTGAATCTTCTGAAATCTGAGGAGCCTGAGAAAAACAGGTGGATGGTTTGATTTGTAGCAGGAAAGAAAAAAGTGGGGAAACCGTAACCGTTAGAAATCTATTTCCACCACTCATCTCCAATAAAACTCTTTGGGGTACTATGCAGAAGGTGTAGGTTTGGAAGGAAAGGAATCTACCTTTGCATGTATCCTGGGACGTCTGTGAACTTGACAGCTGAAACGGATGGAGCCAAGTAGGAACACAGGAACAGTGCTGAACTTTGGGCCAGGAGATGTGTCGGGCCAGATGGGAAGGAATCTTGGAAAGAGCAGATGGCTCCCTAGCTTTTATATCTCCTGTTAGCCCCCAATGCACATGTATCTTTGGAGGTATATCCCTGAAGCATCCAGAAGAGTCAAGGAGATACTCTCCAGATGAAGGAGAATCGGCTCTGCTTCCTTCCTCAGCTCTGTCTCAGACACTGGCTGGATGTGACCTGTTGGCATCTGAGGAACTTCCAGGCTAAGATCTCTGCCTTTGGCAAAGTCCACATGGTAAATGAATAATAAAAGCTTTACTATTTAAGGGTGCGCATGGGGGGTGGTGGTGGAGAAGACCCCTCTTTTATAAGCCAGGGCCTCTGATTAAACAGGCAGTGGGTTCTTGCAATGGAGATTAGTTGAGCAGTGCTCTGTCATCCACACCGGTTGGATTGTTTACTTGCCGTGGGACATGCTGTTGAAGCATCCTTATTCCTGGACTTCAGCCATAGGATAATCATGTGGGTTTTATGTTCCCTTGTTTTCCCACAGGTGTTAAGGAGAGACTCAGAAATTGTTGGCCTTAGCACAGCCGCGGGTAGGACTGTGGTTGTGGGGGTTTGCAAGCAATGTGATCTCACCCATGACCCCAGATGCCTTGACAGAACTTGGCATCTCCCTGCACTACCTCCCCTTCTGTGCCTGGCTCATCTTGACTCCTCTGTAATTGGCACTGGGGATGTTGTGTTGCAAACATACCTTGCTGGAGAACATTTCTGCACTTCCTCACAGTCATGCCCCAAGTCAAGGTGTGGCTGGTTACCAGACTGGCTTCATGTTTTTTGCTGTAGATCCACTGCTGCCTTCTAGCATTGCTTTACGTCACACTCTTCGCTGTGGGCTTGCACGTGGGCTAAGCCTCCCTGGGACTGTCTGTCAGGTGGGCTTGCTCAGCCTCATCCCAGCTGAGGAGGTGTCCTGAGCTTGGCTGAGCCACAGGGCTTATGTATCATACCATACCTGGCCGCTTGCAAGGGGGATTGCCTGATTGCTAGGGTGGGCAGGAAGGGAAAGAAGGCAATTTCCTGGCCATGCTGTGAATTTTAGAGAAAAGATACATATGTGGGGTTTTGGGAAGGTGGGCTGAAAGGCTTCCATTTGGTGAGACGCTTGGGCAGTGGAGTTGCAAGGAGTGCTCAGGAAGGGTAGGAAGGGTCAGATTGGTACCTGAGCACTGGGGTGAACAGAATAAAGGCAGGGACCGAACAGGGAGGTTGGCCAGTGTGTTTTCATGGCTTGGAAAAGAGAGGAAAAGGAGGGACTTGCCAGCCTGTGTCAAGTATATGTACCTGCAAGCCAGTGTGAGGTGTCTGCAAAGTTTTACAGAACTGTTCTGGTCCTATAGGTCTCGCAGAGAAGCCAAAGAGTAAAGGGGATAAAATGTATGTGTGGTTCTATACACACCCTTGCCCCTTCTCTTGTTGTCTTCTGAAAGTGCAGTTCTCCTACATATGAAGCACTGAGCTTGTGGCAGGTACCACTTTGTTTCATGGCTTGGCAGGTTTTGCTGGCTGTCAAAAGGACAGTGGTTAGATTTGGACAATGTTCTTGAAGGGCTTTGTCATCCTTTACAGGGTAACTCTTCAGAACATTTATGCCCCCTTGGAAGTTATCGCTGTTGGTGCCTGTGCTTTTTGGTGTCATTTTGCTGGATAATCACTGGCATCGTCTGCCTCTGAGCACTCAGTGTATTATACAGCTGCAGTTTAATTTTTCCCCCTCTTAAAACTCCCACTGAGCGAATTGGTGTGGTTGGTGACCAGGGCAGGTATTCAGCTGTGTCAGTCTTCACAGGATGACTTCTCTACAAAATAGGCAAAATAGTAATTACAGCTAAAGCCTCTTATTTCTTCAGTTTAATTGTGTATGGCTGGCAGCGAGGATGTCAGCGAAAAAGCAGTGAGGTTCTTTTAAAATTTATATTAATGGGAATAGACACATGGGGGGAGATACAAGAACTGCTTCCAGCCTAGAAGCAGCAGCTGCAGAAACAAGTGCTACTTGTTTATCAAGACCATGGTACACCCAAGAGGAAGAAAGTGCACGAGGCTGGGATTCCGCAGTTGGGTCCCAGGTCTCAGCCCTGCTAATGGTTGCCTGAGAGCCCTAGGGAAATCATCCCACTTCCTACTTCCCGTTCTCCATTTGCTTATACTGGAAGCATCCTGAGCCAAGGATTGTCTCACAAAGTTGAGAGCTAACCGATGGCCCTCATCTTTTGGGCCATGTCCCCAGATGCCCACATGGCCTGGAACTGTTGACCAGCTGTTGGTTCTGCTTGTTTTTTTTTTCTTTCCAGAATCTCTCATCTCTAATTTCAACCGTTTGGCTACTGAATGACTCCTAGAGTGGCAGGACACATTCACCACTTAAATCCAATGGTGTGGGCTTCACAATAGAGGATGGCTTGCTGTGGGGACTGGTTGGACTGTTGTTCTTTTGAGCAAGGGTGAGAGGGTTTTGGAGAAAGCGGCTTTCATCCGGGGTCAGGGTCAGAGAGGACTGCAGAGGCAATTACTCTGTCTTCAGTGGGATCGCCCCCGCCTGCCACAGATTTCAACTCGTCTCACCCCAGCAGTGAGTCACACATTGTGGCTGAGCTGGTTAGGCCCAGGCAGGGAAGGGAGAACAGCAAGCGATCAGGGCTGGAGGCATCTCCAGACCCTGCCTGATCCCTGGGCTGGAGTCAGGATGGGAGCAGAACAAGGGCAGCTTAGAAGTCCCTCATGTTTCCTTTTTCCCATGGCTGCTTTCTCAGCCTCTTCTGTTTTGTGGATTCCCTGCAAACCCCAGCTTCTGCTTCGTGCAAAGGGCTGTGCTTCCCCTGGTACCACTCCTCTTGTAGCGAGAACCCTCTGTGCTCTTTCTTCCCCTGCTAGGGGATGTCCAGTTACACAGACACTGTGTCTTAGGGACAGCCTCTTGGCTTAATTCTCTGATCATCCACATTGTTCCACCTGCCCTTGACATGATGTTCCCTCACCCATGTTGGCTATGGAAAACCCCTGAGAAGGCCCCCAGTGTTGCTCGTGATGAAGCAGATGGGGGTTTCTAAGGAGCCTAAATTGTCTCTTAATGGACTTGTAGAAGCAGATTTTAGAGCCCCTGGGTTTCAGGCAGCTGAGGTACTGTGTAGATGTTCTCTGCATCTTTTCTGCTATAATCTGTATCATGGTGAGAGCTCTGCAACCTTATTTTTCTCTCCTAAAGCAGCCTGCACCCTAGCATTCATAATAGGAAAGGTGAGAATGTTTTAGTTTCTCTTGTGATTCTGGAAACTAGGGTCCTGGCAGGTGCCTTAATCTGGCAGTGGGGAGAGGATTGACCTAGATTAGAGCCACCCCATCTCCTTGTGCAAGTCTTTATAAGTTAAGGGGTGAATTACGTCCAAAACTGAAAGTGCTGGGGCGACCTTGAAATATTGGACCCTTTTACAGCCAAACTCCTTTGGGGTGGGGGGAAGAGAGCCTGCATTCCTGACATTATTGAAGTGGACATTGTTAATTATGTGTGAAGGTGGATTACTGTGTGGCATGCAACGAGTCATTAATGTTAATAAATCAGAAGTACAAGGAACATGCCTTTTTCTTTATTAACAATAACCTCCTGGAGGGTCTTTGCCCCTATGGTTGAAAGGAAATATGCTGAGGGAAGAAAGAAAGAAAGAATAATGCAATTAAATGAGAGGTATTAAGGCATGTTTTCCATCTCCCTCTCCTGATTCTGGGCCTTGATTCAAATCTCATTCAATGTATTCAGCTCTGTTGTGTGTTCCTGAGCTATAACCTTGCTTGTGCTGGTTTTGCAAGCCATCAGTCGTAGTAGAAGTTTAATTAATAGCCACATTGACAGCTCCCCAAACTCACAATTTACTTCTTCAGGAAAGATCTGATCTTCAAGAAAAATGCAGGAAGATCATACAGGACGGGTTTTCCCCGGTGCAAGCTGACTTCAGTCCAGTGAACTCCCAATGGTTTGTGGTATTGTGGCGCTTAAGCACTGAACTCCTTGCTTGTGTCTGCAGATGCTGTGCCAGCGGTGGAGGAGGAAGCAGCTCTTGCCACTCAGAGCTTCAAATTACTGAGTAACATGAACTGCGAGATCTAGGGAGAGGGTCACAGTGGCAAGCAGAAAGACAAGGCTGCTCTCGTGAGACCCCACCTGGAGTGCTGTTGGAGTCCTCAACACAGGAAGGACACGGACCTGTTGGGCCATGAAGATGATCACAGGGCTGGAGCACCTCTGCTATGAAGACAGGCTGAGAGAGCTGGGATTGTTCAGCCTGGAGAAGAGAAGGCTCCGGGGAGACCTTTTAGCAGTCTTCCAGTACCTAAAGGGGGCCTACAGAAAAGGTGGGGAGGGACTCTTTATGAGGGAGCGTAGCAATAGGATGAAGGGTAATGGTTTTAAACTGAATGAGGGGAGATTCAGATTAGATACCAGAAAGAAATTCTTTCCTGTGAGGGTGGTGAGACACTGGAACAGGTTGCCCAGAGAAGCTGTGGATGCCCCGTCCGTGGAGGTGTTCAAGGCCAGGCTGGATGGGGCTTTGGGCAACGTGGTCTAGTGGGAGGTGTCCCTGACCATTTCAGGGGGGTTGGAACTTGATGATCTTTAAGGTCCCTTCCAACTCTAACCATTCTATGTTTCTATGAATACACTACCTTCCTATCCACTGCTTTATTTTTTTTCTCATCAAAACAAATTTTTATCCTGGAATTTGAAGGAAAAAGAGAAGGTGGCTTTGGGAGTAGTTTAGATGAATACTTTTGGAGAAGAATTGAATTTTTCCTTGGGAAGCCAACAAAGGGTTCAGGAGACACATTCTCACCTTTGAAAGTTAGGGATAGCTAAGGCGGTAGTCTTGCTTCTGCTCTCTGCATCAAGAAAGCATTACCCCACCTGGCAGAATGACATTATTTGGTTGCCTGTGTGTTTTCAAGCCCAGAACTGGGACTGTAAACACGCCAGGGTTCTTGCTTGGTACAGACTCAGCACAGCGGGACTGTGCTTAGCACAGTGGGACTTCTAGGTAGGTAACGCTGCTTGATGCTGAAGTGGCCATGGAGTACTTGTAATCATTGCCTCAAGGCATGCTCAGTTGCTCTCTATTTTCCTCCTGAAGCGCAGCTATGGTAAATAAGGCCTTTTTGTTGTTGAGCGATTTCCTACTAGGTAAAAAACTGTGCAGCTGAAGTGCTGAAGTTTAACGGCCAGTATCTAAGTGCCCGGTGGAATACTTTGACCTGACATGAAATGATTCAGAATAACTGGAAAGAAAATATCAAGTGTCAGTGTGGTTAATTAATTCCGCATCCAGCTGCCTAACTTCTCTTTATTCCATCCCCGCTGATTTTAGAGGTCCCTGGCATTTGAAAAGAGGGCAGGTTGAATGTACAATGTCGGTGCGTTCTACAAACCCTGATCGGGAAGTAACTGTTCAAACATCTGAGTGACAATTTAGATTTTAAAACCACTGATCTCTCAAGAATATAGGCTCGTGCATCGTTGTTGTTCCCCTTGCTGCTCTCAGTTATTCAGGTAGTTATGTTTTTTCTATTGGATAGGTGTCTGTGTGCGTGTTTGTGTGTGCATGGTTCTATTAGTCTATTCGTAGTCTTGTGAGAAACATCTTTTCCCTAATAAATATCTCCGAGTACTACACGTTGCTGCTGGGCTGCATCGCAGCCTTGCTAACCCTTTATGGATTTGGTTTCCTCTCTGTCGTGGTTTCAGCCTAATTTACCAAAACCAGACTGACAGATGGCCCTTCCCTCCTCCTTCTCCCCCCCCCAAAAGAGGAGAGAGGAGGAGAAAGAGATAAGGAGATTCAGAAGTTTAGAATGAACTAAACTACTTTAATGAAGAATTAATATTAAAATAAGAATAAAGAAGAGAATAATGAAATAGATACAATATATACAAAACCCTATCAAGCTCCCAGGATGACAGTCACGTCACCGGCAGGCACTGGGGAAGTCCCAGACTGGACTCAGCGACGGATGGGAACTGGATTCCAGCTCTGGAGTCAGGAACACACAGATCAGGATCAAAGGCAGATGAACAGACAGAGTCCTCTCTGGACGTCGGCCATCGCAGGGAGGGGGCTGACCCTTTGATCCCTCAGCTTTTATACTGAGCATGGGGCAGATGGGATGGAATACCCCAGTTGGTCAGGTTTGGGTCACCTCTCCTGTACCCTCCTCCCCACTGATGTGACCTCTCTACGTTTTTTCCGTTTCCAACCTTCTAATGGGGCAAATAACGAAATTGGCTGCCCTTGGTTGTTACAGCAGTAAGTACAAGCAAGGGCCTCTCTGCTCACCATCCCTTGGCATGGAGCACAAACATTGGGCTTATCGCTCTGAGAACGAGCAGTTTTCTCCACAATATGCCGTTAATTTCAGAGAGTTAGAGGAGGCCTAGCTAGGATGTAAAGTTACAGAACAGAAAATTGGTTCGGTTTTACTTCAAACCGGGACACTCTCAGAGATCTCACAATAATTTGCAGATTTTTCTTTTTATTTTTAAAGTTCCAGCCCCAGGACTCACGTGAACATATGCAAAGCTGGTTATTCGTTACACTGCATTTGGTTCTGGCTGCCACAGCGGCAGAGGAAAACTGGGAAATCTAGCCTCGATTTATGATTGATATATTTACAAAAGGAATCAGAAAGCAGATTAAAAAAGCATGTAGATTGCATTGGTTTTGAGATACTTCAGAGGTGATCTCCTAGCTTTAGGGAGCACGATTACTTATTTTTCAACATCTGAGGTTTGCTATCTCGTTGCTTAGTGACGGCAAAAACTGTTGTCCCTCTCGCAGGCCCTGGTTTCCGTCCTGAGTGACGTGCAGAGATTAGAGCTTTGTAGGCTGGCTTTCCAACCCTGCAGAAACCAGAGCGGGGTAATGTAATTATCTTTAGACAAATGCAGATAGCAGGCCTGGAGTGGAGGTACTTAGATAATGCGCAAGGGACTGCAATAATAGGGATTTTTCTGGGAAAACCAGCCAAACTCTGACACACTGTGCCCAGAGAATAGCTCTGCGTACACATTAGGAATCGCCAAAGCTGAGAGCAGATGACAAAATCTCCCACCCTTAAATATATTCTTTTCCAAAGGATGGCGGCCCCACGTTTATTTTCGTTTATTTGCTATGAAAGCAAACGGGAACATAGCCCATAGCAGCACTACCTGTTGGTGTGTGCCATCATACTTTTGCCTACCGTTTCTATTGTCCATGTCTTTATTGATCCTACAAATCTTACCCTTGAATTAAATTGGGGATTTTATCTTTCAGTCCCGCTGAGACAGAGCTGCCCATATAACTATCTAACTGGAAAATGGTCTGGCTGACTGTGTTTCACAGGATTCTCTGTGCCTGTTACAGATTGCAAGAGGGTTTGGCTGGAGGCTAAAGGATGCTTATTTGAAGGAATTTCTGCAAATATGAACATATTCTAGTAGTTAGACTTGTAAAAGCAAAGCTTTCATATTTGAGAAATATCCTTTTTGAGTGGTAGAGAATGAAGAAAATGTTACCTAATTTATTACTGAATGCTTGTGAAAGACTTAATAGTCATAAAACCAGCAGCGTGCCAGAGACAATGGAGGTGATCCTGCAGCGTGTCTCTGCACGTTTCCTTGCAAAGCTATGCCAAAGCTTCTTAATCCCGATCTTAATTATTTCAGGGGAAGGCATTTGCTGAACAAAGAACCGCAACTGTGTAAAGTCCGTGCACTGAGGTTTGTGAGGAGGCCAAAATATCCAGCCAGGGTGGAACCTGGGGTCTACCAACACCACAGCATTGTGGCTGCGCTTCTAGAATTTTAAGTGAAAGGTCTGATCCATAATCCATGCAGCTCTTCCTACAGGAGCTGGGCACTTGACCCCAGTAAATTGCAATGAAACTAAAGCAAAGAAGCTTTCCCTGCCTTGCTGTCGTATTCATAAAAGCCTAATTATTATCCAGCTGGCAATCTGAGAAGGGATGTAGTTGCGCAATGTAATTCTTCCTCCTCATGTTCACACAATTTAATTCTTTGTGTTCAAATGAACCCTTGCAAGATAGCCTGCCAGCGCGTTCCGTCCCTTTTTTATGGAATTATGTATTTATTATGCAAATTGCTGGGAAAAGGTGTAAGTTTTTGTTTGTGACCAGCTTCGCAGATAAGTGTGGGCCTCCTAGGTGCCGAGGCCAATTCTTTGCTATTCCTTGCGCCCTTCTAAGGTTCTTCTTTAAGGTTTGTGCTGGTGGCATTTTACAGCTCTGTGTCATCAGCTGCATTGCGTGCTCTGATCTGGCTTTCTCTCTCCCTGCTTGGGTGACTGGAACTTTCGAACTGGAGCGAACCGACTGCCAGCCACTGGTCATGAAGCAGCCTTGCACACTCAAAAATAACCATATTCTTGTTTGTGTAAAAGTGCTGCTCAGAAAGTGAGTCTTTGCTTGTGCGCTTGAACTTGCTGAAACCTTGCTATAACTGTGGGATGCAGCACGGCCTAAGGATTAACTGTGCTGTCTTTCTATATGTTTATATATTTATATATATATATTTTTATATATATATTTATAATATCTATAGTTTACTAATGATAATAGATGTGGTGCTCTTATTTAAGTGTAACAGAATGTGCTCTTCTGAAGGGCCCTTTGATATTTTGTAGTGGGCTGGTCTTTTTGCTGAATGTACACGCGTAGAGCCGCATGTGAACAGCTGGCTGGGTGAATTTTGGGGTTGTTCACAATTTCACTTCCCTCTTGAGGGAAAAATCTCAGCGCCCAAGTATCCCAGTTTGGCTGCTATGGGTGACTGCCTGGTTTTGTTTGCAAGCTACGGTGACTTCCTAAGGATTTCTCTCTCGCCATTGTTAAACATAATAAATGTCGCTGCCCCTTCCCAGTGCTTCAAACCCAACAAGCACAATGTAGAAAAGAGCTTAAGTCCTGTCTAATGAGAAGCAGCCAGGAATCAATGCTGGCAAGTCAACCCCTTGAGAACAGGCTGTTCTCTGCACTGAGATGTTTCATAGACCAGGGTTTTGCTTCCCCATACCAAAAAAAGCCTTAACCAGGCAGAATTTGCTGCTCTGAAATGCTGAGCAGACAGAAACCGTAACCACTTCAAAACCTAGCACAGAGGGTGTACATATATGGGGATTGCGAATACATCCAGGCTGGGCACCGTTGGTTTGTCTCCCGACAAGAAATCAATGCAATTACTTGACAGCACAACAGTTGTCTCTTCAAAAAAAGACAAAGGGGAAAAAAAAAAAAACAAAACTTACAAAAAATGTTGTGACTGTTGTGTGTGTCTGCGCAGTGCCATGCCACCCAAAGCAGCCTGGCATCTGGCCGCCAGCTGGCTTGGCGCTGCTGGGAACACAGCAGAGGAGCTCACTTCAACCAACAAAAACTTGAGGTTCTGCGTGGCCCTTTTATTGTGGGTTCTTGCAAGAATTAGAGATTCGCGTTCTTGCTCCCCACAAACGACCTTCATCATCAATATATATACGTGTAGTTAAGGGGTGGTATCATGCTTAGTGAACACCCAAGTTTGTGCTATATCCTAAAGCCATTGGACTTAGCAGTAGTGAAATTACGGCTACAGGCTGTTGTCAAGGGAGAACAGGAGTGATTTGATTTATAGAGAGGACAAAGATGGTGTGGCTAGTGAACCACCTTCTGGGGAGCTTGGAGGAACTCTGCACAGACACCACGCTACTGTGGAGGAAACTTTCCCCTCTGGGCTTCCTTGTGAAGCCTCAGGGCATGAGCTCTTTGCAGGCTTCTCCGCTTACACTTTGTTTCTCTGCGGTTTGCAGACTGTGGCTCAAACTTGAAGAAATACTCCTTCTCTATGGCCTGCCTTTTCTTCTCCACTAAGCAAACTTCTATTGAAACATCTGACCATTTCACTCCACTGTAGCACTTGCTGCTGGAAGAGACAGGAATGTCCCAGGAGTTTCAGCACAGTGCACAAATGTATCCTTAATTTTAGGCTTATTTGCAGTCGTGTGAAGCCACTGGTATTCTTCAGAAGCTAATCTTAAACACGCGCTTTGTGCTTCTGATTGGATTGGAGACTGAGGACAGAACTCATTTTCTTGTCAGCTCTAAACGAAACAATTCCTGGGGAAGAAAAACACATCTAGTAAGAACTAATGAATACAAATCTTAAGCAGTAAGGCTATTTCTCCTGCAGGCTGAGGCAAACAAATATATAGGAAGAGTAATACAGAAGAAAAGGGAATGGCCGAATTAATAAATACAAGCTGATGCAGCAGTCAAAGGCACCAGATTGCATAAAATCACTGGTGATAACTTTGAATATATGCTATCGCTGTGCCAGCATTTATGTTTCTCAGAGTGAAAAAGGATGCTGGTGCAAGGTTGGTTTTTTTGCTAACATCCCAAGCGCGCCAGTGCTTCGCTTAAATCAGCCTTCACTATCAACACCGTGGCTTTATTGCTTCAGTTGCACTATCTGACCATAACTGATTGCTTGCGGTTATTTGAAATGCAGCTTTTCTGCTGGCAATTACTTTATTTACTGCTTGCCTGTAAAACAATAATGCCTTCCCTTGTGGGCACAAAGGCAGATTAACATCAGTAATTAGTAAAGCAGATGTTTGTATGCGAATACCCATTTCTTAGAGGCAGATTATCTCCTGCTTTGGCGTAAGGGAAAGGGATTCAAATCAGGTGATGCTGTCATCCCACAAGTGCTGTGAGCAGCATGGGGCCCAGCGGAGAGCTGGGGAGCTCCCCCCACCTCACCTCCGTCTCATAGGCATCGCTCTCTGCAGCACGATGATCGTTGACCTTATTGAAATCAGTCCTGAGAGTTGTTTGGCATTTAATTCCTCAAAGTGACCGCCGGTGACTGAACGGGGCTAAGTGCTACTTGCGCTCGGTTCCCGTTGGCTTTTTATTTTCTCTTCCCAAGAAATCTAGGGCTGGGCTTTCAAAGGAGCCCAACACCTAGATTGAGGGCCTGTTTCCTAATAACTCTGTTCCCACTTAATTGCCTGAAAGGTGCACTCAGCACTAAGTGCTAAGCTTACTTAAAGTAGCTCCTTCCAGGCTACTGTGAAGAGCGAAGGAAGCGTGATTGTGTCTCGCAGGGACTAGAGGGAGGGTCTTTACTAATCCGGCTGTACTGCCAGGACTGAAATATGTGCAGAGCAGCCCTTCGGTGCTTTTGATGCCTGTCCTGGCACGTGGTGTTTTTTCAGCTGAAATCTATGCAGAAAAGCCACCCCTGGCTGCTTGTGGGGAGAGCTTGCCAGCCTGTGAAAGCGTGCGTACATGCAGGCCGTGGTCCTGGTTCCCTGGGGACTTCCATATCAGCTGTCTAGATTTCGGAGACAGCTTTGGTCTAGATTTCGGAGATCCTCCTTTTGAAGCCGAGAGTGAAGAGAGGGCCCTGATTTTCCTTGTGTGGACAAACCGTGGTATTGCCTCCATTCCTCTCCTGAAAAAAAACTAAAACCCTTCTGCATGCCAGGGCAGGGAGTGGACAGAGGTGGCCATGGGTCTTGAAGGAAGGCAGAAGGTAGAGGCTTCTTACTTCTCCTACCACTGCTGAATATAAGCTGGTATGGGGTGGGTTCATTTCCATAAGCAGAGGGCACTCTTCAGCAGCAGTGAGACAGCCTTGCCGTTGGCATTGAATCACTCTCAGCCCCATCTCATAAACCGCTGACTGTCTTGCTCAAGAGGCTTTCAGCCTATGAAAGCCATGCTTTTACGAAACGCCTCCCTTCCATCACCTTGTGTCAGTTACGCAGCACGGTGGGAGGAGAAGGGGGAAGGAACCCTGTCAGCACCCCAGCCTTCCCTGCTCCAGATTCACTTAGCGGGACGCAGAGCGCTGGCCCCAGCGCAGATTTGGCGTGCCGCCCCTCGGCTGAGAGAAATTGAAACCAGATGTTTAGTGTTCGATCATGCTTTTCCCATTGTTCCTGCCTCTGTCACAGTAATTACTCTCTCTTGAGGGTCGTTCAGAGTTCAGCTCGGTGGAGAAACTGTTATTCTTGATTAAAGGACTAGCTGCTTTTTCAAACATCCTTGTCTAATTGTACTTTGAAAGACATGTCACAGTATTCCAGAGCTCTGCAGTTTGCTACCGAGTAGAGAAATCTGTGATTGTTCCTTTGGATGTTAAAAGAGAGACGAGAGATGTCAACAGCACGGGCAAGGAACATGGCAGTTACCTGGAGAAACGAGTGTGCCCTGGTAACATAAAAAGCTCAACAATCCTGAGTAAAACTGAACCACAGGCAAAAAGGTAGATGAAAATGTATTGGATATTGCACAAATGCTGTTGAACCAACCGTGTAAGAAAACACGAAAGCCCTCTTTTTCTGGTTATAGTGTTAGCACACAGTATCACAAACTTTTGTAATGTTATAATGAGTCTCCCTGCTCCTTGGTATATCTCTTAAATTACCGGCTCCTTTGGTCATCTGGTTATTTGAGAATTTCTGTTTCATTTATATTTTTAAAAAGTGCCTCATAGAGAAAAATGGTTGTGCCCTTCAGAAACAAAATGACAAAATGCAGTTTTATTTCATGAAACAGTTCCCCTTTATTCATCGATTGTAGACTGTCATTTTTTCGCCAAGCCTTTTTTTCCTCAAAATTGCTTTGGTTCAAGTCCTGATTGTGTGAGGTTTGGACTGGCACGGTCAACCAATGCAGCTTGCTTCTGTTTTCGTTGTGGGGCTGCAGGGTCCATCTGGCACTGCCCAAGCTGGAGAACCGGGAACTCCAAAGGGCAGGTTTTCCTTTGCAGCCGTTCTGCACAGCGAAGCAAGGCATGAACTGTGTCAAAGAGGGACTCTGTCAGCCACTCTTTTTGCAGAATAAATGTTGCCGCGTCTGTTGGGAAAGACAGAAATCCTGGCACCAAAAAAACTCCGGAGTCTGACACTGCTGAGCACAGACCATCTCTGCCTTCTGCAGTTACGTGTGTTCAGCTGAGTGAAGTGTTGATGACCAAGGAAGAGGACAACATGACATTGACCAACATGCACCTCCTTTCAGACACTTAAAAAAGCTGTCAGGCATCACCGGGTCTCTGGATACGTCTCTCTTTTCTGTGGGAGGGAGCAGGAATGCAGGAGGACCAGGGGAGAGAACAGGGAATTTTGATATTGATGCTGGAGGACCATCGGTGCTCAGGACCTCCAGCACCTGGCTAAGTCACTTGGCACAAAGGGGCCAAGCTGTCTTCTGAGCTGCAAATCCAGCAGCTTTGCTTTGGGCTTTGCTTGGGTCCACTTGTACCTGGGGAGGAAACTGTAAGTGGGGATCATCAGTGACCTTAAGTATCACAGTGATATAACGTCCTGCCTGTCTGTGGCATGCGGGAAGGGGTTGGGAATCATTCTGTGGAAAATGTTCCTTTGCCTCAGCTGCAGCTTGGGGAAGCTGTAAGCAGTGGTTTGATGAGGATGAAACTTTGGGTTGAAACTCTATAGAGACAATTCCCCACCTGTGAGGAGCCAGTACATAGGGCATTTCCCAGGGGGAGAAGAAACCCAGGCTGAACCAGAGGACTGATCCTCTGCTTCATAAAACTTGAGACAGAAACTTTCCCAAATCTGTGCCCAGGCTGTCGCCACTCTGGGGGCAAGATGGTCCCTGTCTCGGAGAGGATGATCTGCCTAAGGAGGAAGATGAACCTTCTCCTTGCAAAAGGTGTCACCACCCCTCACATTACTGAAGCTCGTCTCCTCTGCTTCCTCAGTCTTTTCTGCTGGAGTGGCTTTGTGGCATCCATTATTCATTGCGCCAGTGGCATGTGAGAAGAAACTGAAACCCTGGGTGAGTGCTGGAGGCAGAACAGGTTAAATGGGTACGCTGTGGTGTTGGAGGAGAGGTGAGAGGGAACGCTGCTGTGTCACCCTGTACCTCGCACGATGTCCGCTTGCAGAAGTAACCATGAGATCACCAGGACTGTACCGAGAAATGACTTGCTGTTGTGAGTTTAAGCCACACTGGACACCTAAACTCCAACGAGATGACCCAAGCAGGGCTAAGCATGTTTGCCTGCAAGGTCAAAGCTCCCTGAATCCCAAAGGCACTGGTTTTCCCTCTCAGGATGGTTCCCTTGGGCGGTAGTGTGAGGCACGGATCCCTGCACGTGCCCTGTGGGGCTGGTGGCCATCTCCAGCGGCTGGGAGCCAGGGCACGGCTTGGTGGAGGCTCGAGCTGGCAGGGTCAGCACGGGGCAGTGGGAAGAGACCTGGCAGGTACGTTGGAGACAGTGACTGATTCAGGCCACGGCCGGCTGCTCCTGTTGGCAGCAGTCACCGGCAGCACGAAAGGGAGCTTTTGCCTTTGAAGACACTTAGGCGAGCTCTAACCTTGAGTTTTAAACTGATCCAGTCGGGATCCCAGGCCAGTTAAGGAAAAGATAAACAGAGAAAGGCTCCCGCAGCCGCTAGCAGCTCTGGCTCACCTCCCAGTACCACCGTCTCCCTCCCCTCTCTGGTGCTTCGGTGGTGCCCGTGCCTTTCCCTAACCCCGTCGCTGGATTATGATGCCAAGCACGAGGATTTTTCCCGTGATAACCTCTCACGCTGGGTACCGCCAGCCTGCGGGCGGCCTTTCCAGCCAAGCCCCCCCCCCGTTCCTTTTCATTGTGGGGCCTTCCGCCGATATTCAGGCACAAAACGTCCCCCTTCTCTTAACCTCAACCACTCCGGCCAGGCCCTAAGGCTCCACCGGAGCTGGCTTCCTTTGCGCTCTGCGAGGTTCCCGTCTTTCCAAACTTAGAATTCCCGGCGGGATGGGGGCAGATAGGTTAGGAGGGGCGACGGGAAGCTAAGCGCTGCGGCTGGGAAGCCACCCCCTGCCACAAGGCGCCCGCCGACCTTCGGGGGCAGCAATTAAGCGTGGATGAGGCAACACCAGCGCTGCGGAGGCAGATCTTGGCAACGCCACTGCGGTGTTTTATGCCGGGAGCCACATTTGTAGCTTAAAATGCTCTGTGGCTTTTGTTTTCCTTCCGCCGCAGAGGGAAATAGGTGCTAGAATAACCCAGGAGGGGGCAGAGCCTGGAAAAAGCCTCCGACTTCCCGGACCCGCGCAGGAAAACATCCTCCTCCGCCTGTACCCCTGCGGAGGGATGGCCGTGGGCAGCGCAATGCCGCTGCCACCTCCTCGCCCACCTCCTGTCCCCTCCCCGAGGGACAGGGGGGACACAGGGTTTTTTTCCACAAGCAAAAGACGGCTCCGAGGGCACAGGCCTTTCCCCAGGGCGGAGAGGTTCCCCAAACCCTCTCCCCCTCACAGCGCCGGCCTTTGAAAGGAAAGCGGCACCGAGAAGGGACTTCAGAGGGGGGGGCTTCTGGTCAGGCACCTTGCCCGGCTCTAAAGTCTGTTCCCGGGGCACCCCGAGTCCCCTCACCGGGGAGGCAGGCAGCCCTGAGGCAGCCGAGCCCTGCCCTCGGGCTGCTCCTCAGGGAGCTTGCGGGAGGGGGGCAGAGCCTGGTGTGGGGCCGAAGTGCTGACACTGCCCACGCCTACGGGGGATACGGCAGGGAAAAAGGGAGTGAGGGGAAAGAGGAAGGGAGGGAGAGACGTAGGGAGGGGGCGGTGTGTTTTGGGCCGAGGCCGCCGCCCGCCCCGCCCCGCCGCGCCCCGCCCCGCCGGCTTTAAAATGGCCGCGGCTGTCGGTGGGGGTGGCGACTGAGTGCGCAGCCATGGCCGGAGCGAGCGGTTGCCTGACGCTGCTGGCCGCGGCCCTGCTGCTCGCCAACGCCGCCCTGAGCGGTGCCGACCGACCGCGGCTCTTGGGGGCCCCGGTGGACGTCGACAACGCCGACAACGATGAGGGCCTGCAGCGGGCCCTGCAGTTCGCCATGGTGGAGTACAACAGGGCCAGCAACGACATGTACTCCAGCCGGGTGGTGCGGGTCATCAGCGCCAAGAGGCAGGTGGGTGCCGAGGGCGACAGGCTTGGAAGCGGCGGCGGCCGCCGGGTGGGCCCCCGGGCTGGGGCGAGGGGACTGTGGGGGCGACGTTGGGGTCGGCTCAGGCACCCTCCGGGGAGCGGCTGTGGGATTTCCTTGGAGAAGGAGCAGGCCTCGAGCTTGAGGGGTTCTTAAAGCTGGGTCGTTCTCTCTTTTTTTTTTCTCCACAGAAGGTGAATAAAAGCCTTTTCTTTTTTTTTTTTTTTTCTTGTGTAGCTCGGGTCTTGCCAGGCCGAATGCCCTTGGGTGCTGTGTGTTACTGGAGAAGGCAGTGACTGGCAGGCGTTGCTGTTGGGTTAACGCATGTCTCTGTTTACTGACCAGGGAAAGCTGCGCTGTGAGGCTTTGTTTACTTGGATTTTGTTTCCTGTTTTTTGAAAGGGTGCCAAGCGCCTCTTCTGTCGAGGTTGCCACACACAACCTGATGATCTGTGCTTCTGGACTCTGGCTTCCATCGTGTAACCAGAAAACTCTCTGCCTTTCTGCTAGGCTTCCCTTCGTCAGCGAGCCCCTTCTGTGCGTGCTGCAAATAAAGCTGCTTCTGCCCTCTTGTCTTGTTGCAGCTTGTGTCTGGAATCAAGTACATGATGAAAGTTGAGATCGCCCGGACAACTTGCCCCAAGCCAGCAACTGATCTCCAGAGCTGCTCTTTCCATGACGAGCCGCAGATGGCCAAGGTAGGATCTGGAGCACAGCGTGCTGGCCCCTGGGTTTCCTGCCCCTTCCCTCTGCCTGCCTTAGTACAGAGAGGTATGGGCGCTGCCTGCCCCAGCCAAGATCAGAGACCTTGTGCCTTTACGCTTAACAAGGTGCTGCCCTTGCAGAACTTGTCTTGCCAGATGATGGTGACGGAGAAGGCAGGGCTCTTTTTAGCCTGTCTTGTGAGTGGGGATCTGAGGCTGTAGTGCATGGAGGACTGTGTGTGCCTCAGTCCTCTTAAAAAAGGTGCTCATGGTCTGGATCACAAGGATGTGCGGAGGAAACTCTGCCAAGCCTACTGGTTTCCTGGTGCTCAGTCCAGTGTCCTGAGTCCGCATACGATTCTCAGCTCCCGCTGACCCATGGTGATGTAAACAAGCTTGACTTGACACGCTTTCCTGGGGGACTTGCATTACTGTGAATAGTGCTCTGGGCTAAGCACTGATCACAGGAGGCAGATTACCCCTGTTCTTTGTCCACCAAGCTGTCACGTGGGAGTTGTGTCTAATAGCAATGCTCTTTCAGGACTACTTTAGCTTGTCGGGTGAGAGCACTAAGTAGGTCTGCCTTGTTCTGGCCTGAGCCTAGTTCTTCCGTAGTACTTAAGCCAATCACTGTAATTAATACAAGTAATTAACTTCTCTGTGTACATGCCCTTTCTGCCTGCATGTATGGGAAGTGTGATGCATTAAACACCTAGCTAGAAGCTGGTGTGTGTACTGGCTGCAGTGGTTTGGCGCGTGCACACATGGATTAGCCGTGTGGGTGTGCTCACCTGTGCCTGAGAGCTTATGTTGGAGTATTACCCACCCTGTGTGTGACTGGGTAAAGGAGGTGAGCAGATCCTCAGAAGTTCTGACTGCTCAGCTTCTCTGCTGCTGTTTGAGAGAAGTGATTCATCCCGAGCAGGTATTAACAAGGGTAGTGCTCCAGAATCCGTGGCAGGAGAGTGCATGTCTAGAGAGCCACAGAAGTGGCACGCGTTCTGGATCGTGTGGGGTAGTAAATCAGTGTAGAACAATGGTCAATGACACTGTTTTATGCTCTTAATCTGATAATTGCTTTTTTTTTCTTTCTCTCCTTAGCACACCATTTGCGACTTCGTAGTGTACACTGTTCCTTGGCTGAACCAAATTAAACTACTCGAAAGTAACTGCGAGTAAGATTCCCTTGGTTCCAGCAGAGACCAGCAACCAGTTGCTCAGATTTAAAAGAAAAAAAAAAAACCCGAAAGCAATAACACAGTTTGAGATGGGCTTCATCGATGCCTGTTAACTACTTACGTATGCTTGTGCTATGCAAGTTAAACTATGTAACTTTCCTTAAAAGCACAGTGTGATCTCAACTTTTATTTTTCTTTGTAATAGCATTTTAGAGCAGCTGTTTTGGTCTTCCTACGGCTTTCCCAATAAAGTAACTCTAACATCAGCATTCTGATTTAAAAAAAAAAACAACAACCAAACCACAAAAAAACCCCCAAAAAACCAACCCCAACTTGGTATCTCTGTTAAGTTACTACTGTAAACATAAAAAATGAATTAATGCTGTGATGTGTGGGTTTTCCTTGGAGGAGGGAGGGTTTGCTTTTATTTGTGACCTAGTCTGTCATGCCCAAGGAATGGGGTGAGAAGGAAGGTGGGGCCCTGATCAGGGGGGAGACAAACCCTGCCTCCCTGTCCCTTAATCTGGCCTCTTGTTTTGGGTAAGGGATGGAAGTCCTTGGCTGTTCGAAGAAACACTCTGCTTTTGAAGACACTTGTAGTAAGGTTGTGATTTCAGGTCCTGGCTGCTGTGTTTTGGGGCTGTGTGTATTTATGCAGCTGTGCTGTGTAAGAATTGGCCACTCAGCTGTCTTCCTGCACTACCTTTGAGCATTTTTAAGGAGCCCTTGCTTCCTCTGGCACCTGGTCCTTGATGGTGACCCTGTTCTTCCCCCAGGCCTTTCCTTCCTGCCCAAACCCATGGCTCATTGCATTTAGCACCTGAACCAGTGGAGCTAGAGGAATGGCTTCTTCAGGCCATGTGCCTGACCCATCACAGCTTCCATTTGCAAGCAGAGGTGGGTGCAGAAAGGCCTGGAGTGGATCGGTCATGAGCCCATCTGGGCTGTGAGACTGTGCTATTCTCCGGCTTTGTTTTAATTGGGTAGTGTTTGGATGAAGTTTGATCTGGGCAAGTAACCTTTAAATGGTCAGGCAGGGAGGATCAGCACCCAAGAACTGGCTGAGTTTTCTATTAAATCCTGATGAATTTGTGCTGCAGGGAAGGACATGACCCCCATACCCGTAACTCACTTAGCCTGAGGACAGCCTGGTGCAAAAACAGCAGGAAAGTTAGTGATTGGTGTTAAATGCGTAACCGATAAGAAATATTATTATCGGCCAGTGTAAGTTTTGTAGCAAATGGGTCTTGTTTGCAAACCCTGGCTTTGTTCTGTGAGCGTGGATGTTCCCCAGCAGCAACCCTCTAAATCCTGGTGCACGTACAGGCCTGGTGGGGCCTTTGCTGCTGGTTTCTGTTAAGTGTGGCACTGTGTTTGGGGACATCACGGGGCAAGGTGGCTCCAGAGCTAGGGGAAAAACAGCTCCAGATCTAGGGGGGGGGGGGGGGGGGGGGAAGTATCTTTTTCAATGTTTTGTGATGTGATGTCCCAGCAGCCAAGGAAAAGGGACAAGGAAGGTTACCTGAGCAAAAGGTGGGTGAGCCTGGAGCTTGGGATCGTGCACAGGAGGGGTGTTTGGGTTTTTACTCCTGACTCCTGGGGTAAGACTGGAAGGAAGGAGCAGGATCCCCTGGAAAGAAATTCCATCTTCAGGTAATGGAGGAAGGGGCCAGGTGAAGAGAAGGGAGTCTTGGGAGCGGGTGAGGGTGCTGAGGTGAGCAATGGGGGCGCTTCCAGTTTGCACAGCCCTAATAGGGCATTTCTTACTTTATCTTCGCTTTTCTGTGTTTCGAAGTGAACTTATTTATCTTGGTGTAAATCTCACCCAGGGATAAAGCGAGTCCAGTGTTAAATCTTCTAGCCTAGGAGTCCTGTGTCCAGTTTTGAAAGGAAGGTGGGAAGGGTGTGGAGAAGAGCTGCAAGAAGGGATCTGGTGGCTGGAGAAAGCGGCTTGAGGTGAGAAGCGTAAGGGTGCTGTCATTCTTTGCCTAAAAATGGGGTCTCCACGAGAGCCAAGACAACCGCATCTTTGGGCATGGAGTGGGGGGGGGGGCTCATATCTAATGAAGGAGAGCAAAACAAGAAAGTTACCAGAAAACCAGCTTCTAGTGGGACATTCAGCTCCCTAGGAGTGCATCTTCTGTGGGTTGCCCTTTCCCCAGAGGGAAATGCCGCTTCCCATCCTCGCCGGGGTTTGATGAGCTTGCGGTGAGCACAGGGCCGGATCTCCATTCACGTTGGTTGTCAGGGGGATGGGTTGGTTGCCTGACAACAAGGATCTCCATCCGGGATGTGCTCGGATCCCGTAGGAATTATTCCTCCTGCTTTCCCCCATCATTGCTCCATTCCCTCTGAGTGCCGTGCATGAAAATGTCCTGTTTCTCTTGCCGGGCAGGTTGGTGACCGTGCAGGTGTCTGCCTGCCGCGCCGCTGGGTCAGTAACCCCGCTGACCGAGGAAGCCCTGGTGCCAAGCTGCTCGGGTACCCTCACTTGCCATTTTTCTAACTGCTCCCTTTGCTCGTACATGCCAATTCCCTATTTTCCAGCCTCTCTATGCGAGCACTAGGCGGTGGCGAAGGAGCTCCATCATGCTTTTGGTGGGTTTGCCCGTGTTTCCCTTTTATCATCTTGGCTTGAGGCCTGGATGGGTAATTTTATTGGTCTCCTTAGTAAAGAGACTGGGCAAGAAATAAGGATGCAGATGGATGTAACCAAGCATTTCCACCATTTTAGCTGTATTTATTAGCCAGCAGCTCCGAACAGTGTGCGAGGAAAAAAAGTGGCCGTGCCACAGAAAATGAGAGTTTGGGTGTCGCGAGCTCCTGAATTCAAAGGAATTGCATTTTCATGTTGAAATGCCAATGACTAAGGGCACGACTAGAAGGAGGGCACAGATTACCCCATCCTCACAAGCTGCTGAGTGTCAGCCTTTGGTGATTGTCCCGACGCGCTCTGCCCTGGGGGCAAACGCCCCAAAAAAGGCTGACCTAATTTTAGGCACCTTCCACTGTGGGCTTTCCACTGCGTTACTGGGCACTTGCGACAGGCTGAGAGCGTTAGTGGAAGTTCCCCTGCCAAGAGCGTTTCACTTGGCGGGTCTTTCAGCTGGGCTGGCTGGCGGCAGCTGGGTCAGCTCAACGCTGAGCCCTCATTTTTAGCTGTGTTCGCTGCCTGACTTTTTCAAATGTCAGTGGGAGGCATGAAGGAGCGAGCAGGGGAAGGCTTATTTCATGCCGTCTCTTGTTATGCCTCTGGCGGATCAATTCTGGGGTCGTTCTTCCTTAAACTTAGGGGAGAGTCAGAGCTTTGCTGCTGCTACAAGCTCATGAACCCAAGGCTTTTCCCTGGCTCTGGGACTCGGGGAGAGATTTAGAGCCAACCGGCCGAGAAGCGTAGCTCTCCTTAGCAGTGCCTGCACCTCCAGACCCGCACTCATGTGGACTTCTAGCTCCCAGCTCTGCAAAGCACAGCTGAGACACGCAGCTGTGAAAGCTGTGATGTTTTTGGAGCCTGTAGGTGTTACTGGTGTGCCACGACTATGGCATGCTCAGTTGAAGACAACGGGGCTATATCCTCATTAGCAGAAGGTATTGACCCCACCTGACCAGGCTGGCAGCATTCAGCCTACCTGGCTTTTTTGAAGGGCGTGTTTGAGAGTCTGTGATAGAAAGCAGCTTTATCATGAGAACTAAAGAGCCCAGATGGTGTTGAGAAATGGGGTACAGGTTGCCTTTGGCTTTTTTCACCTTATCTGTGACCCTCACCCACATACCTCCTCTGCCCGTGGCCTAGGACCTCATTTAAGCTTAAGTCTGTGTCCCCTGTCCCTGTCTGAGCTGCATTAGATATGTCCTTATCTCCAGCCCTGCCTACTGCATGGACCTTGGACCTGCCTCGTAGCTTTGTCTCTAGCATCATCACCTGCTCCAGACCGTGCTTCCTGGAGGGACTCTGGTCCTGATTCATCCCCTTGCTGTGTCTGAGGCTGTTGATGGACCCTGTCCCACCCGTCTCTACCAGCCATGCTGAGACCCCGTGGGACTGTGCCCTGTTGGTGAGGGCATGGCCACCTTGGTTCCTGGCTCAGCCTCTCCTGGTGCTGCTCCCTGGGACGTATCCCTGCAGGGTCTTTCTGAGGTCCTTGAAACTATCACCACTCTTGTCAGGTACGGAACACTTCCCTCTGCACACAGCCTAAATTGCAATTTCCTGCAATTATGA
The DNA here is from genome assembly GCF_964106895.1 of Numenius arquata. Lineage (NCBI taxonomy): Eukaryota > Metazoa > Chordata > Aves > Charadriiformes > Scolopacidae > Numenius > Numenius arquata. The sequence continues at coordinate 52,730,680 of NC_133577.1, forward strand.
AAGCAAATGATGGTGTAAGGATCTCCAGGTCACCCTCCAGCCTTAGGGCAGGGCCACCCAGTGCTGTGGCCAATGTGCATGTGCTCGGGTTGTACGGTATTGCTTAGCCTAAGGCATGGAGACGTCTTCATGAGTCTTCAAAGATGACAGGTTGTTTGTGTTCATCGTTAATATGCAATGCCTTAGAATCACCGTAGTGCGCTCAAATTTACTGATCAAACCCATATCCATACTTTGAATCCTGGTGCTTTATCGCCTGATGATGGCACCAGAGAGGTAAGTAAGACTTCAGACCCCTTTCCTTGCAGGATGCAATGGTAATCTGGAGATCATTTCTGCAGGGTCAAGCAGGAAAGTGTTCTGTTCTAAGTTGGTCACTGCTGACAGCGCTAGACCCTTCCGCGAGTCTTGTCACCCAGTTGTGGTGGTGGCTTGCTGGTGAGAAGGTGGGAAGGCTGGTTCGTGGTTCTCTCCAGGCAGCACGGTCCCAGGCACGGCAGGGAGGGGCGAGGAGGACTCTTGGTGTCCACCTGGCTTGATTGAGAAGAGCGGCCAACCTGCAGGCTCTGCAGTGCAAATCCCTCGCGAGCCTCTCCCTGCTGTCCCTCTCTTACATGGGGCACGGCTCAGTGTGGTGGTGCACCCTGGGGTAGGACACAGGGCTCGAGGTGACACTTGCTAAAGCTTCTCTCCCATGTCATTGTGGTGGTATTGCTCAACCTCTGTGAGCTGGTAGGGTCCTACTGCAGGATTTTGCAACGGGGAAGAAAAAGGAGAAGTTGAGATGCTCGTCTCCATGGTAAGCTGGCGCATGAGTCTTGGGGCGTGTTGGGTGCTATTTCTGACCTTTCTGGAGGTGGGTCTGGGTATTTGCGTGTGTAAGACTGATGATGGGGAAACCTTTCTCCGATTCCAGCTGGGGAAAACCCACCGGTGACTCAGGATGCCCTCTTTGTACCGTGCCTTGCTGGCAGGCACTGTCCCCTCTTCCCCACCAGCCAAGAAACGTCATACCTTGTGTCATGCCATCTCCACCCCCTTTTTTTTTTTTTTTTTTTTTAAGCACCCCGGGATGATCTGGCTCTAGCTGGGGTGAGGCCATCATCAGCAAGCGAAGGCATCTTCTCCCTGTACTTACCTCCCGGCCCAGGTCTGCGGGCGGGCAGCGCTGGAGGTGGCTCTTGCCACTCACCTTGCCAACAGGCATCCTGGCTATTCACAGCAACTGTCTGTAGGGGAGGGACACTGTGTGGCAACATCACTTCATCCTCCCCCCCTTAACCTGGGGAATGACAGGGGGAAAAAACACAAAGGAAGATTAAAGTAAAATCTAGGTGTGGAAACATAGAATCATAGAATGGTTGGAGTTGGAAGGGACCTTAAAGATCATCTGGTTCCAAGCCCCCTGCCATGGGCAGGGACACCTCCACTAGAGCAGGTTGCTCAAAGCCCCATCCAGCCTGGCCTTGAACACCTCCACGGATGGGGCATCCACAGCTTCTCTGGGCAACCTGTTCCAGTGTCTCACCACCCTCACAGGAAAGAATTTCTTTCTGGTATCTAATCTAAATCTCCTCTCTTCCAATTTAAAACTGTTACCCCTTGTCCTGTCACTACACTTCCTGACAAAGAGTCCCTCTCCGGCTCTCCTGTAGGCTCCCTTCAGATATTGGAAGGCTGCCATGAGGTCTTCCTGGAGCTTTCTCTTCTCCACGCTGAACAACCCCAGCTCTCTCAGTCTGTCTTCATAGGGGAGGTGCTCCAGCCCTCTGATCATCTTCGTGGCCCTCTGCTGGACCCGCTCCAACAGGTCCATGTCCTTCCTGTGTTGAGGACTCCAAAGCTGGGCACAGTACTCCAGGTGGGGTCTCACAAGCGCAGAGTAGAGGGGTAGAATCACCTCCCGTGACCTGCTGGCCACACTTCTCTTGATGCAGCCCAGGATGCGGTTGGCTTTCTGGGCTGCCAGCGTGCACCCCCAGCTCGTGTTGAGCTTCTCATCCACCAACACCTCCAAGTATAACAATTAAAAAAAATAATAATAGTATGAGCAGATAGGAACCAATATGAGTGCTGAAAAGTGAAAGTTTCTCCCTAAGAGACTCTTCAGAAGGATCCCCTTCTGTGCGTGTGGCCAGCTGCGAGATGCTCCCATAGACAAGCCAAACCCAGCAGCATCCTCTCCGTCCTCCCACGGAGCGCAGGTACCACAAAGGACACTCCCCCCGGCTGGAGAAGAAACTGGGGCTCAGGCCTGGCCAGGGAATTGATTTTATGTCTTGAATATAAAAGTTAGCAAGGAAGAGTAGTTTCAGGTGAAGCAGTGATGTTCACACTAAGCATCCCCCCGGCTCCCTTGTCCCAGGTTACAGGTGAGCGGTGGTTTTCTTCCCTTCTTGTGGGGCCAAGGAGGGAAGCCCTGACATCCCTGGAGGAAAGTTACCATCTCCAAGTGCCAGAAGTGGCTAAGAGCAGCTTAAAACCCCTGGCACTAACATCAGTGAAGCCTGAATCCTCCTCGTTCCCGGTAACATCGCCCACCCTTGACTGTGGGGTGGGGAGGTCAGTGCTGTCGCCCTCAAAGGCTTCCCATGCAGGGACTTCCCACCCTTCGCAGAGATGAGGGAAGCGTGGACCGCTCTTCTCTGAACATCTGCTGTTTGATGCTGCGAATTGCTACGTGACAGAGAGGAAATGAAACGCCACCCTCCATCGCGTGGCAGCCACGGCAGCTGCAGGGCTGGTGAGCATCTCTCTTCACCCGCTCTTTGCTACATCGCTGTTGTCGTCCTGGCGCAAGGTGAGCTGTGCCAGGACCCTTCCCAAGCGGCTGACCAGGCAGGTTGCTACCTCTGGGTACTAAAGGCTAAAAGCACAATGGTTTTTCCCCATGCAGGAACATCGGGAGGCTTTTGTGGCTAGTAAGCCTGGCCTTAGCTTGCTGATGGCCAACGGAGCTGGACGAAGCCACCGATGCTGATGAAGAAAAGGCCAGAGAAAAGTTAGTCTGGGCTTTTTGAGCGACTTCAGTTTGCGAACGCAGCCACGCTAGTTCTGAGCATGTCTTCTCCGGAGGAGAGGGGGCACCAAAGCCATTCGAAAAGATGTTCTTCACGTCACGTGTTGCAGTTTTTCTGGGTGAAGCTGGAGGTACCAAGCTCCGGTTGTGCAGAGGTGCGGGTTGGTGAACTCGGGGGTCACAGGGCAGGTCCCAGGAGGGACATCTGGGAACTCTTCAGGAACAGGCTCCCCTCAAGGAGAGCAGTAGCCTGTAAAATGAAATTAGCCTCGGACCTCTGAGCATGGCTTGGCTGGGCAGTTTGTCTTAACTACACTGACTTTCCCTTGTTAAAACTCACGGGACTTGTTAAGATGACTACAGATTTCTAATTATCTATTTTCCCTCCCTGAATAGTAGGCCTTTTCACTGCTTTCTGCCTTAGCAGAAAATGTTTTTCCTGTTAAATCTGACACCTTGTCCGTCTCCTGCACACCCCGGGCGGATCAGTGGAAATGATTTCTTCTGCAAAATGTTGAGAGAGTAACCAAACCTAATGTTGCCGCAGCTCTGATGCGATTTCTGCCCAGCTGGCTTGGCGCGGAGGCTTTCCGACAAAGCTGCCTCTGGGATTTCAGTTTGATAGGAAGTCGGAGAACTGGCGAGAGACTTTTTGCTCTGTATGGTTTTAAACTACTCTCCCACAATCACAGCAAAGGCTTCTTGCGGATGCCTGTGCTGGGAAAGCAAGAAGGAGCGGGGTTCGGATATTAGATGAAAAGGAGCACAGACACGCTTTCAGCAATCCAGCACAAATCAAGAGCACTCGGGGAGAAAAAAAAAATAAAAAAATCTAGTTTTGACCCCTTGATTGCAGCCCCTGATGGGACTGAAGCCTGCACATGCTGGGGGAAGCAGCTGCTGGGGAGAAACCCAGTCCACAGCACGGTGGAGGGGGGAATAGAGCTAGATATTTAATCCCCCAAGCAGATGTCGTTGGGGTCCACCAGGACTCATAGGAGAAAGGGCTGGTGTGCTCTTGGGTCTGGTGGGGTAGGATTTGACAGGGAAGAGCCGCAGCTGCCACAAACCAGTTTTTTTTTTCCCATCTCATCACAAAGATCGTCAGCTCGGTACTAACCGCAGAGCTTGTCCCCAGCATCCTCTGGCTATCATCCCCAGAAAAACCCCAGCATCCTCTGGCTATCAACGGAGCCAGTTCGATCGGGAAGTAGCAAGAGTGAGTAGTGAGTGTGAAGTTAAAAATTGGCCCCAGACTGACGTGTTTTGGTCACATTTCAGACGCCTACCGCATTTTCCACTTGAGTGCACTGAAATTAGCCTGTTTGTCCTCGGAAGGGGAAAAGCCCTCAGTGCTCCACCACGTCTGGTGCTGGGAGCGGAGAAAGGAAGATGGTGATGTTGCCTCCCAGTATGTTGGCTAACTGGGGAGCTTCCAGTGGGGACTGACGCTCGCTGTGCTGGGACAGGATGGGGAGCTCTGGGCTGCTGCAAAGCCGTGGCTCAGGGATGCGGTCCTCAGCATCTGTGACCATCCTGAGGGTGATGCTCATGGCAGAGCCCGGTGGGGAAGACCGTTTTGGATCTAAAGCAGCACTGTGCACCATAGAATCATCTAGGTTGGAAGGAACCTTCAAGATCATCTAGTCCAAGAAGTCTAGTCACAGAAGTGACTTGCTTGGAGATGAGCCTGCCTCTGGGCCTACGCCACAAGCTGCGTGCCAGCCTGAATGGTGGGGTTTTTTTCTTACTTTTTAAAGGGGTTTGGAGAAATCTGTAGCACTTCAGTTGTCCTTCAAGCCCTTGAAAGCAGAAGTGCTTCCTGAGTGCTGATGAGAGGACACTCGTGAAGGGGTTGAGGTTCTCGGTGAGCATCCTCTCCCATCCAGTGAGGCTGTGCTGGCCTGGCTGAGCTGGAGAGCAGGGGCTGGTCCCAGGGATGACTCCTGTCAGTGAATCCAGTGAGCAGCTTAGGGGCTGGCCTCTGCTCCTTCACCCTGACACACGCAGCCAACACAAGAGCCGTGGCAGAATTTCACTGAATTTCACTGAATTTTTTTAGAGTTGGAAGGGACCGTATAGATCATCTAGTCCAACTCCCCTGCTGAAGCAGGATTGCTTAGAGAATGCTACTCAGGACTGCATCCAGGCGGGTCTTGAAAATCTCCAAAGAAGGGGACTCCACAACCTCCCTGGGCAGCCTGTTCCAGGGCTCTGTCACCCTCACCGTGAAGAAATTCTTTCTCATATTCGAGTGGAACCTCCTATGTTCCAACTTGTGCCCGTTGCCCCTTGTCCTGTCACTGGGAACCACTGAAAAGAGTCTGGCTCCCTCCTCCTTCAACCCACCCTTCAGATACTTATAAGCATTAATAAGGTCTCCCCTCAGCCTTCTCTTCTCCAGGCTAAAGAGTCCCAGCTCTCTCAGCCTTTCTTCATAAGGGAGATGCTCCAATCCCTTAATCATCTCTGTTGCCCTTCGCTGGACTCTCTCCAGTAGTTCCCTATCCCTCTTGAATTGGGGAGCCCAGAACTGGATGCAATACTCCAGTTGTGGCCTCACCAGTGCAGAGTAGAGGGGGAGAATGACCTCCCTCGACCTACTGGCCACACTCTTCCCTATGCAGCCCAGGATTCCATTGGCTTTCCTGGCCACAAGAGCACACTGCTTGCTCATTGTCATTTTGCTGTCTACCAGGACCCCCAGATCTTTCTCTTCAGAACTTGACTCCAGCAGGTCCACACCTAACCTGTATTGGTGCCTAACATTCTTCTTCCCCAGGTGCAGGACCCTACACTTTTCCCTGTTGAACGTCATGAGGTTCTTCCTTGCCCAGCTCTCCAGCCTGTCCAGGTCTCGCTGGATGGCAGCGTGGCCCTCCGGGGTGTCAGCCACCCCACCCAACTTGGTATCATCAGCAAACTTGCTGAGGATACACTCGGTCCCCTCATCCAGGTCACTGTCTACAGGGGCTTCCAGTGCCTGGGACTGGCAGTGGAGACAGCACAAGGTCTCACACTGAGATCGGCTCCCAAATCTCCCTGAGGTAACAGGGAGTTTCTTGGCGATAGCTTTTCATTAAATCTTGTGTTTGGTCATGTGAAGGGCTGTACATCACCTGGAGTGATGCCTCCAAGAACTTTGGTTGCTCAGGCACCTTTGTGGTGCCAAAGTAGCTGCTGCAAAGGGAGCAGGGCACTGCAGAAACCCCACTTTAGCCAAGAGAGAGGTGTAGATCGGACCTTGGTCTGAAATACTGGCACAGGCAATGAAGTTTTCTATTTTCACTTTTACTTTAAGAACATTTTATTTTAGTTTGTGCGTGAAGTGACTGAGGTGTTGAGGCAATATCTACCCTTGAGGAAGGTGCTGTGTGACGGGGGCTGGAACCAGCTTGCAAGCTGCAACGCCACCAGGACATCCCTCTGCTGACATTTGGGTTGCTCTTCCCTGTGCTCGATCATCACCATCCACGTTTTCCCGGGGCATCTGTGTTGTCCTGTGGAAGATGCCATCTCACAAGCCCTTCTGAAAGACAGGTGATGCCTGACCGTCGCATTTGTGTCTCCCAGGACTGGAAGAGAGAAAAAGGCACTTCTGCTGCACAAAGGCTGGAGGAAACCCCCCGACTCCTTTTTGTCGTGCAGCCTGGGCTCTGCTCTGCACTGGGGCTGCAGGGCCCTTTGTGCTTCCTCCTGTTTTGGGGTGGCATCCTGCCTGTGAGCAGGCCCCCATGCAGGCATTGTCTACTCTGAAGATGTCAGCTTCATGGAGATGGAGTCTGCGGGCTCCTTTGCCCATACCCTTTGGGAACCCCCCTCCGGTCTCCCTTTTCAGAGAGTGGGACTGGGATGGAGGGGGCTGCTCTTGGCTGCAGACCCCTGGGTTGGGCTGTACAGGACTTTCCCTGTTGGGGATTGCTCAGATGTGCTTGGCCTTGGGCTGCTGAGACTGCCGAATGCTGGGTGCCTGAAGCCTGGGGTGGGACTTGTTTGGTGGCTCTTGCCTCCAGATGAGACAGGCAGATGAGATGGAAGGTGATGCTGTGGTTCTGTCCCGCTCTCGTGTCTCTACTCATCTTCAGAAAGGTGACATGACACGTTTAGCAGGGAGGAGCAGGGCAAGTGAGGGAATGGATAAATTCCAGTAGGGAAAAGTGGTCCCAGGTACCTGGGGCTAAGTAAACCCTTCCTTTCCCCAGTGCTGAGCTAATGTTCTCACCTCTTGCAGCCTCGTATGTGTAGCCTAAAAGCTTTCCACAGGGGGTCACCATCTCACAGGGGATGCAGGACTGGGCTGGGGACAGAAGGAAGGCTGGTTTTTTATGCTTAGCACAAGCAAGGCAGAGCCAGGCATCAGCCACAAACCCTATCCCTTATCCCAGCAGGTACATGGTCATGTCTTTCTTTCCAGGTGCCTCCTGGAGGAAGAAGGTCTGACACAGCCCGCCTGAAGCTGCATTTTGCTTTGATCACCCAGGCCCAGGAGCCCGAGGGGGACGGACACTGCCTCAGCCAGGCCCACAAAATCCTGAATGTCCCAAGCAGACACTCTTCTGCAGGATCAGCGCCTGTTTGCCTGGATATTTCCATCGCCAGCAGACAAAGCTGCTACAAGGTACCTCCCAGCACCTTGTTTCCAGGTGCTCCTTAAACTGAAGGAGATGATTTTAATTTCACCCCATCTTCTTGTCCTGCTTCTGAGGATAATTAAGCTGTTTGTGCAGTTGCGAAGGGCAAAACCACATGTGTCTGCCCCTGGGTGGGAAGGGGAATTTGTCGTGTTCCTTCAGATCAAGATAAGATACTTCTTGAGTCTTTGGTGCTTCTGAGTTTTCTCCCTGTCTTTTGAGGAACGCTGATAGGAACGTGCCTGTCCTCCACAGCTGATGCTATATATGCCCCAAAAACGTGTTCTGAGGCTTAGCACCCAACAGCCCTCAAAAATGCAGTGTGTGGTGAGCACATTCTTTCTTGTTCCTCCACTCGAACTGGACCAAGGAGGAAACATCTCCTCACCTCCCTTCCAGGCAGGTATGATCAGCCAGGCTTGCCGGTTCAGAGGCATGGTTTATCTGAGGGACATCAAATGCCGGTGCAGCCAGCGAACTCCTCCCCTGGCACGCTTTAAGACTGCAGAAGCAGCCCAGGAGCAAAGACAGGGCCCCCTTGTTCTGCCAGAAATCCTCCAGCAGCTCCAGCGGCACCTCTGGCTGTGACAGTGGCCTGGCCCTGCTCTGGGCAAAGGGCTCTGCACCCTGAGCTGCCGCTTTTATGCTGATGCTGCGGCTGGATCCAACAGAGAGGTGGGACAAGCAGCAGGGAAATGCCTTGTCCTTCACCACCCCGCTGCTCAGTGGCAGAGGGGCCCGTGCACTCATATTTTTTGGTGCTGGGTTGTTGAGTGAGCGTACGTGGATTTACTTTTTTTTTTTTTACTTTGTGATTTCTGTCCGGTTTTGCAAGAGAAAATGCGTTTTGCTAGGTAGCCCAGCTGTGACAAAAATAGCTGCAGGGTGTAGATCGTGGTAGACCTGCAAGCGCAGGTCCTGAGGCTGTGTAAGCGAGCGTGAGAACCGGGATGCTGGAACACGTGCATCCCCGACCACGGGTCCTCCGCTACCCTCGTGCCCGGCAGGTGCTGAGAGAAGCAACCAAACAAACACAGAGAGGGACAAACTGAATTTGCAGCTGTTAGCAAATTTTTATACAGATACCAACTTTTTTTTTTCTTTTTTTTTTTTTTTTTCCCAGGGAAGGGCTATGAACTTCCCTGAGCTCTGCTAAAAAGGTTACACCAGCGATATCTCGTTGTGATTAGCTCCTCAGGAAAACCAGGCTCTCCATAAGACAATATTCCCTTCTGTTGCTGAAATAATGGGCTGCTTTTCCACACGTTGCTGTAAGAAAAGAGGCAGATACCGGATGTTTCTCCAGCATGATCAATAAGGTGCAGGAGTTATAATATGTTCATGGCAGATTAAATTAATTTAGTGATTCTCCAGGTCTCTGGCCTCATTGAAATGCAGTCTATTATGCTTTTGTAGAACTTTGCGTGGCCTTTCCCAAGAACAGCCGCTGACTCGTGTCACTGCACTGCTCGTAAATATCGGAGCTGCTGAACACCAGCTCCTTGTATAGGCAGACCCTGGAACGGGGGGAGTAAACCACGGACTCTTGCAGACACTGAAACCGCCTTTGTTGATGCTCGGTGGCATTTAATCCTGGCAACTAAGTGCCGAGTGGGAAACTGTCCTTACGCCGCCCCAGATATGTTTCAGGGCCACGTGCAGAGCCAGCAAAAGTCATATGCACACTTCTGAAATTAGCGGTAAATGTCCTCCCCCTTAGGAAATTATTGCCTGAAAATTAGATGAGATCTGGAGGATTCAATTTATGTAAATACCTGGGATTGTCCCATGGATTATTAAAAGGGAACAACAAGAGCCTTACTCCAGTTGGCTCCTGGACCCCTCAGGCTATTAACTTGGATAAATCTTGTTTGCTTCAGAATTGAAATTAGCTCCCTTAACTGCATCAGCATAAAGCAAGCGTCTTGTTTTCTACAAGCCTTTTTTTAAAAGGTAGGCTGAGATTAAATGGCTTGCAACTCAAGCAGATATAAAAGGTTGTGTTGTGGCAATGCAAATGATGTGATATATGGCATAATTGGGATCATTGTGCAGAAGAAATGAAAATCAGGTTCATTTTTTGTTTGCCTGTTGCTCGCTTTCTTGCTCCTGGGACATTGTGCCATCAATTAAGAGCTTATTTCTTCCCTGTGAGGGTGACAGACCCCAGTTTGAGGCGAGACGCGGAAAACTGCAAATTGTCTTGTATCAAATGGAAAAGGTTGCGAAGGTACAAAAATTAATTGGGTGTGCTTGGCTCAGAGTCCTGGGGATGGTCCTGGCTCTGCCCAGTTCAGGCATGGTGAAATTCCTCGTTTTCTGCTAACAGCCAGCCGGAGTTTAAGGAGGCGATATGTGAGAGAACGCAAAGTGTTGAGTAAGGGACAGAGCAGAGGGAAAATATCTTTTCACGTCCATCTGAAGACCAAGACTGGAGCAGCAAATGGAGTTTTTTGTCCCCTTTTGGATTTGATTACCTGCTGCCATTGGTTGGTGGATTTGCAGATCTGAGACAACACTTAATTCACTAATTTGAGTTCATCTCAGAGTTACTTGTCTTGTCTGTTTTGCTCTTAATGAATTTAATGTTATCACAGGTCCGTTTTGCTGATATGTTTTATTTTTATTATTATAAAGTACCATACAAAGTGAGTAAGGCCTCCAGACTGCACCAAAAAAGAAATTGTTCTGAGAATGAAGGATGTCTAAGGGTGGTTTCTGGTTCCTTGGTTGTCCTAAGCTCTTGACTTTTTATCTTGCATAGCAGAGCCCAACACAAGTTACTAGTGGTTTCCAAGGCAGAAACCCCCTCTGTATTAAAGCAACATGCAATCTGGAGGGGGATTTCAAATGGTACCTTACATGAGGTAAGGTTCTTGCCAACTGGGATGCTCCAAGCCACCACGGGCAACTAAAGCTCAGACCCTGCCATTGTGCTGTGGGGGATGGAAAAGGAGTCAGCAGGGTTTTGAGGACATTTACACAAATTTGGCAGAGGTTAGAACGGGGGTGGCAGTGCCACTTTTTCTCCCTGCCTGCCTGCCACTGCTCCTGTAAAGATGCACAAGTCAGTGTTGCCTGAATGGTGTTCATTTGTAGTCCTTCATAAAACCCTAATAACCCAAATATCACAGAAAGGTAGTATTATTATTGCACTTTTTGTATTAATGGGCTTTGACCTACCTCAACCAGAAAAGCCTCATCAACTAAATGTACTAAATGCCCTGTACTCGGCACTGGTGAGACCCCACCTTGAGTACTGTGTCCAGTTTTGGGCCCCCTACCACAAAAAAGACATCGAGGTGCTGGAGCGGGTCCAGAGAAGAGCAACAAAGCTGGTGAGGGGCCTGGAGCACAAGTCTTATGAGGAGAAGCTGAGGGAACTAGGGTTATTCAGCCTGGAGAAAAGGAGGCTGAGGGGAGACCTTATTGCTCTCTACAACTACCTGAAAGGAGGGTGCAGAGAGGCGGGGGTCGGTCTCTTCTCCCAAGTCACGGGCGACAGGACTAGAGGAAATGGCCTCAGGTTGCGCCAGGGGAGGTTCAGGCTGGATATTAGGAAAAATTTTTTCACTGAAAGGGTTATCAGACATTGGAATGGGCTGCCCAGGGAGGTGGTTGAGGCACCATCCCTGGAAGTGTTCAAAAGACAGGTTGACGTGGTGCTGGGAGACATGGTTTAGTGATGGTGTTGCATTTTGTTGTTTTGTGGGTGTTTATTTTTGTCAGTTAGGTTGATGGTTGGACCCGATGATCTTGAAGGTCCCTTCCAACCTAGAAGATTCTGTGATTCTGTATTAAATGGTTAACATTGTATACAAAAGCTTCCCAGTATCCATCCCTTCTCGTGGGTGTCACAATCACCCTTCCACCTCTGCGTCCTTCACTTGGGACTTCAGTCTGAGTCACATGGAGAAACTGGTTGTTCCCAGTGAGTTATCCTGAGATCTTGGCATGGAGGAGCCTGAGGGTAGCAGTAGATTTACCTTTATATATTTTCTTAACATTGTCTTCTTACGTGCTCTTACCTGCTCACTCCAGTAGTGACCACACTTTGACCACCGTGGGTTGCGTTTGTAGTCCAGGACCTCAGGTGTCACCCTTGCATGCAGTTGGCTTTACATCTAGAGTCACGGCTGAAAGAAGCCAAAATTAGTTTGGGCCAAGGCACATCCTGCGATCTCACACAGTCAGGGCAGTAGAAAGCTCGTGGCCTTTTACTAGCAATGGCACAAATCACATTTACTGGCCTGCGCTGGAGAAAAAAATCTCTCCAAACTTCCAGCCCTGTAGGCCTGAACAAATTGTTTTGGCAGAAGCTGGGGGGCTGCCAAGGAAAGATGAATGGCTGATCCTACAGGAAAACTCATTCCACGTTAATCTGGCTGCTGGAGAGTAACTGGGGCAGTGGGGTGGCAGATGAAACTGGAGAAAATGGATTGCATGCCTGGTGATGTTCACGGAGCAGGATGAATCCTGGCCCACCCCTTTTGCACAGGGGAAGATTTTTGTCTTCTGCACGTTTCTGTGGTGCTATGATATGGCCACGGATACCAGTGAGGTGGTCGGGCTGGAGCTCTTGCCCTTTAAGTTTGGAGAAGGGAACGTCCAGGAGGACTTAATAGCAGATCCCCAGTATCTTCTCCCAAGTCACAGGCGACAGGACTAGAGGAAACGGCCTCAAGTTGCGCCAGGGGAGGTTAAGATTGGATATTAGGAAGAATTTTTTCACTGAAAGGGTTATCAAGCATTGGAATGGGCTGCCCAGGGAAGTGGTTGAGGCACCATCCCTGGAGGTGTTCAAAAGACAGGTTGACATGGTGCTGGGGGACATGGTTTAGTGATGGGGTTTTTTGTGTGTGGTTTTTTTTTTTTTTTGTTTGTTTGTTTGTTTTTTGTCAGAGTTAGGTTGATGGTTGGACTGGATAATCTTGAAGGTCCCTTCCAACCTAGATGATTCTATGATTCTATGATACTACGAAGAGGTCAGCCAGAAGGGTCTGCGCTCTTCACAGCAGTGCATAGTGGGAAGATGAGGGAGAATGGACATAGATGGAAACAAGAGAGGATCAGACTGGATTTCCCTGTGAGGTCAGCCAAACACTGCCATAGCCGAGCAGTGCAACAGAGAGGCCATGGGGTCTCCATCCTTGGACACATTCAAGACCTGACCAGGCAGGTCCATGAGCAACCTGCTCAAGCTGGCCCTGCTTTGAGCATTGCAATGGCCCACATGGATCTGTGACTGCAGCTGTGAATGCCATGTTTCCAAGGCTATGGTCTTTGGTGCTGTGTTTTTCTTCTGGCCCTCTTGCAGGGCAAGGGCTATGTTTTGTCCTATTTGTGAATGGTAGCAGTAGGTCCCTACAGGGGAAGTGTTGCGTGGCTTCAGGCTGTTGTGTGACTGCCATGCTCTTCTGCTCCCCCAGGGTCTTAGTGGGTGGAGGAAGCCCCGTTCAGAGTTTGTGATCTTCAGGATGGTATTCTGGTTCCTAATGTCTGACTTCTCCACATTCACACAAAAGGCAAGCATGGAGGTCCATGTATCTCCATCTGCTGCAGGGAACAGGCAAGCCCACTGCAGGGCTTTACAAGGTCTTTTGCTGGTGCTGAGATCTGCATGTTGGCCAGGATGGCCCTGTGGGTGGTTCTTAGCTTGGCGGAGAAAGAGAGCCTTGGTGGAGGTGACAGGGAGCCAAATTGCTTCCCGGAGGACAGCGTGTCCCAGAAATCAGGACTGGATCTTAGGGGACTCGGTTTCACTTTCTGGCTCTGCTGCTGGATTTTTGGGTGATCTTGGGCAAGTTGCCTCATCTTTCCATGCCTTAGTTTCCCCAGTCTCTAATATGGTGATAATATTGAGGCACCCCGTCCCTCCAAAAAAGAGGTCCAAACGCTTTTGAATAGATATAAACATTCACTGCTGTGGTTACACAGGACCTGAACTCTTATTTGCTGAGGCAATTTTCTCAATATGGGACAATTTTCTCAATATGTAATTTTTAATTTTTTCTGGCACCTGCAGAATAAACAGCCTCATCATAATAAAAGCAATTTTCAATTTTTGCAGAGGAACGTTTTCTAAGTCTCTCAATCTGATCCTCATGACACACGGGTCAATTTACTACTGGAGAAATTAATTGTGCTATAAGGCATCAGCATCTTTCTGCTTGCGCACTTTCATGCCAGTGTACAAAATGCTATGATTATGTATGAAGGTCTGAAAAGAAACATTGAAATATAATTATATTAAGTTTCCCTGGAGCAAACCCACCTGTAAAGTTGAAATTTTAGGATCATTTTTGTTAGACAGTGCTGCTGATGCCTGGACAATTTTCAATGAATATTTGACTATAAACTGCTGAGATGCTTGCCTTATATTCCTATTCAAGCTTTCCCAGCTCTTAGTGAATTAAAAAATGATTAGAAGATAGGCTTTATTCATTCCCCTTAAAGGAATAGAATAGTTTTATGTAGGGCAGGCTCTTAATTTTCCGTAAACTCATGCAAGAACGTAAAATTGGTGTCTTGTATTACAGTTTTATTTTGTTTCAAAGTTTTGGGCTGACCAAGTTCCCAACATCAGCTGTGCACATGAGGCTGTGCAATTCGTTACCCAAAGTAGGTCTGTGCGTCTGAAAACCTGCTCTAAATAGGTTTGGATAGTGAGGAAGCAAATGAGAGCCAGTAAGGATTCGCCTTCCTCCTGATCCTGCCTAGGATGCTAGTTCAGTTTTGGGGGAGTACCTGCAGCCAGGAGGTGCCATTGAAGGGGCTATAAGGACAGCAAAGCAAGCCTTGGCCATACAGGCTTTGCTGTGCGTGCAGATGTTTTGGATCTTGTATCCTTGGCAGCACCGTCGAGGGCTGTTGGATACACCCAGATCTCCGATAGACTGGCCAAAGCAGCCAGGGCACAGACGTGTCTGAGAAGGGCAGACGTATAGAATCATGGAACGGTTTGGATTAGAAAGGACCTTAAAGATCATCGAGTTCCAACCCCCCTGCCATGGGCAGGGACACCTCCCACCAGACCAGGTTGCTCAAAGCCCCATCCAGCCTGGCCTTGAACACCTCCAGGGATGGGGCATCCACAGCTTCTCTGGGCAACCTGTTGCAGCGTCTCACCACCCTCACAGGAAAGAATTTCTTCTTAATATCTAATCTACATCTCTCCTCTTTACAAGGGCATGTAGTGATAGGACGATGGGTAATCGCTTCAAACTGAAAAAGTCCCTCTCCAGCTTTCTTGTAGGCCCCCTTCAGATACTGGAAGGCCACTATATGGCCAAAAATGTATGCAAAATGCATACATGCAAATATTTGCATGAAGCAGAGCAATGCCCGAGCGTGCAGGGTGACACGGGGATGGATGTGGCCCAGGTGTTGCAAGACCTTGTCCTGGGATGTAGGTCTCTTCTCTGCTGCTCATCCGAGGCTCAGCCAGGGGCTGGGAGCTGGGGGTTTGGGATTTAAGGCGGCAGCCTAGCAAAATGACCAAGGATGGTGGCAGCAGCCTGGCTGCATAGAGGGATGAAAGAGCAGCAGCAAAAAAACAGGGCAAGCCAAGAGCTGTGATCTCCGGCCATATTTCCCACTGCTCGGTGGGGTTGGCTATCCCCTTACAGCAAGGCGAGTGTCACTCTACTCCCACTTTTTCGCAGCCCCGTGCAGATAGATAGAGAGGACAGGCTGCTGCCAGCACATTGTTTCCTCCCGAGCCGACTATTCTTTTCTGCCTTGCTTTTCAAAGAACGCATTATTTATTCCTTTTGTTGCCACCAAATGTTGGCAACCAAGGCGGGCTGGAAGTGACACTTCCCCGACAGCCTGCAGAAGCGTCGGGTGTTTAATTGGCTGCTTCACCCCAGGATAAATAAACCTTCAGAGCCTCATCCTCGAGTGTTTAATCAGAGAAGTTAAATGTTTAGGGGATTGGATTGCTTGATCTCTTTGCTTAGAAGTTTTCCTGCTTCTCCTTGACGAGCCAGACGTGCTGACAGTTGGCAGAAATCTTGAAGAAGCTTGTGCAGAGGAGAGCTGCGGTTGAAATGTTTTTTTGCTGATACATGTCCTTCTCGGCACAATGGCTGTGCTTCCTGCTTATGGGGAGAAATGACCTCTCCATCAGGACTCCTGGAAAACACAGCCGGGCCATGCTCCTGCATCCTCACTGGGTGGTGGATGGGAGAAGTAGCAACTTACGACGTGCCCACCCCTTGCTTTTCCCTCTCCGATCCCTGTCCGGTTCCATGTCCCCCATGTGCAGCAGAGCAGCTCCATCAGGAGGGATCTCATCACATACCACTGGCTTGGGGAAAACCTAGATGTTCCTCTCGTGTCGTTCAGGAAGGGTATTCGGTGACAACATAGAATCATAGAATCATAGAATTGTCTAGGTTGGAAGAGACCCTTGGGATCATCAAGTCCAACCATCTACCCTACTCTACAAAGTTCTCCCCTGTACCATATCCCCCAACACCACATCTAAGCGACTCTTAAACTCATCCAAGGATGGTGACTTAACCACCTCCCTGGGCAGCCTATTCCAGTGTCTGATCACTCTTTCTGTGAAAAATTCTTTCCTAATGTTCAGTCTAAACCTACCCTGTTGGAGCTTGAAGCCATTGCCTCTCGTTCTGTCATTAATTACCTGTGCGAAGAGACCAGCACCAACCTCTCTACAGTGTCCTTTCAAGTAGTTGTAGTTGTCCCCACCATACCCAGGTGGGGGACCAACCCTGCGTCGCACGCGTCCCAGAGGAGGGAGCCGTGGCAGAGGGCAGCTCAGCGTAAGCTCGGGAGCATCAGCAGCCCAGCGAAGGCAAAGATCACTGCTCCTATGTTCTTTATGTCTCTCGGCAGGAAGGTTTTCTCCATAGATGATGTTGTAATTGCCCCAGTACAGTTGAGTGCAAGCACGTTTGATGAACGAATCACAGAATCACAGAACGATATGGGGCTGGAAGGGACCTCTGGAGATCATCTAGTCCAACCCCCCTGCCAGAGAAGATCCACCTAGAGCAGGTTGTAGAGCATGACATTGTAGAGCATGACAATGACAATGAGCAAGCAATGTGCTCTTGTGGCCAGGAAGGCCAACGGAATCCTGGGCTGCATAGGGAAGAGTGTGGCTAGTAGGTCGAGGGAAGTCATTCTCCCCCTCTACTCTGCACTGGTGAGGCCACAACTGGAGTATTGCATCCAGTTCTGGGCTCCCCAATTCAAGAGAGACAGGGAACTACTGGAAAGAGTCCAGCGAAGGGCAACAAAGATGATTAAGGGATTGGAGCATCTCCTTTATGAAGAAAGGCTGAGAGAGCTGGGACTCTTTAGTCTGGAGAAGAAAAGGCTGAGGGGAGACCTCATTAATGCCTATAAGTATCTCAAGGGTGGGTTGAAGGAGGAGGGAGCCAGACTCTTTTCAGTGGTTCCCAGTGACAGGATGAGGGGCAACGGGCACAAGTTGGAACATAGGAGGTTCCACTCGAATATGAGAAAGAATTTCTTCACGGTGAGGGTGACAGAGCCCTGGAACAGGCTGCCCAGGGAGGTTGTGGAGTCCCCTTCTTTGGAGATTTTCAAGACCCATCTGGATGCAGTCCTGAGTAGCATTCTCTAAGTAATCCTGCTTTAGCAGGGGAGTTGGACTAGATGATCTATATGGTCCCTTCCAACTCTAAAAAAAAAAATAATTCAGGTTGCACAGTGACCCCCAGCCAGCTCTACGTTGGATCTGGCAGACGTCTTGGAGGCAGAAGTACAGTATTGATTTCACGTTATTTAATTTTCATCCTAATAAAAGTGATGGGCCTTTGGATTATGGTGTTTTTAAGCCTCCCCAGTGCAGAGGGTAGTCAGGGTGTCAGGTGAGATAGGTTTGAAAGCGTTGTTCCTTTCAGGCCTCGGGGAGTTGTTCCCAAGAGCTTGTGAGTGGAAGGCAGATGGTTTGCAATTGCTTTTTGTTCTGAGCTGAAGTGAGACACTGAAATGAAAAATATCTTCAACATTTTAATTGCAAATAAATGATTTGCGATGATAAATGTTTCCTTTTTAATTAGATTTTAAAATGAAAATTGTGTTGTCCTTCGTAATACTGATTTCAGATGATCCCAGACTTAAGGTGCTGCTTTTGTTACAAATTGTTATCCCATAATTCATAACCTTTTTTACTTTGGGAAGAGCAGGAAGTGGCAGGAAGGAGTAAAACCGCTTTTGGCCAGTTCTGGTTAATTAAGGCGGAGGAAGCAATAACCTCTGCTGCTAACATTTTCAGGGAATGGCTGCTATAATTGTTCACTTCAGTTGTTGGCCTGGGATGTAACTTTTCAGCCTTTATACGTGCTGAGTATTGCAGAGGAAAAAAACTCCTTTGAAAGCATTTCTAAGGGGGAGAGTGGGGGGAAAGGCGCCTTTATTGAGAGACGTAAAGTTATTCCATTCAAGAAAAGAAAAGCCCCATGGAGATGGCCAGGATTTCTCTCACTAAGTAACAACCCCGCAAGCATGGGTGTGAAGTGCAGCAGATGCTCAGTTTAATGCTGTGCACTGATTTGGGGAGGGAATGTGTGTGTGTGTGAGAATTTGCAATTCAGATCCAGAAGGTATGGAGGTACCACATGGCTAATACGCTCCTGGACAAATAACTGGCTTCGGTCAGGAGATTCGGGAGCGAACGCGAAGGGAAACCCCAGTTTCATCACTCTCTGACTATCAATGATGCTCACAAAATAGGAGAACATTTTGCCAAAGTCGGTCTTGGACTTTCACTCCTGAGTGCTGGGCTACAGGAAGGGCGTGAGGCTGAATACAGATCAGCGCTCCGCTCCCCACGATGTCTTGGCTTTGCTCTCCTTCCCACTTCCTTTAATTATTGCCTGAACCAGCATTAGCTCATGTAAGATAGTGCCCTACTGATGAACAGGGAATGAGATTTTGCCCTGCCTCTGGCGGTCGTGCAGCATTCATCCTTCTGAGGACTTTTTTGCTTCATCTCTGCAAGCTTGATGCTTACAGTATGCTTACAGATGCTTACAGAGATGCTTACAGTATACTGGCACAAACCAGGACATTTTTTCACAGTGCGGAGTCCTTCAGGGCCGTGTTCCGTGTCGCTGTGGGGAACCCAGCGTGCTGGGGTTAAATAAGGGCTTTATGTTTCTTGAGCAACAGTTTCGGCTTCTTGGGTGCCCCTGTGAAAGGACTGCCATTGACTTCCTAAAAGATGATTTTCTGTTCCTATTGTGGGGCTTCAAGGGGACTTAACTGCTTGAGGTCCTTCCTTTCTAGTGGAAAATACAGTTTTCATCAACTCTGCAGCCACGGTAGCTGTTCCTTGAGGGCACACAGTGTAGAAGAGACCACAGACAAGCAGTGTGCCTGTTCAGGGGATCTTTATACCTTGGACCCCTTGGTTTTCTCTTGGTAATAACTAGCCTTTGTCATTTGTAGGCATGCTGCTGACTTGGCACAGTTTGGCCCAGAGTGTCCAGCAGAAGTCAGCCCTGTGGTGCTAAAGGCATCCTCATCTGAAAGATATCTGGGTTTGAAAAAGTGACCATGTTCAGAGATTAAATTTAACAGCCCTACGGAAAGAAAATCCTGCTTCTCTCTTTTTGCAACACCTGGCTTGTGATAAAATAGTTCATATAACTTTCAGGTTATTTAACTCTTTCTATTATTCCTTTAAAAATATGAATATGAAATAAAGGTCTCCTTTCAAAAAGAAGAATGGAAGCATACGCATAAAGAAAAGGTGAAATGAAACATCTCAACTACTCTGAGCTCCCCATTTCTATTGAACAAATTTCCTGCAATTTGTGATTCATGCCAGCACCTTCAAAACTGCATTATTTCCAGCAAATTTATTATGCGTCCTTTTTTTCTTCCTACATGAAATGAGTTACATTCTCACTGCGAATTGTACCACCCAGCCTCCCACGAAGCAGGCCATGGATGTGCGTGTGGAGACCTTCCCCAGCTGAACGCAGGCGTGAGTTGTTCTGGTCTTGCAGCTCTCCATGCAGCCCTGAGCTTCCCCCGACCTTCCTCCCACAGCCAAGCGGCTGCACCATTCCTTTGCACATTCCCTTGCCCCTCTCCCCATTGCTTGCTAATGTCTATCCCCTGATGTACCCCCCTTCCAGCCTTCTGGGCAAACTCATCGTTAAGGGACCCCTTTTCCTACGTCTCCTCTTTGGTTTTGTCCCGGTAGCATGAGCATTATTTTCCCCTCTTTCCCATTTTCCTGGCTTCCTGCAGTGGTATACAGCTTGCCTTTGCAGCACGTTATAACGCTCTGGACAATGTTTAGTACGATGAGATGCCCGTGATGCATGGACTTAGTAAAAGCTGTCTCGATTTTATGAGCAGAATTCATAAACTCATCAATCACACCCTTAATTACTTCATTAGGGGGAAATAAGCAGTTACTGCTATGACTTTCAGGAGTGTTCCTATCTGGATTTACACCAGTAGTCCAACACAAAGGCCCCCAACACTTTAAAACTGTTTTTTTTCTCTGCTTGAATGTGAAGTGATGTCTTGTGAAGTGATGTCTTGTAAAGTGATGTAGCTTTTAAACAGCACTGTGTCTCCCGCAGCAGGTAGCTGGAGGATTTGAGTTCTGATGGTGCAAACCCATTGGACCGCAACTTGCTCACCAGCTCACAAGTTTGTAAACCCGGTGCAGACTCCTCACTTCTTCAATTAGCAGTGTGAGATGAAGCATGTTCTGATGTGGTTTCAGCTACAGCAACGGTAAGCAAATATATCTTCTGATCAATGCTTATAAATACTTAAAGGGAGGGCATCAAGAGGATGGGACCAATCTTTTTTCAGTGGTTGCTAGGGATAGGACAAGAGGAAATGGGCACAAACTTGAATATAAGAAGTTCCACCTAAACATGAGGAGGAACTTCTTTCCTTTGAGAGTGGCAGAGCCCTGGAACACACTGCACAGAGAGGTGGTGGAGTCTCCTTCTCTGGAGACATTCAAAACTCTCCTGGACGTGTTCCTGTGCAACCTCCTCTGGGTGGACCTGCTTTGGCAAGGGGGTTGGACTAGATGATCTCCAGAGGTCCCTTCCAACCCCATATCATTCTGTGATTCTGTGATTCTTCTTCCTGTGCAGAGCAGACAGCCCAGCTCTTGTCCTGTAATGCCCTCTAGGAACCTAACCCTGGGCAGAGAGAAGAGCATGGACACAAATAAAACCAGGAAAAAAACCTTTCTATCCAGGAGATCAGTGAGGTTAGCATATCGCACAAGGCCAGAGGATCACTCAGATTAGCAGGGACCTCTGGAGGTCTGTAGTCCAGAATGGGTCAACAGTGAATTCAGACTGGGGTGCTCTGGGCTTTGTCCTTTTTGGTCTTGAAATTCTCCATGGATGGAGATTTGACCAGCTTTCTGGACAACCCATTCCAGTGCTTGGCTATCCTTATAATAAAGTCTTTTTCCTTAAATCCAGTTGGAACCTATCGTTTCAACTTATTCCTGTTGCCTCCATGAAGACAGGCTTTGTCTCCTTGACAGCTATCTCTTCGCCAGGTTGAACAAACCCACCTCCTTCAGTGTCTCCTCACAGGGCAAGTGCTCCAGCCCCAGCCATCTTGATGGCTGGAGGAAAATACAAATTCCTTGCTGCAGGCTTGGTTGGGGTCGAACTCCTTGACTCTCCTAGTGAAACAGGTTTGCTTTGGCATACGCTCTTGCTGGTCTACCAGGTTTCCTACTGTTTCCTCTCTAGGTCACTGATCTCTGACATGTTTGGGGTTTCTGTGTCCTTTCTGTGTCAATGATGCCAGTAAGATTTTTTTGGGGTACAGGATGAGCGTTGATGGGAAGGCATGGACAGCAGCAAACTCCACCTTTTTGCTTGGTCCTGCGGCTGAACTGATGCATGGTTTTTGACAGCTGGACACAGGGTTGGCAAGTAATCCACCACCCCTTCATTTCCTTCTGTAGTATTATAATAGAGTGGACTATGCAACCAGGTACAGTCCCAGTGGGATGAGTCTGGGCTCTGGATTTTTTAAAAATTAATTTGGGAAGAAATTACATTTCATATGGTGGAGAGTAGAGGCAGAAAGGTCTACTAAATTTGAGGCGAGGGCAAAACTTACTCAGTATAGCTCAACTTCCCGAGGCTCAGTGGTAAAGGAGGAAAAGGTATCTCAACCTAAGAAAGAATTTTTTTACAGTAAGAACAATTATTCACTGGAACAACCTCCCCAGGGACATGGTAGAGTCCCCACTGCTGGAGGTTTTCTAGCTGCAATTGGAGAGGGTGCTAGGTAATCTCATTTAGACTGCTTTTCCCACGAGAGGTTCTTTTGAGATACCTTCCAACCTGGACTGTTCTGTGGTTCCATGATTTTATGATTTGTTTGGTGCTTTTTAGATAATATGAGAATTTTCTAAGAGGAAGAAATATGAGGAAATGCCACCTCAATCACTAATGCATTTATTCCCACTTTATCTAAAGATTAGGCGAGACTTTTTTTTTTTTTTTCTAATTCTTAAATACTATCAGAAGTGGACACAATTCTTAAGCTCCCTTTAATTTAATCCTTCTGCAAATATTTAAACTTCCTGCAGTTCCCTTCTGAGCCCATCCCCTGGTAAATCCAGACGGACTTTTCTCAGCTCCGTAGGTCAATAATAACGGTGTGCCGGCTCTTCATGAAAGATTTAAGAGCTGATTTGGGGAAAAAAGAAAAACCCAAGATGATTTACTTCATGCACATGTGGACATAATGGCTGAAAGTCGTTACGCAACATAATTGGTTTGTGACAATTACCAATACATGCATTTTGAAAAGGGCCGGTATGGGGTGTCATTGCACGCGTGTGCACTGCGACCGTGCCACACGTGGGCACTACCAATATCCACACCGGTGGATTGGTACTGCTTCACTTGCTCCCAAGAGCTGGCACTAAATACACAAACAGAGATAGAGCCAGACAGAACTGGTGTTAGCATATGCTGAGGATTTTAAACGCACACAATTTAAAAATACAAATTATTTCTCAGAAGCGCTAGTAAATAGGAAAGGAAGCTGGCTGTCTTACATTTCTTTTTAAACTTTTCTCTAGGGAGAATGGCAATTTTTGCCTTTCCCCCCGCCACGGTACAGGAGGCAAAGTCTTCCTTTCAAGAATGATAAATTCCGCAGGTAGTTGTGCACTGACGCCCAGAATGCTGATTACGCTCTGCAGAAAAATTGCTTAGTTTCAAAGCCAACAGATCAAGAGGGGATACAAGCAACCCTGGCTATCGGCATAACACCAGATCCGGGAACCCGCGCTCTCTGCGTGCTGGTTATTACATAGGAGTTATCCGCTGAGTCCCTCCTGCCTTTCTCCTGCACCCGAGTCAGGGGACTGACGGAAGCAGGATGATGGACTTCCTAGTGCTTGGTTCTGATGCAACTGAAAGCCCCTGTACCCCATCTCAGCTATTCCTAAGCATTTTTTTTTTTCCCTACGTGTTTTCTTTGTAATCCACATTAGTAATTTACAGAATAATTTCTGGACTCTCCGCGCCTTCAGCAATCATCAGGCACAGCACTCAAAATGCAGAGTTGGGCTTTGAAATATCTATTCGGTTATCACAGATATGGTGGCTTTTGGTGACCTTTCTTTCTGCCGTGCCTTTTTTGCTCCAGATGCGTTGGCTTGAGTGAAATTAAAAAAATTCAATCTTAAACTCAGATATGCGTATGAATGACTTTGTGAATTGTAAAAAATAACAAAACCCAAGCAAAACCGTGAGCCACTAGGCTTATGAAGACAGATTCCCCCATACTGACCCCAAAGACCTCCAAGATCCAGAGACAGAATTAGTAAGGCATCTCATTTCTTAAAGAAGTGGGGCCAAACTTGACTGTGAATTGTCTATAGCTCATCCGGGTGATAAAGTGGAAAACTGAGCTCAGAGGAAAGCTGGATGGGGAAATTCCTCCTGCTTGAAGGCTGGAGGAGCAAGACACATGGCAAGTGTTTGGCCTCGTTGCACTGAGGTCAAAGTCGGTGGGAGTCTATTAGCAACAAAAGCAATGTCCACATGGGGGTTTCCACCCCAATACTTAACAGCTCCTTCAGCCGGCACAGGCTGAGCTAGGGTTTGGGAAGTCAACGTCTTGGTGCCTCAAGGAGCTGATCCTGAATGTCTTCAACTGTCTCTCCTAGGACAGCTGCCTCTTTCTTTGTGTTTTCCCACCCAGTTTGCAATTCAGAATTGTTCCTCTAGAGTCTCAGATTCCTCATTTACACCCCTAACTTACCTTATGCCAGAGGGAGACCATAAGAAACAAAAAGGCATCAGGCTTTAAGAAAGTCACAGCCAGACAGTCCTTTGCATGAGTATAAGCAGACTGACCCAAACTTTGCACGAGCCTCTGGCATCTTCCCATCCTTCTCACACCATCTGCCAGTAGACACCAAGGAGGAGCCCATACTCTTGCTTGGTGCTTGTTTCTCAGCAGCAACAAGGTCTAATTTTAGACATGAATGCCAAACATCCAAAATATTTTGAGAGACATTTAAGTGTGCCTGAGGGTGACCTTAGGAAACCCATCTCAGCTGCCGCATGAGAGAGGTCCCCATGGCTCCTCCTCACAGGTGGTGTTGATGTGGGACACGGGTCTCCAGCTGGAGTAAACCATCAATGAAATGAGAGTCTGCATCTTGGTATCTCCGTGTTTGGCCTGAGGGCTGGGGCATGTTGGGCACCAGAGTCTTTACTAAGAGAGCCTGTGGGCTCAGGAGGAAGGTTATAGGGTGAGGTGTCTCAGCCCGTGCTGTGCAGGGGATTGGGCCACGGTGACAGTATAACTCTATGCTCTGGCCTTATACAGTACAAACACAGTTACAGCTTTTCTATTGCTCTTTCAGTCTCAGGGGCCCTTCTGCTGCTCTTCACAGTATGGCTGCCCTGAAAAGCAGAATTACCAGCAAACTTTGCTGCCTCACTGCCCGTGTCCTCTCAAGGCCATTTCTGCATACGCTGCCCACCCCTGCTCTGAGCAGACATACCTCTACTCTGTCCTCACTCAGCTGTGATTCTCTTTTTTTCCTCCACGTTACTGAAAAAAATAGTGCCCTCGCATCTCACCATGCTACGACGATTAGCAGTTTCCCACAGCTTCCCACGAGAAGCTTCTGTAGGCGAGAGCAACCCTACCCATCCATCATCCTCTGGATGGGAGGGAGGAGGGCTGCTCAAGAGCTACCCAGAGGTGCTGTGACTCTGATTTACAGATTGGAAGGGCTATCCATCACCCTGGATGGGGAGGCTGTCTGAGTCTGGTGCCGTGGGGTAGGAGAGCAGGTCATCTACAGCACTTGGGGACCTGTTCCTCCCCGCCTTTTGCTACGGTGTGTTTCCAGATGGGCTGCAGAGCTTCTCTCTGTGGAGAGGCAGGCTTAGATGTATGCTGGGAAAAGCTGCCTATCTCCACACTGAGAGGGAAAAGAGTGAATACACTCTGTGAAGGGAAAATGTGAATTGTAAGAATTATCCCCAGACTACCGATTTCCCCCTTCTGCTCTGACCGACTATAACTAAGCTGACTCCAATGAGGCAGGCTTCATATTTTCCTCCTTAAATTGCCCAGAGGCTTTGCTGGACTTTGCTGAGTTTTCCAGTGTCGTTAAAGACCCAAGGAGCTGTTTCCGATAATTGGATCTGACCTGCCACATCATGAGTCCTGACAACACCCGAGCTGTGATGATGGCAAGTAGGAGTTTGTCTCTGGGACGGGGTCGCCATTCTGCCACTGACTTTTTGGTGTGCTCCTGGTCACATCACTTCATCTCCCTGTAGCAAGGTGTCCCATCTCTAAATAATGACGACACTTCATACAACATTCCTAGTTCAACGCCCTGTTTGCCTGTAGAGTCTTGGGAGCAGGAAACATCTCTCATAGCTTCACAACAACTAGAAGCTACTCCAGGCTCTGGAGTAATACACACACAGTTGCTAACTGTGTCTGTAAGTTGTCAGCTTTCCTTCTTTTGAAGTAAATCCCCAGCAACACAGTTCCTTTGAAGGTTGTTTTATGTATATATACACACACTGTTCTTTTGCAATACACACGTATTATTCTTTTTAATAGATCATAGCAGCCTTACAAATTTATGTGGTCGCTGGGGACCGTGTTCTCCCAGAGAAATACCATTTCTCTGTTTGACTCAAACAGCAAGAAGGTGGCGACTTCCTACCCGGAGGTCTGTGAAGCTGGCAATAATTCCTGCCTGTCACAGGAGGTTTTCACAGGACTTTCTTGCATGCCAGCTTGCGTTGCTCAGGGACTGCTCAAAAATTTCTGGTTTGCCTTACCCACAGAAAGAGTTGATTTTGGTTTTTTTGGTTTGTTGGTTTGTTTGTTTGTTTGTTTGTTTTTGGGGGAATGGAAACTGTCATAATGAAAATTGTCCAGAAATGGAGAATGTTGATAAATTTTTAATTTTATTTTTTGTGGCAGGATATGGAAATACAATTATTCGGTGAAACTCCCAGAGTGGCATGTGGGAGCTGTCATTTGGAGGATGCATCTCATTTCCCACATAAGTCAGACTCCCTTGCTGTATTGTTTCTAATGGGAAATGATTGGCAAAAATATTTCTTTCATAGTCTTAATTTAACACAGTTCTCCCTCCCAAAAAAAACCCCCAACAACAAACCCCTTCGACAGAACAGAGCAGATGAACAGCATTTCTGCAGAAAGCAGATCTCGGCAAAAGCCCCAAACCATTTAATAAGAAATTCAAGTCTTGAAAGGCAGTCTAGATGAAAAAAGCGCCAACAACCCAGCTAATTTACTCTCTGAAAGTTTTGTGTGCATTTGCTGAAACTTTAGGAGTAAAGGCTCTCAAGAGAGGCAATTCTCGGGCAAAACTAAAAAAAAAAAAGCAGTTTCTGGGTGAGTATTGAGAAATACTGTGCAATCTGCTCAAACGACTGAGTTTCAATCAAATATTTGTATCAAATCAATTATGAACAATGTATAGATCCCAGCTTATTACCCACGTTATTTCACTTCATTTGAAGCAAGAAATAAGTTTATGAAAAGGACGATCAATCAGTGCATCACTGGGGAAGAGGGCAAGCAACAAAACCTCACTCACTGCATTATGCCTTTGGAACAAATTGTGCAAACAATCTAGAAGGTTTTATAAAAAGAGGAGCTGATTTCACCCTGGGGGCAACTGAAGCACCTCGTACAGTTGTATGAGGAAGGCATGTATTGAAACTTGGAAATGCTAAGGAAAAAGAAGGTAGGAGGGAGAGGAGGATTTGCTTCTTTGTATTGTATTGGCATCTTTCATACAATTTGAAAAGCCATCCCCAGGCAGCAATGCAATTTAACCTTCACTAGAAAACCAGTAAGTCCAGGTACTGAAAGCAAAAAATAAGTGTCCTGGCTTTGTTTCAAAGTCTGTGATTCGTGCAAGTGGTGGTTCTTGCACCCTTCGTAAATGACAATTGCCCTGTACTCGGAAATGGAAAAAGCGAAGGAGGCGACCCTGCCTCTGGGACATGAGGTCCCTGTCCTTTGCATGAATTGGGACTATTGCTGCAGCAGACTTCCCTTCCCGCTCTTCCCCAGGTCTGAAAAAACGAAGGGTCTCTCCAAAGATGGTGAACGTGTTCCTGATGGCTTGTCCTGTGGTGAGGTGGTCAAAGTTGGTCTGTTTTCTTTTTATCACTAGGCTGAAAACACACTTTAAACGTGTCAAGTTAGGAGGCTGGAAGGCAGGAGCAGTACCCAGAGGACTTAGTGTAGAAAATTTTAAATGTATTCAGCTGCCATCTTTGCCCCAGTTGGAAGAAGGTTTTCTTGGCAGGGAAGGTGATCAACTTCCATCCCTGCAACTCATTAGATGGACAGGCAGGACCAAACCAGCCCTGCAACAGAAACCAGCATCATGTGGTGGTTTTAAACCCCTCAGAGCTGCACCTCCCTGAGCCCTGCAAGCAGGACTCCAAGCTACGTTGGCCAAATTTGGAGGAGGGTAGCTGTGGGCTACCTTGGAATTCAATGGGGATAGGGAAGCATCTCAAGAAGGAGAACAGGTCTACCTAAGATCTGAGTCCCTGCTTTGGGCTGGGGCTTATCCCTTCCCATGTTCCTACTCCTGTCTGCCAAGGACGTACCTGTCAGGACTCTGCCTGGCAAACCCTTCTGCGCCCACACTTGCAGAGGAGGACAAAGAAAAACCCTGTGTCCTGTGGCAATTTAACCACAACTTTCCTTGCCTTTTTCTCCCACCTGTCCCTTTCCATGACCAGGTAGGTCACTGTCATGCAAATGGCCATTAATATTGGCGCTGATTACCAGCAGCAGATAAAATCACAAAAAGCAGGGCTAACAGGGATCCAGGAGGTCACTGCTGTCCCCATGCCTTTGGGCAGCATCAGGTCTCTCTCATCCATTCCAGCTACCTCACTTTTAAAAGCTGGCGGTGATGGGTACTAAGCACTGTCCCAAGGCACTCACGTCTTTTTTACTGTCAGAAAGCGCTCTGCAATGTAAGCTGCATAAATCTTACACTTATTTACCTTTTTTAAAAATGGGCATGCAGAGGTTTTCAGGGATTTTGCAGATATTTGTGCAGAACAGGACGCACGGAGCTGGCTTAAGAGCAATCCCAAAGCGAAGATGCAGAACTCTGGCTGCAGGGTGAGGATGCTTCACCACCCCCACCCTGTCCTACGCAGTTGCAGGCAACCACTGGCTGTGCAGACCAGCTCCCTGAAAATGGGAGAAGATCAATACAGCTTTATCAGTTGAGAATCCAGCCTTGTCTCTTTGGCATTACTTATTTATGCAGGACTCTGCTACTTAATAAGTTTTGGCTGCTACTGAGTTTATCAACTGGCTGATCCAGCAAAAAAAAATTAGTCCTTTGTCCCCCCCCTGGTGCTGTTAGTCTGGGGGAGTCCAGCTTTCAAACTGTGCAAAATTTGCAGCAGTAGCTACCCCATCCCCACTGATTTCTCTCTCTTGCAGCACTCCAGCACAGGAATTTTTTGCCTCTGGCTTGGCTGGACTGAACCAAACCTCTAGAGAAGGAATCTCCCCCCAGGCTCATGGCTATGGAGAAGGAGAGGTTACCCCTGACCATGAAGAGACCATAAGTTAAGCCATCTTTCCAGGCTCTAGACGACAGGCTGCCAGGGCCACTGCTTCTTCCTCGGACATCGGTCATACCCCATCTTCTCGTGGGGGAATGATTTACTATCAGAGATGCTCTGTAGGTGTAGGCAAGATTTGCTGAAGGAGGCAGAGGGGCTGGAGAACAGGATGGAGAGAAGAGGGGACAGGTGAGGGTCTGGGGGGGATGTGACTTACAGCTTTCCCTCCTCTTGCAGTACTTTGTGGAGATACCAGACTGGTCACCATTTGCTGCTGTCCTCTGCTGGATAAGCAGCCCTTCAGCTTAATGAAGTACATTAATTAAGTGGTACAGGGGAAAGGCAATCATCACCTTTAAAACAGGTAGGACCCCAAATCTCTGATGTTAAGTCATCTGCAGGCTGGGGCTGCTGGCTGACTCTGCCTCCTGCGGCATCGGGCAGATGGAAATGAAGAGTGAATGGATGTTGGTGTTGAATCTAAGGGCTCCCTGCTTCCTTGAGGAGAACTATACCCCAGGGGATAGGGAAGAGATTTATGCCTTGGCAAAGCAAGCAGGAAGGAAATAATTCTGCCAGGCACAGATCGCTTCTTCCATCCATTACCACTGCTGTGAGACACCTGGAACTATTGATTCCCCCAGAAAAAATTCAGGTGTCCCTGAATGGAGCAAGACTCCTCTCTACTACTAGGGTTCTTTTAGCAGCAGGCAGAATTGCTTCCTTTGCAGCAGTTATTTTCTCAGGTTATTTTCCACCACATCCCTGAGGCCACACTAACATGTCTTTTTATGCTCAGCTAAGCAGCTGATTGATTCTTCCTGGAGCTTTTCCTGTATCGACACCAGCAGGGGACTGAGCAGCACCCAATAACACAGGGAAAGTCAATTAACTATATGAGACATTTACTTGCCTATAGCCAGAAAAATCCCTTTCCCAGCTACTTTGCCTGAAACCCCATCACTATGACAGCAAGAAGATGGTGCTTCGTTGCCTCTAAATGAGGAGCCCTGAAAGAGGAGAGGATGGAGATCCTGGACCTAGCATCTCTTCTTCGGTGCTCTTGTTCCTCCATCTGTGCTCCAGACAGCCCAAGAAAAATATGTCCATCATCCCTTGGCTGCCAGTGGTTAATGGGATGGCTTAGGGAGCACTCATTTCAGCGCAACAGCGTGTTCATATGTTAGAAAACATCTCCTGACCAGTTGCAGTATTTGTGGACATCCTCAGCATTTATGCGCACATCACTGTGTTTGTGGAGCAATGCACGGTTATGAAAGCAGATGGTTTGTTAAAATAATAATACTACTACTTCAATCAGGCAGTCAAGGAGAAGTGACGTGACAGCGCTACTGAACAGCCTTTAGGAATACACAGTTTTAAAAAAGATGTTCTTCACGCGACACGGCAGAGCAACCCTGCCTTTGGCCAGGACAACAGACTTAATAACCTTCAGTGGGATTCTCAGAAGCGCCTCAGGTTTGCTAGAAGGACATTTCTTATCCTTAATGACTTGTGCTCCTAAATTATTTAGGTGTCTTTGACAATATCACCACTAATCCTAATGAAGGCCAAGCCAGGCTCTTTAATAAGCATAATGCTGCAGTCTGCACCATTTGTGTCCCTGATAGAAGTTGTGCTGCTCAGCTGATGGGAGCTGATTAAATCTGTATAACTCACCTACCCAGAGATAACCATCCTGAATGTTCCCGGTTTTCCTCCTGTCAAAAGATAAAAGACCTATTTGGTGAATGCACATCGATGAAGGATGGAAATTGTGGGCCTGGACACACACAGGCAATTCTTACAGCAAATCCCACCAGTTTGGTAACACTTTGTACCAATACGATTTGGGGACAATATTTATCAGCGTATGCCCCGGGGCTGCGGGTCTAACATCTCAATACACATCCCTTAATGCACGCTACTGTCCCTTCAGCTCCAGCGAACACCAGCACAGCAAACCTGCAGTGTCCACACCTGGGGGCAAATTTAACTGGAAAGTAGGAAATGCAAAATTTTGGTTCAAGCACGAGGGGAAATGACGTGTGCTCTGAAGAGTGGAGCATGCACAGGTTTTTTTTTTTTTTGTGGTACTTCTGGCCCTTAGGTCTGAGCTGAGAACTTCCCAGAGAAAAGTAGTATGTGCTCCACCAACCCCTCCTGCAAAATATTGACTCTGCAACCTAGGTGTCACTGTGCCTGCTAAAACCGTGCAGCGGTGTCGACTGTATTATCACATAGACCTTCTACTATTCTTGAATGAAAAGCTGAGCCCCACCCCGCCCACCTCCTTGCTTTACAAAATCAATCCAAAAAAATCATCACAGGAATCTGTGCGATTCTCTCCTAAATGATCCCATGGTTTTTCAAAAACACAGACCAGCATGCTATGTGTACAGGAGGAAGGGAGCAGATACCAAGCTAATTGTCTGCCAGCGCTTCAGACTACAGCATCTCATAGTGAATTCCAGCTGTACCAATATAGGAAGCTTTCCAGAGAGCAGATTTTGTCATCAGAAACTGCCTTTTTTTTTTTTTTTTTTTGGGAAATCAAATGCTTTTACGAAAACCTGGTGCTTTTGATTATATTTTTAATGGGAAAAAAAAAGTTGCAGTGGGCGATTTTGAATTTGCCATTTTTCTTTAAACACTCTCTCTGCACATTCTCTACATTCTGGCTTTGACTTCTCCACAGATGTTAAAATGAAACAACTCCACAGTGTGTGGAAGATTGAGGAGGATTAAAATACACCTCTTTGAAAGTGCAGTTTTTCCTCCTCAAACCAAAGCAAATGACATTTAAGAATTAGTTTTAGCAAGAAATTTATACAGAAAGTTCTGTCGTGAAAGTTACAGTCAGAATTTCACTCCAAAATGGAATGAAAACAAATTTCTAAGGGTCTGGGCTTTCTTCCCAGCAGGGCGCTCCCGATTTCCAACCTGGAGCATCCCTTGGGGCGGGTTGAGGATGGGTTTGCTCTGCAGTTCTTGTGGTCTCCTCATTCTTATATCTCAAATTACCCTTCAGGGCGGCTCACCTTCAGCAAGGCTGTTTTGCCTTTGGCAGCAGAAATGATCGCTGGGGTGTTGTCCACCACCTTGCTGCGTTATTAAATGCTGCACGTCCTCAGAGTGGTGAGCACAGAGAGCAGAAATCTTGTTAGGGACAGACAGCTGTTGGAGCCTGGAGGTGCTGATGGAGTCCTTGCCAGTCACTCCCAGGCACCATCTGGTGGTCACACTTCTCTCAATATCACCTTTTCCCTGGAATCTGGGTCTTTTGGAGCAGTAGTAAATAAAAGTAAAAGTCTACACTCGGGGAGTGTAGCAATAGGACGAGGGGTAATGGTTTTAAACTGAAAGAGGGGAGATTTAGGTTAGATACCAGGAAGAAATTCGTTACTCTGAAGGTGGTGAGACGCTGGAACAGGTTGCCCAGAGAAGCTGTGGATGCCCCATCCCTGGAGGTGTTCAAGACCAGGCTGGATGGGGCTTTGAGCAACGTGGTCTAGTGGGAGGTGTCCCTGCCCAGGGCAGGGGGCTTGGAACTCGATGATCTTTAAGGTCCTTTCTAACCCAAACCGTTCCATGATTCCAGCATTTCTATGACAAGACCTATTTTCAGGTCAGTGCTGCCTCCTCTTTCTTCTGCGTTGCTTGATGCTGACAGCAGCCTGGGTGGTTCAGTATTGCTTAGGTCACCTACAGCATCACTGAGAATTGTTCTAGATTCCCTGAGCTGAGTGAATCCCCTCTCCTGCCAGTTTTTCTCTTCCTGAGATTCCTCCTCAACATAGAAAGTCTCAGCAAGTCCTTGTAGTGGCAGGAAAGGCTCAGGACAGGTTCATAAACAGCCCTCCCCTCTCCTGAAAGAAAGGAGAGATTAGTGGGAGAGGAGACCTGCATGTTCCAAAGGAAACTGTCCCATCATCCCTGGAAGTGTTTAAGGCCAGGCTGGATGGGGCTTTGAGCAACCTGGTCTAGTGGGAGGTGTCCCTGCCCATGGCAGGGGGCTTGGAACTCGATGATCTTTAAGGTCCCTTCCAACCCAAACCATTCTATGGTTCTGTGGTTCCAATTCAGCCTCCCCTGCGAGGCAGGAG
The DNA here is from genome assembly GCF_964106895.1 of Numenius arquata. Taxonomy (NCBI): domain Eukaryota; kingdom Metazoa; phylum Chordata; class Aves; order Charadriiformes; family Scolopacidae; genus Numenius; species Numenius arquata. The sequence continues at coordinate 52,763,582 of NC_133577.1, forward strand.
CAACTCTGCCGGGGGTGGAATGGGTGAGCTTGAAGTGATGTGGGAGATGGGAGACACAAATGGAGGGGGACCTTGTTTGGGAGCTCAAATATGTGTTTGTGCAGGGAAGAAAGCAAGTGAAGGAGAGGGGACATTAGCAAGGGAGCTACGGTAACAGGAAGACTGGAAAGCAGGGGAATCTCTTCAAATGAATTAATGCTGGCTCATTTGCAGCAGGAGAGGTAATGCAGGTATGTATGTTTTCTGGGGGGTTGTGAGGGCTTGTTTCAGAGGATATCTTGCTTTAGAGCAGCATCTCTTCTCTGCTGTGACGGAAATGCCCGAGCGTTCCCAGGTACAGTGTGGCTGCATAGCTGGACAGAAGTACTGAAGGAGCTGGGCTCCAAACGTGGAATGCTATGTTTCTCTGCACAGAATCACAGAATCTTCTTGGTTGGAAGGGACCTTTGAGATCATCGAGTCCAACCAACAAAAAAAAAAAACCAAAAAACCACCAAACACCAAAACCGAAACAAACACCCACAACCACACACCACACACACCCACAAACAACCCAACAATCTCGGGCACTAGAGCATGCCCTGAAGTGTCATGTCTACACGTTTCTTAAGTACCTCCAGGGATGGTGACTCCACCATCTCCCTGGGCAGGCTGTTCCAGTGCCTGACCACCCTCTCAGTAAAGTAATTCTTCCCAATATCTAATCTAAACCTCCCCTGCCGCAACTTTACACCATTTCTTCTGGTCCTGTCATTATTCCCTTGGGAGAAGAGGCCAACACCCTCCTCTCTACAACCTCCTTTCAGGTAGCTGTAGAGGGCAATGAGGTCTCCCCTCAGGCTCCTCTTCTCCAAATTAAACATGCCCAAACTAACCATGCACCATGCATGGTTATGCTGTGGGACCTCTTGCTGCTCAGTGTGCCAGCCAACAGAGGTGTGCTCGGGTTCAAAAAGTGAAGAAGAAGAGAAGTTAATAGTGAGCTATTAAACATGGAGATGCTTTCCTCCAGGAGCTGAAGTCGCTGGCAGTCAGGAGAATGGCTTGGGGGCAGGGAGCCTGGCTGCTTTTGTGCTGATCTTCTAATCTTTGCTCTTCTGAAGGCTATTGGGCTAGCTCAGTTTTTAGTGGCTTCTTTTGCTCTAGGTGTTAGAGGTTAGGGTTATGTGGCGGACAAGATTGCAAGCTCTCTCTGCCTTGTTCAGCTTGGGTTGGAAGCGGTATGTCTTCATAGAATGGTTCAGGTCTTATTTAAGGATGTTTATGTATTTATGTACTTTGCTGGGGCGGATCTAACAAGTGTGCTGGGCATAGAGGTTAGGGGTATCTACACTCTACTTTGGGGTGCTCTATAGACATGCCTTTCTGAGCATATTCTGAACTGTTCAACATATTCATCAGCGACCTGGATGAGGGGACAGAGTGTATCCTCAGCAAGTTTGCTGATGATACCAAGTTGGGTGGCGTGGCTGACACCCCGGAGGGCCACGCTGCCATCCAGCGAGACCTGGACAGGCTGGAGAGCTGGGCAAGGAAGAACCTCATGACGTTCAACAGGGAAAAGTGTAGGGTCCTGCACCTGGGGAAGAAGAATGTTAGGCACCAATACAGGTTAGGTGTGGACCTGCTGGAGTCAAGTTCTGAAGAGAAAGATCTGGGGGTCCTGGTAGACAGCAAAATGACAATGAGCAAGCAGTGTGCTCTTGTGGCCAGGAAGGCCAATGGAATCCTGGGCTGCATAGGGAAAAGTGTGGCCGGTAGGTCGAGGGAGGTCATTCTCCCCCTCTACTCTGCACTGGTGAGGCCACAACTGGAATACTGCATCCAGTTCTAGGCTCCCCAATTCAAGAGAGACAGGGAACTACCGGAAAGAGTCCAGCGAAGGGCAACGAGGATGATTCAAGGATTGGAGCATCTCCTTTATGAGGAAAGGCTGAGAGAGCTGGGACTCTTTAGCCTGGAGAAGAGAAGGCTGAGGGGAGACCTTATCAATGTTTATAAGTATCTAAAGGGTGGGTTGAAGGAGGAGGGAGCCAGACTCTTTTCAGCGGTTCCCAGTGACAGGACGAGGGGCAACGGGCACAAGCTGGAACATAGGAGGTTCCACTCAAATATGAGAAGAAACTTCTTTCCGGTGAGGGTGCCAGAGCCCTGGAACAGGCTGCCCAGGGAGGTGGTGGAGTCCCCTTCTTTGGAGATTTTCAAGACCCACCTGGATGCAGTCCTGAGTAACATGCTCTGACATGCTCTGGGCAATCCTGCTTCGGCAGGGGAGTTGGACTAGATGATCTTTATGGTCCCTTCCAACTCTAAAAATTCAGTGAAATTCAGTGAAACATCTGTCCTGCGTCCCACCTGGAAGGTCCTGTTAGCTCTTCATGCTGCCAGTCTAGCTTGCAAGGGGTAGTGACTGGGGGAGTGACTGCACTGGGGCACCTTCCACTGGAGGATCTTCCACTGTGGGTATCTCAGCAGGCTGCACCCTAGCCTGAGGGTCCCTCAGACTTCTAAAACTGGGGTAGAAGCGAATCGGTGGGAGACAAGATGTATCTGAAGAGGAGACAGCTAAATTTTCCTGTTGCCACTTAAAATTCCAGTCACTTTCCTGCTGATGCTTCTGTCCATCATCAAAGTGGAATAGGATCAGAGAACCATAAAGAGTAAATTTATTATATTGATTTTTTTTCCTTTTCCCCCCCTTGATTTTTGTCCTATATATAGGCATGACCTGTAATGGAGAAGCTATCGTGCACCTGCTTTGGCTCCCAGTGGTAGATGAGGATAGCTTTCTTCCAATTATACAGTCACTGTTTGGATTGCTCCTTGCTAAGATGACCTTGCCTCAGTTAGGTCAGCAGGAGATTGCTTGTTCCTTCCCTAAGGTATCCGTTTAGAGACCTGGACATCAGGTAGGTGTGTATGATCTTAATGAAACTGTGATCAGGCTGGTATGCCTCTGTCTTCCAATGGCAGAACTCAGCTCTAGTGTTTTAGTGAGTAGATTTTTAGCTTAGTTTGCTATGAAATGAGGGTTAGCTCATGATGGTGTGTGTGTATGCTTGCTCAAGCAGAGCTGTGCCTCTCAGCCCTGTAACTCTGAGCTTCATGTCAGCAAAATTTGACAAAGTAGTAGGGAGTTTCAAGGCGTTAGAGTAAAGAAAAGCAACCCTGCTAATGTTATCTGAAGGAAAAGATGCAACATGTGACTGGGGAATAGAGAAACTGCACAAGCGAGATTTGTTATAGAAGCATCCGTGGGAAGGAGCTTCTAAACCACAGCTGTTAATCCTCCATAAGGGATTCTCCCACACAGCTTTTCCGATGCCTGTAGAAACAATACACAGAGCTGGTGGAGGCAAGGCAGCTGGTGCCCAGGCTGCCCTCTGTTTGTCAGTAGCTAGCAAGTCATCAGCCTTTGTCAGGGAATTTGAATCAGTCTTGCCCTGGGAGATGGGGAGTGAGACTAGAAATGATGGGAGATAGCATACTCCCTGTTCAGAGGAGGGTGCTTGGGCTACAGGAATGTTGGTTATGCCCTAAAGCTCCAGCCCATCTGATGTGGCATGAGGGCTGTCATCAGTCATGTCATTCCTGCCGTTTCAGGGTACAGCATTTGTGTATCGGCCCATCAGTACGGATGTGACAAGCCCCATCACTAAACTGGTTGGGCTCTACAGGGAGGAATAGTAACGTTAGGTGTCTGAAGCCTTACTCATGTCTCATCACCTGGTGATGGCGTCCCTTGAGGTCATCATTTGTCTTATAGCTTCTTCCACTGGAGCTCTCTAGCCCAGCATGCCTCCTTGATCCATGGAAGGAAATGCCCTATGTGGCAGCACGGTTCATCTGCCCAATTTCAGCTCCTCACGGGTAAGCTTAATGGTGGTGTAGAAGTGCCTAGAAACAATGCCTGCACAGAGCAGTTCCATTCCAGGCATAGCTACCACTGGTGATATTGGCTGGTCCTGGAGAAGTCTCTTGGAGTCCTTTGTGCTCAGCTGTAGCGTGCTCCGGGTATGTGTCACGCCTTCCTTTGGGGAGAGAGTCTGCACTGTTAGAGAGGATGAGCAGGGGAGAGACGTGGAGCAGCGTTACTTGAGGACCAGTGGGAATGGTGCACAGGGAGATCAATTGGTGGCTTGATTACAGCGTGTAATTTACCTCCAGGAGAGAAAATGTCAGCTGCTAAGAGACTATTAAATCCAGCTGAGAAAGACATGATAATATTTTTGGGGTGTTTCTCCATCTGTTAAAGTTAATTTCATATCTTCAAAGTGAATTTCATATCTTCACTGATTTTAAAACACCTACCAGTGGTCTGTTCAAACGCTGGACTTGGCCCCGCATCCCACGACTCAGCAGGTACCAGCCGGAAAGTAAAATATTGCTCAGGGAAGAGGATTGCAGCATGAGATCTGTTTCCATTGCCCCTCAGCTAGCGAAGCACGGCTCTGGGCCGGGAGCGCATCAGGCCTGGAGTGGACCTGGAGTGGGCAAAGGTGGGTCACTTGCTTCGTCTGATGTGTTCATGGGCTGATGTTCAGGGTAAGACGTCTGTGTCCACTCTACTTGAGTCCCCCAGGTGGACTCAAAAACCACAGGTGTGAACTAGAGGACTAAACATGCCTGAAACTCCTGCGGAAAAGGTATCAGATCTAATAGGTTTCGTGTCCTCTGTGTGTGATTATTTGCCACTCTCAAACTGCTAGTGGAGCGATTTTGTAGCACAAGTCTATTGATGCCACTGTGCTGCTGATGGAATTAAAACTCAGCGACAAGACCTTCATTTTTTTTTCCCCCCCCAAAAAGGCTCTGTCTTGTCCCCATTCCTCCCAGTACCTGTTTTTCAAATTTAACAACATCACTTGAATTATTGAAAGCCAAATTATTTCATGTCTCCCACTTCTTCGGCAGGAGCATGATGGCTATTGACAATGGGCCATCAATCATGTTTTAAAAAGAGCCGTCAGTATTAGGCAGGAGAAAGAATGATTTGAGGATCTCCAGCAAAAGCCGAAAATGCCACTAATGGAAGGGCAAGTGAAATCTTTTCCTAATGAAAGCCTCAAGTTGTAACTAGAAGCTGTGTGCTTTCAGAATGCCTTATCCTGGCATTGTTCTGATTGTCCCCAGCTAAAAGGAGATGATATATCTTGGACTCACAATGCAATTTAATTGGTGTCCAGATGGTTTTGTGAACAGCGTCGTACAGGCTGCATTTGAATAAGCATTTTCCTCTTGCCTGAAAGTGTTTCAGACAAAGCATAAATGCAACGCATAAAAATGTCATTGGCTTCCGATCACCCCATGCCACATAAACGCATGAATTAAGTCTGCAATGGAGGTCAGAACCATGGAAGGGAGCAAAACACTCCTCCTCTGAGATGTAGTAATTTTTGGGTGCTTAAAAGTTATCTAGTAATCCCCCATTTTATTTTTAGCACTGATTTTCATCAAGAAAAGGAGCCAGCATGGGGAGAAGAGACAGAATCTGGTCCCTGGCTAAAGTGTCAAAAAAACTGCTTAGGAAACCTAGGACTGCACATTGGCTTTCTGGGAGAGGGTTGTGCCCTTAAGAGTTGATGTATTGAATTACGTTTCGGATTTTGTTTTGCTGTCTTGGCAGGTGGAAGCATCTGAAGGATGCTTTGCCAAGACACTGAACTTCTGTTAAATTTTGTACCGGGGAGACCATAATGATTTACACGGCTTTTTCCCTTGCTTGCAATTAATTGTGGCACGTGCTCAAAACGGGTACCTGTTTGCTACGCCTAGATGATTTGGGCAGAACAACTTAGGCAGCACAACCCAAGAAGACCATGAAGTATTCATGACATAAGGTCACGTCCGTCACCAGGCGTGGGGTGTCTCTGGACGTCGGGGCAGGCCAGGTGGGGAGCAGGGTAAGTGGTCGATGAGCCCGGTGTGTGAGCACAACCCTGGCAGTGAGGTGATGGGTAGAGTTGGCTGCTGGAGAGACCAAGGGTGTCCCAAACAACTGCTGGAGACACCACGGGGTCTCGGCTGTGGGGGATCTTGGATGCCAGTGGAAATGTCTTCATTTCCCCAGTTTGCTCAAACTTCTAGGTTGCATTCAACTTCTTTTGTACTGTATTATTCCAAGACTTCATATTTTCAAGCATAAATTAGGCCCTTAAGAAGTAATTCGGAAGAGGGTCTCTTCAACCATCACAGGCAAAGTCTGGTGTGATCATTATTTGTTGATATAAATTTTGCTGTAAAGAACTGAGTACGGGTGTGGGGTGAGAGAGTTTCAGACAGACGTGATTTCCCCCAGCGCATTTGGCAAACTGAAAAGTGCCCCCATACAAATGAAATGATTTTGAGCAAGTAAAACACTTCACCCAGACCAGAAGAGAATATTCTGTGCCATAAGCACAACACATTGAAATAAAAGCTAGAAGAGAATCAAAGGAGCTTTGAAAAAGTTCAAGGGAAATGACTGGAATGTTTAAACTCAAAAAAGCCCTTTTTTTTTTTTCACAATTCCATTTTCCGTCAAAAAAGTTTTGGGTTTGAAATGCTGCTGTAAGCGTTGACACCGCTGGGGACAAGACTTTGAGCTGGGCATCAGGGCGTCTGATGTGGGGTCCTCCTAAGGACAGATCAGTCTGCAATGACTGGCAGTAAGACTGTTTTTGGCGTGGGCTCAGCAGGAGCAGACCGAGGCATCACTGGCCATTGTGGTCGATGCTGCGACCAGCTGCGGAAACCTGGATCTGCACTTTCAGAATTTGGCAGAGCTCGTGAGAGCCCCTCGCGGTCCTTGGGATGCTGGAGTAGCAACTGCACCACGAGGTCTGATGGCCAGGTCCGACATCTGTTACAGGAACTGGTTCTGTAAATCTCCCAAGGTCTCTCCTGACATTAAGAAAAGCCGTAAGCCTTCTTCTGATATATAGCCCACTCATTAGGGAGATGTGCCAAATTATACAGAAAGCTCCCGCATCAAAATCCTCTCTGGAAATGCATCTGTGTCTTATAAAAGTTGGCCAGCCAGCCTTATTTTGTTCCTTTCAATTCTGCGTTGCCAAGACCTTCTGTAAAGAAAGAGCTTCTCTTTTTTTTTCAGGTGAAATGCAGCAGAGAATTACGTAAGAACAAGGGTAATATCAAAAACCAGCTGGTAAATGCTGAAGAGAGACTTTGAGTATCAGAACCGGATTTCTGATAACTGAAAAATTATTTTAGTATTATAATATTTTAATACTATAATAAATATTTTCTTATGCAATTTCTGAAAATTGCATACGATAATATTTACCTGTCTGCTGGGACTTGTTACAGAGAGCGCTGGGGAAAAAAAAAAGTCCCATAGATTGCTGGAGGGCTCCTAGAGCAGAAGAACAAGGAAATGAATGTCAGGACTTGAAGGAATAAAAGATTGACCTGTGTTGTGGCCAGGCGAGGATCTTTCTGCATTAGTGTTCCTAATAAACTGGAGCTTTGGGAGGTTGTTTTTCAAATGGAGACAATTAAGTGACAAACTGCAGTGGTTAAGAGGTTTAGAAATGAGGCTTTAGAAAGGCAGCTGTGGTGGAGAAGGTAGAATGCCCGTTGGATACGCTTTGGGTTCGGGTGGGGGTGGTCACCCCTGCTCTGTAGGACACCTGCTGGAGGCTTTGGTGTGCTCCTTCGAGCGCTGCGGTGCCGAAGAGGCACGGACCCGGACCGTGAGACCTGTAGGAATGTGCCTGTTTGCATCAGGAGCACCGAGATATTTGATTTTGTATCTTCTCTACAAGCCCCCGCTGCGGCTCTGTCTAACAGCAGTGTTCTCACCCGTTGTTTTTTCCATCAGCTGGCGGTAGATGAATGCACGCGGTCTTGGCTGGGACACTCTGCAGGGCTCTGCCCAGCGGCTCGTTAAATTGAGTTCAGCCCTCTGGTGCTTCCCCCCATGTGCTGTGGATCTGAAAAGCACCCATGTGAGATACCCTCTGCTGCCCCAGCACTGGCTCAGCTGAGCCTGCGGGGGTCTCGAGATGAGAGGTGAGGATCCGTGTCACTAAAGGGGCTGCTGGAAGGAGGAGGGTGGGTTCACGGAATCATGGAATTTTCAGAGTTGGAAGGAACCTCTAGAGATCATCTAGTCCAACTCCCCTGCTAAAGCAGGATTGCCCAGAGCACATCACTCAGGACTGCATCCAGGCAGGGCTTGAAGATCTCCAGAGAAGGGGACTCCACCACCTCCCTGGGCAGCCTGTTCCAGGGCTCTGGCACCCTCACCGGAAAGAAGTTCTTCCTCATATTTGAATGGAACTTCCCATGTTCCAGCTTGTGCCCTTTGCCCCTCGTCCTATCACTGGGAACCACTGAAAAGAGTCCGGCTCCATCCTCCTTCAACCCACCCTTTAGATACTTATAAGCATTGATAAGGTCTCCCCTCAGCCTTCTCTTCTCCAGGCTAAAGAGTCCCAGCTCTCTCAGCCTTTCTTCATAAGGGAGATGCTCCACTCCCTTAATCATCTTGTTGCCCTTCGCTGGACTCTCTCCAGTAGTTCCCCGTCTCTCTTGAACTGGGGAGCCCAGAACTGGATGCAGTATTCCAGTTGTGGCCTCACCAGTGCAGAGCAGAGGGGGAGAATGACCTCACTCGACCTACTGGCCACACTCTTCCCTATGCAGCCCAGGATCCCATTGGCCCTCTTGGCAACAAGGGCACATTGCTGTCTCATGGATAGTTTGCTATCCACCAGGACGTCCAGATCCTTCTCCTCAGTAGTGCTTTCCAGAAGATCCACCCCTAACCTATACTGGTGCCTGGGGTTCTTCCTCCCCAGGTGCAGGACTTCCCTTGTCATCCTTTCCAAAGTGGAGGTTTGCCCCAGTTCCTGAGCATAGCCCAGTTGCTGCTGCTTCCCCTGTCCCTCTGATGGTGGCACCAGGGTGAAGAAAGGCCACCCACCAGAGATCCTGCCGGGGCCTCAGCAGCCCCTCAGGTCTCAAGGGTTTCATCGCATCCTCTGACCCATGTGGTGTACCGTGTTCATTCTCAACCTTCATGAGAGGAACATGAATTGTCAGTTATTATCTTCAGCTTGACTTTCCCCGCACTAATGCTCAGAATGCTCTTTGTCCCTTCTCAAATCTGGCTGCACACATGGCTTGAAGGCATGTGTCCTGGTACCTGATGTGCAGAGGTGAAAGTCTGCCTTTGGTTTGGCAAGTGAGACATCCGTAATGAAAAAGAAAAAAATAAACACGGGAAGCTTTTATTTCCCATGATTTGGGGTTTGAAAGTTTCCAGCGGGGGGGCCAGCTCCGGCTCATATCCTGTCCCACAGAGCATGGGAACAACGGGCAGAGAGCAAAAGCCGGAGATGGCAGATGATAACAAATGAAGTAATCCTTTTTTTTCCCTCCTTAAAAAGCACAGCCAATTCGTTGCTACAGGATTTGAACGAAACTACGTATTTTTCTAGCCCCTACTGAGTTTTTGACATATTTAAGGGTCAAGGCTAGGCAGATGGGGAACGTCAGCTTTGGGAAGTCCGGGGCTGGATTCAGGTCTGGAAGGAACTTCACCTGAAGACAGATTGTCAGACAGCTGTTTCCTAGAGGCTGTTGTTGCTGTTGGCTCTCTTCTTCTGCAAAGCACCGATGGTAGCCACTGTTTGAACTTTATTTGCCAAAACACAGGCGTGCAAATATACACATGTGAAAGCACCATGTCTCCTTGCCCTTGGCTCATTCTTTGTATCTTCATTGCAGGCCTGTTCCCTGTTCAGCTAATTATCCCTCCTTCTTCCCAGAGCGTGGCCGGCGGCTGCCTTTGGACAAGGCTCATTGAAACAGAGCCAGGGCGAATCGAAGTCAATCGGCACACGGGGGAAAAGTCCCGCTTCACTAACCCAGGCGGGATGACTCCAGCAGAGACATTCATCTCAGCTTCCTGGCTCTCTGGGGAAGGGATGAGTGACAGATGCTGGAAAGAGCTTGCACCATTGAATTTTTAAAGCGTGCTTTCTTTTACCGTCGCACTGCCGAGCTTGTGAGTTCAGGGAGCGGGAGACAAGACCCCAAATTTGTAAGATGGGCACAAAGCTCGTTCTCTTGTAAAAGAGGATAAACCAGGGGTTCCTCTTATTTGCCTTCTGGGTTTTGAGGCTGAAAATGCAGTGTAACCAGCTCTGCCCCCAGCGCAGATTTTTCACAGATCAGTTGAGCAGAACAGAGGTCACTGCTGCAGAGCGGATCGATGCTCATCAGTAAGGATCTTGAACGTATGCAGATAGGATTTATACTTATTGTAGTCTACGAGTACTGTCTTGCTAGGGAGCAAATGCTCTCTAACAGTGAAAACCTTCCACAGGAACCATGGTAAGGCTCTTCACATACCCCATTATAACGTCCAGTCTAGCATGCGATGAGGTAAGGAAGGATTTTTTCAAACACTGATCCCTGAAACATGTTCCTCCTCTCACCCGTCTGTGGCTGAAGATAAGGGACAGTGATATCTGCCAGGAGAGGACAGGCATGGAGAAAGGTATGAGCTGGTGAATTGGAGAGGGACAGTAGAGACTGGAGCAGGCAGCAGAGAAACAGGGCTTGGCAGAGTCTCGCTCTGACTCTAGGTGAACCTTTTCAGAAAATGAAGTTTCATCAGTTGGTTTGCATTGACTATTTTTTTTTTTTTTTAATAACAGCTAAAAATCTCATAAGAACATCAAAGGAAGGTGCATATATAGGTATGACCCTTAAGATTTTTTAATAGCCATCCCGAGTGAACTGAAGTGTGTTGGGAATTTGCATTATACACACAAGATAGCAATGGCCAGTGGTCAATCTTGTGCTGATTAATCAGATTAATAGAGATCCGAAGCACCACAGTAGCAGCTTTATTGTCTGAAAGTGTCTCGGTCCTTTCTGTCTGGCATGTTCACCTACCACGTTGCAGTCATCAATGGGGCTTCTGATAGCCAGACTCTGGCTGATCAGTAGCAGGTCACCCTGCACAAAATCAGGGTGCATTTAGCAAGTGCCAGGTTTGGGGCATCTCAGGAGATTAAATTTTCCAGGCTGCAGCTTTTGTTTGATAACCAAACACGATTTTTCTGCGAGACAGCCCATATATTGAGGACAAAGAGCAGGGCTGAAATTATATAGTGGTCTTTTCTTTTTCAGAGCTGAGGCCCTCCCCTTCTTTCCCCACCTTTCTTGCCCACCTTATGTTCTTTCTTGTACAGCTTATATTCCCAGCTCACCCAGTCTCCCTTTGCCCCTGGCTGGACTGATCCAGACTGCAGGTGGAGTTTAACTTTTCCCCTGGACTGACCGGAGACAAATCGGTTTGCGTTCGTTGGGGAGTCGGATGCTGCAGGTCAGGGCCTCTTTGATCCAAATGGTATGCAGGGACCGGGCTGTAAATCCTTATCCGTGTTACTGCCCCCAAGGCGTGTACGCCGTGCTTGCCGCAGCCTTGATCGACACACCAGGAGCATGGGGAAAAGTGAGTGATGCCCAACTCGACACCCCAGCCTTTGTGCCTTGAGGCCCTGAGCTGATGGGTTCAAAAGCTGGAGGGAGGTGGGGGAGATGTAGACAGCCACACAAACAGGCAGAGAGACTACGTGAAGGCAGACTGCTTCACCCTCCCACCCCCCACCCTTCACCACCCCCTCTTCCTTTTCCGAAATCATCAGAGCATGCAGCTGTTGAGCATGAGAATTTTGATATTGCTTTATTTCTATGCGGTATTTCAAGCGTGATGAGCCATAGGGACAGCTGGATAGATATGAGGATTGTCTCACGGATTCTGACATGCTGACACCTGCCAGATGTGGATGTGGTCCAGCACAACCGAAATCACAGCTCTTCACATCCGATCTGGATTTGTCCCTCTCTTTTGCAAAAGCACAGACCTCATCTGGAATGTGTTGGGGGGGAGGTTAGCATACAAACCACCCCTCCTCTGCTGCCGCTTTCTGAGAAGCCCCAGGGAAGTGATAAAATACTGCAACTAAATCAGTGACACTTCAGCAACTGAAAAGCAGAGTTCCCGGGGCTTACACGGTGTTTTCTCACTCATTACTGGTGGATTTTAATAGCTAGACGATGCCCAGTCGCCTGGCAATGCCAAGCCATGCAGACCGGTTATGCGCAGAGGGTCACATTTCTGCTGAAGCAGTCAGAGGGTGCCCTCCAGGAGGAGATGGACTGATGCGGTGCAAAGCTTGCCAAAGTTACCCCTTCCCAATTTTTGACGAGGTTGGGTGAAGCAGGGTGAGCGTGCAGAGGATCAGACTTCTCCTCTGGTTGTGCTGAGCTTGAACTTAAGGACTGACCCAATGATTTTGGCCTTATACCTTCTGAAGTCGAACGCCCATCGTGAGTTGCGGCAAGAGGTTGGAGGGACACGGCGCAGACAGAGCCTACCAGGTGGAGGAGCAGCCTGGCTGTTTTATTACAAGCTGGCAATCCCTGCTCAGGGGCCTTAGCCAGGCATGAAAGCAGAGCCAGGCTAACACGGCTGGTTAGCAACCAAACCAGAGCAGGAAAGTCTGGCACGTTCCCTGCCTGCGTTTCCAGGCTGGGTCTTTTCTCAGGTCTCTGCACTCCACCCTGCCTGCTGGTGTAGTGATGCTGACAGCACCTGCCTAGGGCTGGTGGCTCCTTGCCTTCCTGCAGCTGAATGCGGAGACCGTGCTTTGGGCACCTCCGTTCTCCACAGGTCAAAAGACTCACGCTGCAGCTCTGCCATCATGCTATGAGGGAGACACCCTCTTTCTTGCTCTCCTTTTTCACAGCCTGCATCCCAGGAGAGTCAGTGAGATGTTGCTGGGCTCAAGCCTGAAGTTACCTCCTTGCTGTCTTGGATGTAAGCGTACTTGACCTTTCTTCTCGCTTCTCACCCAACTTAGGAGCCTGTTGCTAACCTCTGCAGCCGCTGCTGGCAGAGCAAAGAGGTGCTGGGGCAGCTGGTCTGTGGGATGCAGGGTGCTGCTGAAGGAGGGAGACTGCTCCCCAGGGAGAGGCAGGAGGCACGTTCCTGCTCCCGCTCCCAGCACATGCTCTGCAGTACCCAAATGTGTTGCAAACAGGCGACTCCTCTGGAGTACAGCTCCTGTCAACAGCTGCTGTTTCAAAAGTCCGGATGAACGAGAATGGAAGTGGGCAGCATCTCTTCCCAACCGATGCCAGAAATCTCTGCTTTTTCATGGAAAAGTTATGTTTAAGCACTGAGATCCAGCTGGACTGTGTAGACTGTGTACAGACAGGAGGTGCACAAGGGCTTTACTGTCTTGGGACTGTGTATTTATTAGCGTCAGTGCTAGTTTTACAGGTGGTTAGAAGTAGAGCCAGACTGCGCGAGGGATGAGTTTGGAGGTGTGACGAAACGGGAAAAAGGACTTCACTGAGAGGTTCAAATTAGCAATTTATTTGGACTTCACTCCCAGGTCCAATACGTCACTATTGTGAGTTCTATGTGTACAATAGCGATTGCACTATTGCAATTTAAAAGCAATTCGCGGAATATGCTATTGCAACCTACAAGTGATCCTGAAAAGTAACAACACAAACCACAAGCACGCTAGATATTAATACCTTAAAAGAGTGCACAAATCACGATCTTAATAGCATGCCATATACCATACGTATGTTTCTTTATCACTTACCCTTTCTCTCAGGTAAGGTTGCTCAATCCCTGGGAAGTTACCCTGTACAGCGTCCTGGACAAGGGGGGGGATGAATCTCCTACAGGCCAGCTGTATCGTTGGAAGATTACCCCCATTTTCCTCCTCAAACCTTGCGGTTTATATTTCCTGATTCTGAGGGGGTGCAGGATTATGCCTGAGTGGATTACACTATCTGGGATGTTTACCTCTGGTGGTGCGATGGCCAAGTCTCTGTTGCCAATTTTGTGATGTCTAGCACTCAAAGTCATGGGACTAGTGGTGGGACGGGACTCAGGGCATTTTATTTGTTAAGGGAGTTAAGGCTCCATTCGGTTCCGGTTCTTATTGTGATGCAATCTTGAGACAACCCCGAGCTGAGCCGTTTTTGCAGCTCCCCCCAAGTTCTCTCTGCATAGACAAGGCAAGGAGGAGATGAAGCTGAGTCGGATGACAACCCCCTGCATCTCACCTATTGTGCTCTGAAACCGGTTTGGCTGGGTGCTCCCATACAGGAGGAGATAATGTGAAAGTAATGCATAAACCAAAGGAGGGACTATTGCCCAATAAATCTCCCAATATGAGAACTAGGCAGGGGAAAAGGGAAAACTAGCAGGAGATTAGCTTAAAACAGATAAAAGAGAATACTGTCTTACACAGCAGGTAGTGAATATTGAAATTTGTTGTACCAACAGGTTCAAAAAGGGATGGACAATAGGATTTCTAATGGATGCTGAAGGGAACAGACCAGACTCTTTCTACAAGCATCCCCCAGCCTGCGCCTAGGGATGCCGGAAAAGTGCCAGCTCTGGATCACAGGAAGGCCAGACACATGTGGCCTACTGTTTTCAGTGCTGGAGACAGCATCAGGCTGGCTGGACCACTGGTCTGGCCCTGAATGACAGCTCTTTTACATTTTCCAGACACTACACAAACATGTCCCAAGTTTTGCCAGCAGCATCTCGCTACAGACAGCTCAGGCTAAAGGGTTTGCCAGTTCAGATTAACCAGCCCAGACTTTTTACTGAGCCCACTCGACTCATGGATTAGCAGTTCCCAATTCGTAGAGTCTCCCCCACAACCTGTGCAGAAACCTGGGAAGTTTAATTACACTCATGCAAAATAAATTGCAAAAATTAGGTTAAACAGGTGAGGTTTAATTGTGGGTAGAGAGAAGAGAAATTCAATCCTGTACGCCGGGAACCACAAATAACCTCCCCAGCAGTGAAATCTTCTCTTACCCAAAATCACCATGGAAGGGTCGGAGTGAGCTTGCTGGAGTCCTTTTCCTGCTAATCCTGTTGTCCCTTCCCTCCCTGATGACCATACTTGTCACCCGTGATGGCTACTAACCAGCGTCACTGCTCTGACAGCAGGATCTGGCCCTCTGAATATCCCACTGTTCTCCCTGGCTGCACCATCCCTGCTGCAAGGTTGTCTTCTCCTGGTATCCAGGGAAGAAGCGATGCCTCATTAAGTGAATGAAATCTCTGCGGACAATTAGCTTGACTTGAGCCTCATTGTGGATATTGGACAATGCTGTCAGAGGGTGGTGGAGGTATAACAGCCCGTGTGTTTTTGATCAAGTCAGGGAAGAAGAGCTGGTGGAATTTAAAGAGTTGGCATCTTTCTTCACCATCCCCCCTCCCCCCATCAGCTCTGTGAGTAGGACTGTGCAGAAAGGGTCACAAACAGAAGCAAAAGAAAGAATATGACGCCTAGATGTTTCCTAGAGGTCTGGAAGCCTCGTAGCTGCTGGGAGGCATTTACCAGTGTCCCGCTCACCTCCTCCACATGCCCCGAAGAACTGACACTGAAATAAGCTGGCGAACGAGAGTCTGGCAATGCACATGAGGTGCACCAGGTGCCCTGTCACGCATGGACGTGTGCTGCCCACCTGCAGAGCCAGCCTGCTTGGTTTCTGGGGGATGAAGGAATCCCAGTGATGAATGCCGATGCCACCAGTTCAGAAATGCTTTCTGCTTTGCCTGGCATAATCCAGCAGTGGTCTTGTAAATGAAATCCAAAAGTTTGTTTCCCGGTCACGGCCATGATGACAAAGAAAAGCTTCTCGTGGGAAGCTTGATGTGAACCCTCGCAAATCACCAGCACCTGAGATCTGGATCTCGGAGGTCCCTGGGGATGGGGGAAAACGGTTCAAGGAAACAGACAGTGTTGATAGGCAGAAGGAATACCTATGGGAGGCAATCACGTTGCGGGTTTTGTGGGGAGGAAAGGGACTGTGTGCACACACAAAGCAAACTGTAGAAAACAAGCAGGCATCCAGGCTGTTGTGTTTCTCGAAGTGCAGAAGCTGCCGGCGCTGGTGGACCAACAAACACCAACCCTCTAAGAACAGAATGAAAGGGCAAGAAAAGCCTCGTGGTGAGAAAGGGTACCTTTGTGGCTGCTTTTGTAGGAAAATGAGCTGCTTAAGGCTGCTGCATCCTTTGCTAAAGCAAAATGCTGCCGTATCTGTGATTGCCTAAAGTGAAGCTATTTCTCTGCCTTCTGTTTGCTTTGCCTGGCAATTGTTAGGCAGTAACTGGAAATGAGGAAGAGAGCCCTCTTCTCTCTTAAAAACAAATCAAATTGTGTTTTTGCAGCTATGAAAGCAAGTAATTTTCCTTAGAAGCTGATGTTCTCTTGAATGGCAAGTTAAACTCCTGCGCAGGCTGGCAAACATGACTTTCCTCAAGCTCAACCTCTCGCTTTCAAACTCCCCGCTTCTCCCCAGCTTGAGAAGGTGCTGTGGCAAAAGTTCCCCTGTTTCTGTACACTGTACACACTGGGCTCCGGCTTTGCGTCGAAGTCCGGCTGTTTGCCATCATCATACGGAACTGAAAAACCCCTCTTCTAGTCCCTCCTCGTTCCCTAGTTATCAGTGCCGTAGGTGCTTCATTAGCAAAGCCATCCAGATGTTGGCATGAGTTGGCTCATGGCGTGAGTTTCAACAAGGGCAAGTGCCAGGTTCTGCACTTGGGCCACAATAACCCCGAGCAGCGCTACAGGCTTGGGGAAGTGTGGCTGGAGCTGCCTGGAAGAAAGAAACCTGGGGGTTCTAATTGACAAGCGGCTGAATATGAGCCGGCAGTGTGCCCAGGTGGCCAAGAAAGCCAACGGCATCCTGGCTTGTATTAGAAACAGCGTGACCAGCAGAAGTAGGGAGGTGATTGTCCCCCTGTACTCGGCACTGGTGAGGCCACACCTGGAGTATTGTGTCCAGTTTTGGGTACCTCAATCCAAGAGAGATATCGAGGTGCTGGAGCGAGTGCAGAGGAGGACAACGAAGCTGGTGAAGGGCCTGGAAAACAAATCCTATGAAGAGCGGTTGAAGGAGCTGGGACTGTTTAGTATGAGGAAGAGGAGGCTGAGGGGAGACCTCATCACTCTCTACAACTACTTGAAAGGACACTGTAGAGAGGTTGGTGCTGGTCTCTTCGCACAGGTAATTAATGACAGAACGAGAGGGAATGGCTTCAAGCTCCAACAGGGTAGGTTTAGACTGAACATTAGGAAAGAATTTTTCACAGAAAGAGTGGTCGGGCATTGGAACAGGCTGCCCAGGGAGGGGGTTGAGTCACCATCCCTGGATGTGTTTAAGAGATGCTTAGATGTGGTGTTGGGGGATATGGTGTAGGGGAGAACTTTGTAGAGTAGGGTAGATGGTTGGACTCGATGATCCCAAGGGTCTCTTCCAACCTGGATGATTCTATGATTCATGTTTGGCTCTGTGGGGCACGTCGATTAATTGGATTGCCATTTAACTTCACTTTCAGGATGGCCTGCCTGGCCCTGACAGTGGTGGGGAGAGTGATGTGCACACTCAGCGGAAATTACTCCCCGACCTCTTAAACGGGTGCTGCGGGGGGAGAGAAGGGACATGTACCGGTTGCCATAGCAATAAGCCACCCTGCAAAAACCAGGCATTTTGTCTGCCTTCCGAAAAACATTTCACCCACCAGGCACCTCTGAGGAAGGTGGGCTTTACAGGGAAGCCTTTAAAATCACTGTCGCTTGTGCCCTCCCTGGGCTCATCAGCCGGAGTGATGGGAGCGCTTCAGGCTCAATTCAAGAAAGGGAACGCTTGAACAAGCACGGGCTTCATTGAAGCACGTGCCTAAATGCCCTGCAAATCTGGACCCCCGTAACAATTTCTTCTCACCTCGGTTCCTACAACAATTCAGGAGTGGTAAACTCCAGGCTTCTCATCTGTATTCATATTTAAGACGGTTTTTTTCCCCCCCCCCCTTGGGAAGCGAAGGAAAGGAAGGGGAAGGTGGTAATAGAGCAAGACAGCTTCTCTGCTGGTGTCTCTTTGAGATGCTCCAGAAGAAAACAGTTCTCTGACACCAATTAACTCTAGCACAGGATCTGCTGATTTTAAGTGGAACATCAAATCTCACTGAGATAGAAATAACTCTTTTATGCCTGCCTCAGTTCTCAACACTTTATCAAATTCTGGGCCTGGACTCTTGCCAGGTCTTTTCAGAAATAATGAAATGATTATTCTTAGCTCCAAGCTACGAAGGCTTTCTACTGCAAAAAAAGCAAAAGGTACCCTGCATTTGTTACAATTTTACCCCTCGTTTTCATTAACTACTCCTTCCCGGTCTAGGGTCTAGCCTGCCAAATATGTTTACAACTGTAAGGTTCATTGAATTTTTTTTTTTCACATGTATTTCTTTTTGTTCTATCCTACAGGGCTAAAAATTGGACGATGATGAAGGGAAAATGACTTGAAGGCAAGCCAAGGAGGAGCAGAAGAAGCGGGCAAGCACAGTGGAGAAGGAGAGACCCACCGGAGCGGGGAATGCCAAGGAGAAGGTAAAGCAGCGGCTGATTTGTGATCACCTGGTGAGAAGACAGATGGAAGATGGTGTGGGAAGCTTTTGGAGGACCGTCCAAAGTGTATTACAAATGAAGTAGAGGGAGACAGGGGAACTAGGCAGAAAGTGAAGGTAACAGAAGCCGGCGGAGCTTCTTGGAGTAAAGCTCTGCCAGGGATTTGCAGCTGGAACTGTTTTCCCCCCAGGGTGAAAAGCAAATTCATCAATGCCACCATACTTGGTAAACTCCTCTTGGTTCTGCCAAGTTAATCATATCAGAAGCAAAACAAGTCAGACAAGATGAAAATTTCCCTCTTGGTATTTTGAAATGAAACATTCTTTCCAAACATCTTTCCTTGGACGCTCTCTTCCCTCGTTTATAAAAAAATGAGGAAATTGATTGTGCAAGCAAAACGTTTATTCCCATTTGCTTCAGTGTTTCACTGAACTTAGAGAAACATTTTGGTATTTGTTGGAAATATTAAGACTATTCTGTTTAGGGAGGAGTCTGAATACCCTTCTTAATTTTGGGTGCAGGCACTGCCAGCAACGCAAGAGTTGACCCTCGGAGTTGACCCTCGGTTATTTGCGCTGCTCTGGAAATCCTCCTCCAGCCTGAGGCTGAGCAAAACTTCTGGGATGGGGCTTTTGGGGCTGGTAGCGTCCCGGATAAAATGTGGTGCACGTGGGTTTGGGACGGTGTTGGATGAACGATGGGAAGGAAAGCCTCCCGGGGGTGGTCGAGCACAAAGGGGACACTTTGGCTCTGGAGGCTGAGGGAGGTTTGTGGGAAGCATCGCTGCATGTTTGTCCTATTTTTATACTTTTCCTGAGTCATCTGTATTCCCAGTGCCAGAGAGGGCACTGGATCAGATGCGCTTTTGGGCTGACTGTGAGGTCACTCTTTCCATTCTTGTTTTAAGCTTTTATAAAGACAGAGAAAACAGGTTCCCCCTCGCTCTCAGTGGCTGGGAGATGGTGGGGAAAAACAAATGGTCCAGGCAGGGTTTCTACTAGTACTTTTCCATGCACACACAGTGTCCTGCCTTGAGTATCTTTCCTTTAAGGCAATTTATGGGGCAAGTGAGACTGGTTTGAATATGAGAATGGTGCAATCAGAGTTAATTAAATGTGCTGAAGTAATGAGTCTGGATTTCCAACGCCCACATGAGCGCACCAAGGATGAAATGAAGATGGAGAAACCCTTTATGTCTTGTGTGTGATATGAAGTTTTGAGAGGCATCACTAAGACACACCGACCACTGGGCCTTTTCAGGCAGAACGGATTTAATATGTAACACAAGCAAGTGAAGCACTGAATAATTTAGACTAGAAGGAACCTCTGGAGGACTCTGGTCTGTTCCTCCTGCTCAAAGCAAGGCCAGGAGCAGGAGGTTGCTCATGGCTGTACCCGGTCAAGTTTTGAATATTTCCAAGGATGGAGTTTTCTCTCTTCTCTGAACCTCTGTTTTCATGTTTAACCACTGACTTGATGAAAAAAAATTCCTAACAAAAGAAGAAAATGAGATACAAACAAGACTTTGGGTCTGCGGTGTGAAGTGGTTGGTGCTGAAGACCTCAGGTCCTTGACAGAATGAGGTCCACTTTGTCACTGTAAGCTGCACTCCTGGAGCACATCGTCCTGTCAAGTTTTGTATGAAAAACATCTGTCCTGCAGGCTCCAAAGCCACTCTGCAACGTGACCCGAAGCGTGGTGAGAGGAACAGCTGGGTGATTTTTTTCAAATGTAGACTCTTTCCTTGGATTATAAACCCTGTGTGCGTGTTCAGCATTGGCTGTACCATCTCCTCTTGGGGAGTGCTACAACACGTGCTTTATAACTGAGCAGTTTCCCGAGCTGGGCCCATAGGGGCTCGTAAATCTTATCTGGGCCTCTTCCGAACCCTTCCCTCCTTCCACTCGCTTTGCTCCCACAGGGGCCGTGACAAGAAGACCACGTGAGATAAGCAGTATGAATGAGGAGACTTTGTTCTCCACCTTTCCAAGTGAGCGGCTCCACACAGGAGCATGCTGAGTTCAACTGAAGGCACTGAAGGGTGTCTGAGGACCCTTTTTTTTTTTTTTGGTTTGTTTTTAATGATTATTTTTATTTCTCTGGCGTTGCTGTTTCTCCTGGGAAGGGCGAGCCTCTGTGTGAGATTACATTTGCTGATCATTCTGAAGGATATTTTAGTAATGCTTCAAAACAAACAACAGGAAAATAAAAAAAAAAGACTGAAAGGAAAGAAGGAGGCCTCTCCAGACAGCCCACTGTTTTGACCTTTTGAATCTAGCCTAAAAATTTAGCCTAAAAGGCTAAATTTTTACCATCCTTAGCACTGAGTTTGCAGAGGAAAGGACCTCTCTTGAAGCAGAAAGTGGAGGTGGTCTGGCTTCCCTTGGGGTGCCAGGCAATCCCACCAGCTGTGCATAACGCTGGTCCTGTTTGCCTGGTGAGAGAAATTCCCAGGAATTAGGCTATTTTGGGCATTTTTTTCTTGTTCTAGCGGCAGGGACCAAAGAAGCTGGGAAATTGAGCCAGCTCGTAGCAAGCAGGTGCATGTCATGGCCAGCATGGTGGAGCTTGCGCTGATCACATTGTAGGAACCAGCATAGAACCATAGAATGGTTTGAGTTGGAAGGGACCTTAAAGATCATCCAGTTCCAACCCCCCTGCCATGGGCAAGGACACCTCCACTAGAGCAGGTTGCTCAAAACCCCATCCAGCCTGGTCTTGAACACCTCTAGCATGTTCTCTTTTGAGAGCCTCAGCGTCCTGGGCCAGGGCAACACCCCTTCTGCCTTTGGGCTTTGAAGCAGCCCACAGAGAAGACCCCAAGGTCTGATCTCTGTGTGCCGCTCTTCTTGCCCTGCTGCAGCAGCTGAGGCTTGCTTCATGACAGCCGAGTCCATGAAGTTGAGTGAGAAGAAGAGTCCATGAAGTCCACCGGCTGTGGAGGTGTGGCAATTAAGGACAGGTTGCTAGGAATGAAGGGCTTTCGCAGCCATACACACCATTAATCCCATCCTCCCCAGCACAGAGATGCTTCAGCATCTTAGTAAATGAAAGGAATGAAATCTATTTGTTCACATGGTTTTCTATAGAAGCGAGGATATCGTGATTTTTCTTGGTGGTGTCTGTCTCTCTTACTCTTCTCTCCATCACTTTTTTACTCTTTTAGCTAGTTTTCACCAGATTTAACAGTAGGGGAGAGATCTCAAATGTTATATGTTCAGAATTGTCCCCCCCAAGAGATGGCCATGAAGGGGAGGTGTTGCAGGAGTTGTTGTCAGTGAAACAACTGAAATGTGAGGTTAAGCCTTATTAGACATCAGAGAATCCTCGGATGAGAGATGAAACCTGTTAGCAAGGCATTCAGACTCCAACATTAAGTGTCATTGGGTATTTTTCACCCCTCTTTACACTTTTTAGGGACATAACTCTGCCTCGTGCAACTGAGAAGAGGTTGGAAAGGGAACAGCAGGGGACTTAGTACTTTGGGATCAGCCTCAGTAACCGGATTTTCCTGTGGGTTGCTGAGCAGGTGGAACAGCCGTGGCAAACCACTGAAAACAGCACATATAAATAACATTTGAAAATTAATCATCCCATTTCCTGCAAGTGATAAGAAAATTTGCCTTGTCTGCGAGTAATTTGCAGTCATTCATGGCAATTTCTAATATTTAAATACCAAGTAAATTAATTAATTGGCATTATTTTCAGTTAACTGATTTACTGTAATTGCAATGACTAAATAACCCAATTACTTAAAAAAAAAAAGCCCTGGACAAACATGGTAAATCAATTACTTACTATTTAATGGGAATTACTTGATGTTACAGAAAACAACAGAGGAACAAATCCTTTTATGACATCAGCAAAATTCAATCACTGTCTGGGGAAAGGGATTTCAGCGCAACTTTACATCTTCATTTAACTCACAAGATAACGTAATGAAATAGTGAGAATGCATGGGAGTGGTGAGCCCAGGAGAACCACCATGCGCCGTAAAGCAAGCAGCTGGGACATGGTCTTCTGAGCCATCTCAGAAGCAGGGAACACCTTATTCGGTGACCAGCACCTGTGCCAGGAAAGTTGTGACAACAGATAGCATCAGCAGATGCCTGGATAAATGCCACCCGTGCCAAAAAAACAAATCTGGTGTTAGAAATCTTTAGAGAAGAACTGATGAAGGTATTGGAGAACATCAGTGTTATGTCTGTGAGTGGACATAACATCAGTGTTATGTCTGTGAGTGGACTCTTAGGCTACACCTAGGATGTGGTGTTCAGCTCCTGTCTGCACATCTCAGGAGGGTCTACGAGGAGACGCTCCAACCAATGCCAGTGGATGTGGTCGGGGTCTGTCATGGTTTCTGAAACCATGGATGAGCAGGCTAGGACTGTTTGGCCTGGGAATATGGTGGCGGAGAAAGTTTACATGTGTGTAAGAGAGGACTGGAGCAGAGAGGGTTACACGGAAAGTTACTGAACACATGAACCATGATGAAGATGAACCATGCCTAGGATACCCCAGCTGAAAACAGCTGGAGGCTGGGGCAGCGCCCAGGGAAGTATCATCCAGCCTAGCAGAGTCCCTTGGCTGGGACCAGCGTATCTCCTCCCCATCCCACGCAGCAGCGCAAGAAACGAAGGCTGGTTTCCCACCGGCTTGGGCATCATCAAGGCAGTAACTTCCTCCGCTGGCAAGAGGCTGGACCCACTCTCCGTGTGCGCTGCTGGCCATCGGGAACCCTTGCGCCCACGGATTGCAATCATGATAACTGCTGAGCTCTTCCTGGCAATTTCCCCTCAGAGGATGCGCTCAATTTGCATCTCTCTATCCAGCCAGCGACTTCCACACAACTTGGAGGAATTTAATTACCTTCCAGAGCTCAAATTATGTCTGATGAGCTTTAAATTGGGCAGCAGCTTTAGTATTAGTCATGAGAAGGTAGACAGGCAGATGAATGGTGCTGTGCAGCGTGCAAACCCTGTCTCGTTAGGCAAGTGGGGTTAGAGCCCACCAGAGCTGTGGTGGGCTATAGTTAAATAGGCATATTATTATTTCTAGTCTCCTGTCTGCTCTTCTCATTACTGTTATGGCAGGCTTTTAAGGTTGTTTGCTTGGGATGCTGGAAAAACAGGCTAGAATCAGAAATTATGAAACATTTTACCCAAGGTAAATGCCACTGCTGTATTTTTGGATATGCTACAAACTAGCTTAGCATGAAAATAACCCCCTTGGTGATGCAGGAACCATCCCAAAACACTGAAGGAGGAGGGTTACACACAGCACAAAAATATCCAGAACATCATTATTTGTACTGTGGCTACATGTTTAAAATGAAATTACTCACAGGAAAAAAAGAACATTTTTAATGGGGTCTTCTCAGAAGGAAAACCCATATCCTAGCTGCGTGTGTGGCATTAGGGTACTGCTCCTAGTGGTGGTGGGACTGCCTCTTGACTTGGAAATCCTGTTCAGGCAGCTTCTGCCTGCTCTGGCCCTACCACCCACAGGCTGTTTTCCCAGCATGGTCTTCCTGACCACCTCCTGGACCACCAAATGCAGGTGGAGGAAGTTGCTGCTGCTCCTGACACGAAGGCTGGGTCTACCAAACATCGAGTCTAGTCTCTCCTCCAAAGCACTGGGGGTAGGGGTGAATCCCTGAAGGAAGAAGTAAGAAGCCTTTAAAATAAAAAAAGTTTCACCCTCTTCTCATCCAAAGCAATTAAACCATTTTGGCTGAAGCCTTCTGCCAGCCAAATTTCTGAAGAAGAGGGCTAGCCACGCAAAGTTCATCTAGGTTGTAGAACATTGGGAAGAACCACAAATAACTGGAATATCTAGTCCCATAATGAGAAACACCATGTTGCTTCTCCAGTGGGCAGTGCTACTAGGGACACGGGTATCATAATTACACACAATAGATATAGGTGCTTGTGCCCAGAGGGAACAGCTTAGTCCTGCACTAGGAGATGTGTCCTGGAGCATCCGCTACAGGCAAGGCTGGGAAGAAACGAGGAGGCAGAGGTTGGAAGTGACACAGACTCAAGGAGATATGAGAGGCTCCCCCATGTCCATCCTTGCACCAAGCCAGAAAGGGAAATGGCATTCCCCAGCCCCTGACTGCGGAGGGATGGATAATGGCAGCTATTAGCAACTTGACCCTGGCTTTATTTTTAATGCAGCCTGACGGGAGGTCTCACAACAGGGGTGACAATCTCCCCCTGAGTGCAAGACCTTTCCCAGGAAGCAGGATTTACTCTTGCCACCCTTACTGAAGTACTGTCACAAATTATTGCATTACAATTGCTAAGCATTTAATGTGCCTCAGCTGTGTCCCTGATTGCATCAATTAACCACAAATCAACTGAGGAGGCAATTTAGGTTTGAAATAGAGAGACTTAATGAGATGTCTGTGTTGCTTTTTTTTTAAAAAAAAAAAAAAAAAAAAAAAAAAGAAAAAAGTACCACACCTGGAAGGTGGAGGTTAATGCAGAAGTTTACTGTTATTGTTTTGGTCTTTGTCTTACCACACTTCCCTTCACAATGTCGTTAGGTGTTGTCCATACAGTTAGAGAGAGTTTAACTTTGATATGTGGCACTGAGATGATTCTTATTTTACAGAAATTAAGGCCTAAAGCCACCTACAGAAAACTCAGCATGCTGGGACATAAAAGCACTGAGGATGGCAAAGTTCTCCAGTATCATGGTAACAGTGAGTATAAATTGGTATATCCTGAAGTTCCTTTGAGCTGGTTAAACCACGAGCAGGTTTGGCAGGGGCTTGTCCTGCCACTGGTGGTGGCAGATCCTAGCTGTGCGCTCAGGCATGGCTCACTGGGACCAGTCCTGTGCTTTAATGGTAAGGATGTAAGCGATACTGCAGCTGGTGCCAGTTTAATAAGCTTTTTCTCTATCTGACAAATACCACTGATCATGAGATGCAAGCAGTGGTGCTGATGGAGTTCATCTCCCATCTCACCTGCTGAATGCCTTTGGAGGGCTTCATTACCATGCAAATGGAGATTGCACACAGCCTAATAAAAATACATCTGTCAGACTGCACACATTTATAACATCAAATGTTAGCATAACTAGGATTTATAGAGCGAATGAATTTCATCTGGGGCTGGTTAGACTTGGCCCGCCACTGGATACAATAAGGGTTAATTATGCTTCAGTAATTCCGACATCTTTCTCATGAACAATTCATCTCTTATTGGACCCAAAAAGCTGCCATGATACTAGGAAACTTTTGACCTTGAAATGGTGGAGGAGGATTTTGACAAAGAAATTGGAAAAATGAAAAATGAGAAGGCAACCTACCTAGGTACCAAGTAGCGATGAATGCAGTCAAGTGAAGGGGAGAAATGATCATCTAACTCAGCCATAATTTTGCAAGAGATCGAGTTGTCATCTGACTTATGTTGGAGCAGGCCTCCAAGGACATGTCTGTGATGATGTATGCATTGATATTAATGACCTAAAAGATGTTACCATGGGAAAGCAGCGGGGGACCCAGGGACACTACTGCCTGTGGCATTGGGCCCCAGGACCCCAGCTTGTAGTGTGACAATACGGGCACCATGCAGAAAGCCCA
Organism: Numenius arquata; assembly: GCF_964106895.1. Classification (NCBI taxonomy): domain Eukaryota; kingdom Metazoa; phylum Chordata; class Aves; order Charadriiformes; family Scolopacidae; genus Numenius; species Numenius arquata. The sequence goes on from NC_133577.1 coordinate 52,789,658, forward strand.
GGAGCAAGTGGCTATGTAGCTTGAGCTGGACAGTGGACTTTCTGCCTAGGAAAGTCAGGGGACCTCAGGATCCAGAGGAAGCAATTGCACTAAACATATGATGTTGTGCTTTTCTTGCTCCATTTGGGGAGCTCGCATGTAGGCACAACTAGCCATGCCTTGGGCAGAGTCCCTGAAGAAAGAAGTCATCCTGCTTTGCCAGAGCCACCTAGTACAGAGCTAAAAATGGGTTGTCCTCTTTGTAGCTGTGGTGGTACATCAGCACCTCCCTGGAGTGATTTGCTCCATGCTGGGAGACCCAGCTAAGGAACGTGGAGTGAGTCACCCTCCAGAGCTGTCTGCCCCTCTCCGTGATCTGCAAAAGGACTCTGGGTGAGACAACTCCAGCCAGGACAACTTTCTTCCTGAATGAGAAGTCTACCATCAACAGCTTCTTCGGATAGCAGAGTACAAACAGCTCCCTTGAGCAACACCAGTGGGAAAGAGTGGAGACTCATGCCCAAGGTACGTGAGGCCCATCCTAGGAGCCAACAGGGTAGGGAAGTAACATATAGTCTTGTTCACAAATGCCTGTTGCAGAACATACACCTGCTTTTGGTGTCACTTAAAATTAGATGGAAAAAATCTCTCATACGTCCTGAATCTCAGTAGAGCTACCCTGCTTTCTGAAATAGTCCTAAACTAGTGAGAGGACAGCTGTAGACCCAGCGTCTCATCTATATCAATCAGCTTCTGTTGAATGTATCTCGGATCGGTGATTACAGGCAAATAATTTATTGATACATTAAAATTGACATGTGCACAGTGCAAGGCATTTGCCAAAGCCCATATATTGTATTTACTGAGGCAATACTGGCAAGAAGTCAGGGAAAACGAGTTTGGGTCTGATTAGCTTGCAAAGGCCCTGAAGGAAGAAAGACAAAAGCAAGTTTTTAATTTACACTAGAAATCAGAGGCAGAGCCTGTGAAATCGCAGGCAGAGCCTGTGCATTTAACCTGAGCTCCAGGATGTAGGTTTCTTGGAAACTTATAAATGTGCTCCCGGTTTTTATATCTAGACATGTTGTCTTAAAACACAACCTGATTATCACGCTTTTCAGAGTAAGTGTTTGTAAGTGGCAAGTGCAGAACACCTCTGCCTTGTACTGCAAGGATTGTTTACATTGCTGCACTACCAATTTTCACGGCTTTTACCTTCCCTGCAAAAGAAAAGCTAAGAACGGGTCGTAGTCCAGTGACCAGCAATTATGTCTGCATTGGTTAACATTGAAACGAACCCTGCAGAACTCCCAGGAAAACTCCCCAGTCAAGGCATTGGTACTTGTTTGAAGAATTAGTTGTTATTTTTTAGTGGAAAATGGCTTTTGACTTAATTAGGCTTTCTTATTTGTATTTTTAGGGTTTTTTTATGTCAAGAAAAGAGTGTGTACCGAGTACCTAACGATGCATTTTCATGTTATTTTTTTTTTTTCCCAGTCCTCCTTCTCTTCCCTCCTTCCTGCTCTGCTCAACGTGTAGTGGAGGTTTCCATCTAAATATTTCCTCAAAAAGTATAATTCTCCAATCAAGTCTATTTGTTGTCTTCTGTGTTTGTAAACAGGAGTCATGTATTTCTGCGTGAGTTATGTCACATATATTAAAAGTGAGGAAAAGAGGACGGACGGTGTAAATTTTGCATGAGGGAGACACTTTATGATACCTGCCTGTATCATATGTGGCATATTCCCAAACAGGCACCTGGGTCTACAGGCTGTAAACCCCAAATCCATGTGCGTGGGCCAGGGGAAAATCACAGTCACAGCACTTGTTCCACCTTCTCATCTTCACATGTGTCTGTGACAATTGTCCTCTGTTCCTGATGTTGGGCTCACTTGGTGCTGTGCTGGCTCCTCTTGCTGCAACAGGACAAGCAGATCAGGAGGAATATTTTAAGGACAAGCAGATCAGGAGGAATATTTTAATTATTGATAAAAAAAAATCTCGCCTGTGCTGATAGTATCAGTCCAGGGGGCGGTTCTCAGTGAAATTTTCATATTGCTGAAATGTCTCTCTTGCTACAGGTCTCGTGGCAATTTTTTTTCCTCTAATCTCCCTCTGCCATTTTCACTTCTTCACGGCAGGCAGGTTGGGAACAGCTTTGAAAGAACGGCCTGCCTATGTGCTATAGAGCTACCTACCTACAGCCCTACACACGGGCACACACAGGCTCTCCTTAGCTTTGTATTCTTCTGGAGTTTCCCCAGGATATTAATAAACCAGAGACAGATATTCTTTTCTCTTCTGCTGCTGGTTTGTCCTCCTTATGCAGTGCTAAGCCAAATGCTGTAGAAATAATTTTGTACTTAACTATCTTCCAGGCAAATTATCTGCTACAGGATTTAGGTTTTACGGATTTTTTTTTTTTTGTAGATGTCCTAAACTCTTGTAGCATATTTTAATAAGTTTATATATCTTTGTTAGCAGCTCAGTCTTTTTGGTATTTAAAGTCTTTGGCATATACTACTCAGCCCAAGCAATTTGTTATTGTCTGACGTATTTATTTCTCACAACATCCTTTCTTTCAGCAATACAGTCCAGCTGCATCCTTCCAAAATGAATAGGAGAAAGGTAATATCTACAGCAATATAAAAATGAAGCATTTAATTCCACAGCAATGCCCTTTCCTCCATCTTTCAACCAGAAGTGGGGACTCTTTGCAGTGGAGATAGCCATGGCTAATTAACAGATTACTCTATGAGATTCATCCTTTCCTCTGCTACAGGAAATCTTGGTTTTGTTAGCGATGCTCTTTTCCATGAAGACTATCCAGCTGAAAAATGACAGACTCAAATATTTGAAAACACCATCTAAACTAAGAATTGGTGGTTAGTTAGGGGCTGCAATGATTGAGGAGAGGAGCAGGCCTGCATGGAGAACTTCAGCTTTTTCTGGAGAAATGAAGCCTGGTAGTTGTGCTTCTCCAGTGCCTCTTTATGGAAAGAAAGTGCACAATAATTCCTTTTGATGAAGGGCAAACATTTTCTAAAGAACTGCTACAGCAAAACCTCTCATTTTGTGGCAGATACCCAGGAAGAAATCATCCATTTCGGCCTGAATTCCTTTACACTTACCTTTACTGAAGTTATCTACATTGGTTTTCTACTATTTTTCCAACTCATCCAGCCTCTGTTAATCCTATCCTCCAAAGCTCTTGGTACTGTTCTCAACACAGTCATCCACAAGTTTTATGAGAGCACCCGCTGGGCCATATTTCCCTCTTTGCTTAAGAGAATGTCATGCAAGGCAATGTCATACTCTTAATAAATTCAAGACATCACATCTGCTGCCTCCTCTTTATCCACTTGGCTGATTACTCTGACAAGGGGTGAAATTAGAAATGGTTTGAGAAAGTCAGTTCTTGAATAATCTATGCTGGCTGTTTTTATCAGTTTATTACTCCCTAGATGACTACAAAGAGATTGTTTAATAATTTTCTCTTCTGTCTTTCTGGGTTTTAGATTACTCCAATTTCCCGGGTTCCTCTTTCTCTCCTGAAAGATGAACTACTCTGCTGGCCTTCCTCAATTCCCCAGGTACAGGGAATTTGCAGAGAGAACCCCTAAGCGTCTAGGGATCTCTTCGCCTGACTGCTAAGTGCAGGAGGGACAACTTCAGCTGTTCCTCAGAAAGTCATTACTTCTCTAAATATTCTTTAACCAGGTCTTTTCCTATTTTGGTCTGCAGTGCTTCTTCTGTGTTTAAGTATAACGATGTGGAAGGTCGCAGTTTACCTTTTACTGAAAGGGCTGTAGGAAACAAAGCTCTTCTTGCCACACCAGATACTCTTAGCTTTTAATTTTCATTAACTAATGAACCTGTACGCTCCTTTGTCTTCCTTTCTAATTCTAGCAGATTTTAAAAACTGCTGAAGTCCCCATTAGTGTTCCTTGTCATCTGTAGCCTGTCCCTCTGTGTATTTTTGCATGCATGTGCTCTTCCTTCATTGGGTCTCTTTTTTGTTTTTGTGTAACTTTGGGGAGACTCCCTCTCTGATTTTCCAGCCATGAGAGGGTTCTTTGTATAGCTCTCTTAATTTTGCATTGTGCTGCAGCTGTGCAATTCCCACGCCACCCAGAAAACGCAGTGACATGTCTGGCTGGAGTTTGGCTCTGTATATCAGAGGGAGAGCAGTGGTTGAGGCTGGGGCCCTCAGCAGTGCATTGGCAAGAAGCTTGCCATGTGGAAGAACCTCTGCCAGCAGCCTTCCCCCTCATCATGCACCCCTGGGACTGACGGTACAAGCTTCATCTTAACTTTGTTCCAGGGCAAGTCCATTAACTTCCTCAAGAGAACTCCGCTACCAGCCCATGGGACTGGATTCTCTGTAAGATGACCTAAGTGAAGGCTCTGTGTTTGGACCCAGTTAGTGATGGCTGTTCAAACCAAACTAAGGCTCTGGGTCTCAAGCAAGTCCAAGGCTTTGCTTACTGCTATGGAGAAAGTTCTTTGGCTTCAAAGGGTTTCCTGGATTCATGGGGATGAGTAAGTAGGTACCTGGATTCATGGTAGCCCACACTGTGAGATCTGATATGTCCCTGTGGGCAAGGCTCAGTTTCCTCAACACAGATTTCTAGGGATGTTCTGTGGTACATATTCGGCTGCTGCTCCAGAAGAAAAGGGGTTGATAAATCTCATGTCCTATCCACCAACCACATGGGGATGCGCTGGTTATCCCAAGGCCTCTCAAATGGCACTAGGTGCCTGTATTTAGGAATCTGAATCTTTCTTGTCTACCCTTTCAACTTGTCCACTCAGGAAGGACACACCATAGAAGACTGATCCATCACTGGCAAAGGGAGTAACCAGGGTGCTGCAAGCATCTTCCTTATCTGCTAATGAACTGAGGATGAAAAGGCCCAAAATCTGAGATGAGACAAAGTCACATTTCCTTTTTGGCATTCCATGGGTCTCTTAAAGACATGATTGAAGGGGATATGGCAGAGGCAGGGAAGAGATGCCAGAACGGCTAACAGATGTAGCTACAGAAAATTGGTTTATATGAGCCCAGAAGCTTGGCAGATAATGGCCCAGGAAGTGCTTTCCTGCTTTCTTGCCAAACATAAGAAATGTCTAATATTTTAGAAGTGCCTGATCTATCCTAGCAACACATACACATCTCTTTACAAAGGTCTGGAGCATCATCTCTGCTTGGTTTCTGTTTTGTGATTCCAACCATGTCACATTAAATACAGAGATGCACACCAGTCAGAAGAACAATTTAATGAGCTCCCAGTGCTATAACATGATCCCAGAGTTCTGCCACAAAATGGCTTGTGAGATTGTTTTAAAAACAGCATGTGGGTTAATTTTTTGCCTGCCAAATGCCTTTTATGTCTTTAGAGCTTATCTTGTCAATTTTCAGCTGTGACCATAAGGCTAGAAAGCTAAAAGAACAGAACATAAAACTTGCTATTGCTTTCCAATATAATGGCTCCAAAGCAAGGGTCAGAATGAAAAAAACCTCACAAGTACATTGGAAGAATGAATAGCTTCATTGATGTGTTGCTGGTGGTACCAATGGAGATACCCCAACGCATACAGACCTTTCGTATCAACTAACACAGGCTAAAAGTCCCAGAAGTGATGGTCCCGGCAGCTCCTCACCTATCCCTCGGGAATGGGGCTGAGTTGTGTTAGTCTTAGATTTGCTACTGCACAAAGAGCCCAGCTGTGCTCTTCCACTGGCCAGATTCAGCGAGCAGGAGTGATTTATGAGAACCCGCAAGCTGCAATGCTAGGAGCTGGTCTCAGCAGGTCCTGCAGGGCAAGGAGACCTGCTGGGAGGTCCAGGAATAAGTGTGAAGCACCAAAGAGATCTAAATGGCAGACCATGCTTGCTGAACGCCTGGTCTTCTGCTGTCAAGATGCTGCTTCCACGTTGCACAAGTCCGGAGTAATGTCATGGCAGTTACTCAGTGTCCCCATGAAAAAGGTGGAAAGCAATTACTGAGAGACCCTTGGACCTTTGCTGGATGCTCTCCCTCTGTCCTATTCACTGCCTCTACTTTTTCTGGTGTTAGTAGTGAAGAGCTCCTTACAGGAAAGGGTTGTCTTTCCATCCACACTGGGAAAAGACGAAAAAATGGAGCCTGGATTACAAAATGCACCATTCCTGCCCAGCTGGTTGTGTCTTTCATTCAAGAAAGAGAATTACCTCAAAGAACTTGTAAAGGTGCTAACACGATATGATTTTTAGCCTCTATATTCTATCCCAGTTGTAACCTCCGCTGACTGCATTATGAGATATGCCTGTGCTTTGCTGATGGACCGTGCCGGATTACTGCCCACAACAACACACAGGGCAAACCAAAAAGTTAAAGTACCCCGGGGGAATACATTAGAAATAAGGCAATTTTAGAAAGCCTGCATAAATGCTGTCTGGAAGTTAAAAAAAAAAGACCTAGAGGAAGATTCTTTTCTATGCTTTCAAAGACATTACAAACTTGCCAAACTTCTCTTTAATAATTCTGAGTATTTCACACATCACAGACTTGAAACATCAAGAGATATCCCATCCTTTTAATTACTGTGTCTCTTTCTCTCAAGGAGACATCGCTATGAAAAAAAAAAACCAACCAATCAAAAAGAAAGGGAAATAATGCATATCATTATGATAGGGAGAAAAAAATAATAATAGGTAATACTCAAAAGGCAAACAAGGTTATTGTGATCTGAAAGTCAGGAAAGGAATAATTTCAGCACCAATAAAGTTGTCATCATGAAAACATTTTATAGAAAGGGCAAACAAATGCTGTGATACAAAGGTATTTATAAAATCTGATTTGAGAAATGAATATATATAGGAAGCCCAGCGAGTTCTACATCCATCCATCAAATTCAGATGGTTTTTTAGTATCATGCCTTTATGTGGTTTAAATATTTGTAAAAAATAATTTAGGCATTGTTTCATATTTTCTGCTAAATAGAATGTGTTTCAAATTACAGCCTGGTGCCGAGCTGTTCCGCAGTAATTTGTGAGATGAAAAATTCTCTCGTATTGACAGCATCCCTTACATGAGAGAGGAACAAAGAAGGCATTTATGGAAAGCTATCTTACCGTTTCAGTAATAATGCTGACAATGATCTTTAATGTCTCGTAGCCTTTTCCCACTTTCAGATTGTTTCAAGTCAACTAATTAACTAATCATGTTCTTACTCTGAAGCGCTTCCCTCTTCCTGCCAAGAAGAGAGGCTCTGCATGGCCAGCTGAAGGACAAGAGCAGTCAATGAGTAAAGTCACTGTTGTAAAGCGCTGTGGGGGTCCGAAAGGCTCCGCACTTTGGTCTGTGTCAGGTCCCACTGGGCTCAAGGGTAAAGACCCCAAAGACCTTCACTGGGGGCTACATCAAACTCTCACAGGGTGAGGAGCAGGGGCTCATCGACTCTTCCTGTCAACAAGCCTGTCCTCAGCCAAGCCCCGAGGATTTTTGCCTCTGTGCAGGCTGGCACTGTGTCCCAGGGGCGCTTGTGAGCACACGCATGTAATTTCATGGACGGCGAGGGAGCGCTGCCACAGGTTTTGCAGCAGGGATGTTCTGCCCTAGGTCACCCGTCGGGACAGACACTGCAGCAGGGTTGGGTGTGTTTTTATTCTCACGGACCGCCCACCACCAACCTAGAGTTTTCTCCCCTCTCATGCTTTAGGTTAGCTGATTGATTTTTCATGAGGTTTTTATTTATTTGTTTTATTTTGGAGACTGAAGCCAAGAGTATTGGAGAAATCAGGCTGAACACGTGACATTCCTGGTTCGATGTGACCGGCCACCCAGACCATATCACCTGATCCATCTCCTTTCAGGACTTTTCTTGGCTACATCTCCACAGACAGCCTTGAAACATGTAAGACCCAAGGACTGCATTTGGACACTGGATTTTGTGTCCAGACCTGACATCTTTGTGTGTATGAAGCCCATCCCAGGCACCTGGGATTGTTCTAGAACTAAAAATTTGTTTCACGCTCTCTATCTCTATGCAAAAGCGTGATAAATATTCCCAGGGGCCTTTTGATAGCAGAAGAGATAAAACGAATACAATATTTTACAAGGCAGGTACATTTACAAGTCAGATGACTCCCTGCGTGTGAGACTGCATGCTCAAAGATGTTTAAAAGCAGCAAAATGTGAGCTGAAGATGTTTCTCCTCAGGACCCAAACCCTGACCCCTTTTTTTTTTTTACAACTGCTCAGCCATCGCTGGAATGCTGGGATACTGCTTTTGTTGGTTGGAACAATATTCTTGTGCTCAAGTTTTGAGGCGAGGCAACGTAAGGCCCCCTTTTGGAGTTTTGCAGCTGGCTTAGGCTGTCCTGAAAACTTTTCATTTAAGTTTTGTCACCGTGTTCACATCTGAAGTGCTTTCTACACCTCCACACAAAACATCTCTACATCCGTGATCCCGTTGCACTGCACCCCTTCTCCCAAGGGTCTGTGGGCGCCCGTGGGTGCCCTGTCACAGCAGAGCACTGCGCTTTGATTTGCCAAAGCGTGGAAGAGCAGGGAGTCACATTCAGCTCCCTCCAGCCCCAGTACTTCACTTATTATTTTAAGGAAGTTGTCCCTGGAGGTATTAAATAACCACAAAGTGCTGCTGCAGCAGAGCTGAAGATTTACTAATAATGTTAAACTAACACATCTTTTTTTTTTTTTTTTTTTTTGCAAGGCAGCACTGGCACAGAGCTCTGCTATGAGCCGTAAGTACATCTCAAGCTCTCATAAAAGTAAAGTTAAGAGCATTTCTAGTGCCAGACCCAATGTCAGCTGATGTGAGCAGAGGTAGCCTGTTGATGCCAACGGAGACACAATGCTTAACAGGCTGAGAATTGGCCTCATCTTACCTGATGTTTCTGAAAGCCTTTTCAGAGCTCCCCAGATGCTCTAGCTGATTCTAGCAGCTCTCAGCTTGAGGAGGAAAAGAGGTTTTTTAGCAACTCCTGAAAGTAGATTCAATTTGTAGAAAATGTCAAACTGGAAATTCATGTGCAGGGTGAAAATGATGTCGGCACCTGGAGAGATACGAATGGAATTTCCCTGATGTGCATTCAGTTGCTGTCCATGGGAAGCGTGTCTGTTTCTGGCAAGGGGACAGAATTTGTCACCCCTGATTTGTGAAGGAACATGACATTTTTTGGTCCTTTTCACATTTTCCTTTACAAGTGGGCAGTTTTGTGTCTGCCCAGCTCAGTGCAGCACTGCCAGTCATTCAAGAAGAGGAATAGGACAGGGTGGGTGAGGGATTGTGGGATCTCCAATGCAAGGGATCATCGCTCGCTGAGAGAAGTCAAAGGGAGAACACACATTTTCTTTGCTGCAAAGACTATAAGCTAGGAAGAAAAAAAAGAAATGAAATCTATTGGTCTTGCAAGCTAGAGGGCTCCCAAGTGGGTCCTATCTGAAAGAGGATCTCGGAAGGAGCTTTTGAACTACTTATGAAACACAAGAAACCCCAGCAATGTTATATTTCTGTGCCACGATGTGAGCAAGCACAACAAATTGGATCACAATTATGGCAAGGGCCAAATGGGCTGGACAGAGCCCAAAAGCTGAAGGAGCAGAAAATCATAGAATCATAGAATGGTTAGAGTTGGAAGGGACCTTAAAGATCATCCAGTTCCAACCCCCCTGCCATGGGCAGGGACACCTCCACTAGAGCAGGTTGCTCAAAGCCCCATCCAGCCTGGCCTTGAACACCTCCAGGGATGATGGGACAGTTTCCTTTGGAACACGGAGGTCTCTTCTCCTAATCTCTCCTTTCTTCCAGGAGAGGGGAGGGCTGTTTATGAACCTGTCCTGAGCCTTTCCTGCCACTACGAGGACTTGCTGAGACTTTCTATGTTGAGGAGGAATCTCAGGAAGAGAAAAACTGGCAGGAGAGGGGATTCAATCAGCTCAGGGAATCTAGAACAATTCTCAGTGATGCTGTAGGTGACCCAAGCAATACTGAACCACCCAGGCTGCTGTCAGCATCAAGCAACGCAGAAGAAAGAGGAGGCAGCACTGACCTGAAAATAGGTCTTGTCATAGAAATGCTGTTTCTTCCACGTATGGGCTTCTGAGCGAAGCAGAAGGAAGGAAACAGATGTGAACTAAGTGCACTGTAAGCTGATGAACTGACACATCTTAGAAGGACATGGCATTGGATGGTCATCAAATAGGAGCTTAGAGGATACCAGTCTGATGCTTAAGACACTTTTATATTCTCACTAAAGCTTTTGAAGTAAATGTGAAATCACTGCTGACAATGTTTGCCATGTTGTTGCTGGTGACAGGATGGTAAAGAACAAAAAAGGCAGGGAACAGGTCTGCAACAAATGGGGATGAAGCAAAGAAAATATGTTTGTAATGCACGGAACTGTTATTCTTTTGGGGAAAATGAACTTATGTGTCGCCATCAGAAGGGCCCGTGTTCTGGAAACTTGTGAGTTGGTTGAGGATGTGGTGTCAGGGTGGATCAGCAGCTGAAGAGCTCACAGGACCAGGATGTGGTCTGTGAATTGTGTATATCTTAAATACATGTAATTTCTGCCTTTTTTTTTGATTTACGCTGGGTGCTTATGAGTTGGTTTTCCCCTGAAGCAGCCAATATCAGCCTTCATCAGAAGCACTGGTAGGATCAGCCAGCTGGTATTTCCACCACCTGGGGTAATTACAGTGAAGGAACAGCAAAATCAAGAAAGCTTGTTTTATACAAAAGTGCTCTCTCCAGTGGGGACACTGGTGCCTCACAAAGGTTGAGCTGATCCTTTCAGCACTGTATTTTCTCCCCTTTACCCACCTGCCTATATTAATGGCATTTGAATTAATCATTTTTGTGTCTTTCATGTCAAGCCAACTTGGGACACGACACTTGGAAAGTTTTTAGGGAGGGCAAGTGACATGACAGTGGCTGCTGACAGATACACAAGTGTTTCCTCGAGAAACTGGGGCAAAAATCTGCCCTTGCGTGTTTTATGTTATGTTCTTGATATACAGTAAAATACGAGAAGCTTTTTGGTCTGGTTGATTTTTTTTAGCCACGTTAATGAGATCCTAGCAGTAGTATGTAAAGCAATTAAAATAATTAAAGTAATTATTAGCACTATGTCATTTGACAAGGTTGCAATAGTAGCTTTTAAATGCTTGCCTGGTTATATCAGGATTTTAAAGTGGGGGCGTGTCTTACAGGCAGGAAGGCAAGGAAATAGCATTATCAGAATGACCTGGGAGGGGTTAGGAAGCAGTTATGGATGCAGGCATCCACGACACCGAGGCAGGTCTGTGGAGCATTTCCCAGGGTGCTCCAAGGCTATCCTCTCTCCAGACACTGCTTTTAGAAGCAGATGCAGTTGAACACCTACTCCTCTACTTCTGCTGCCTCAGGTATGTGCTGCAGGTCCTGCCGAAGCCCTTGCTTCCCAGCCACACACCCTCCTGAAGTCTGTCTGAGAGCAACGTTGTCTGTGCGTGCCAGGAGCTACGTCTCAGAGCTCCTCTGACATAGATGCCTTTGCAGATACATCTCTGTCATTACAGCTGGCAACTCCTTAAACGAAGACTTCAAAGGCATCCTGATGCTGCCTGCTACAGCCAAGTCTTTTATGGCTTTACTTAGAGCTTTCAGTAAGTTACTGCCTGCAACATTACCAGGGAGGCAGGGAAGGTGCTGGTGAAAAAAACAATTCAATTTCCATCCAAGGGTATTTTTCTTGGTGCCTATAGTTGTCCATACAATTTCCAAAGGACAGGGTCCCACTGTTGTTGCAGGTGTTGAGTAATGCAGTCCTGAGTAATGTGCCATAAGCAATCCTGCTTTGGCAGGGGAGTTGGATGAGATGATCTCTGGAAGGTCCCTTTCAAGTCCAACAATTCTGTGATTCTGTGTTGTCATTTGCTTTGAGAAGTGTTGGAAGCTTCCGCATAGTTCACTTGCTATTCTGCTTCCAAAGACATGGAAACACTCCAAAAAAAAAAAAAAAAAAAAAAAAAAAGAGGGACCTTTAAAGACAAATTGTTAAAAAAAAATAAATAAACCCTGCTTCTCTGCTCACCCAGCTTTGGTACCTTGAAAGTGCCATTTAGCCTGATGTGCTACTAAACCAACATTTTTCACAGTGTTCTTCCCGCTCAGTCACCTTCCTTTATCAGCAGGAAGCAAAGCCTACTGCTGCCTGAGGTCTTCCACATCCTCAAACTCCATCACTAGTCACACATTTTGTACCCAGTTTTGTGTTATCTTTCCCTTCCTGTCGTCTCCTTCCTCTCCCCATGAAATGCTAGCAAGTGCTGAGTACATCTCCTGACTGTCTGACTCCTAAGTCTTCGCTCATGGCTTTCTCCAACCATGCCAGTAGCTAGCGATGAGTGGGTTTTGTCCTGGTCCAGACTTTCTGGGTAAAGCTGCACATCTCAAACAGATACTTATTCCTCTCATCTCTGTGCTCTATAGCATTACATTTCCCTTATCTGAAAACAGCCAGAAATGAATCCTCAGGTCTATCATTCCAGTTAATTTGTGCCTCCTTTTAGTCCTCTGAGATGTTTCCAAATCAAGGAAAAAATGATGAGTTGATGAGAAGACACTCAGGCATGCTGCTCTCTGGAGGTATCCCTTGGCTGTAGCATGCTTTGACACCTCTTATTCTCTTAAGGAAAACAGGAAAAACCAGCACTGAAATGATGACTGTCCACCACAGGGATGAACAACCCCCTGTACAGAGCTTGTCTTAGTATTAAAGCTATCTGCCTTGTCCCGGCAAGCCCTATTGTGCTTTAGCCCCACCTGCAAGCCACTGCAGATACTTCCTCTGTGGCACCACCACAAAGCAATGGGGTGGAAGTCATCACCATTAACACAGCTGTCTAAACATGATGCATCTGATCTAAACCAACCGTCTAGGTGTCTCCAGAGTCCAACCAAGAGAAAGAGGTGTGCCCAAAGGGTGGTTTGATCTAGTCTTGGGTGTATTTTTTCTCAATTTTATTTTAAAGGACATTTTTCAACAAGGCTGTACTAGACCTTGCAAATTCTACCCTGGGTGACACTCACGATGAAGAACGGGAGTGTGAGGGGGAGAGAGTCATCTCTTAGGTTACCAGGGGATGGTATAACTTATATTAAACAGGAAATTCTGGTATGTCTGGTGGAAGACAAGATGGATGGCCTGGGAAAGGGGCAGGAGAATTTCTGTGTTAGACCCTCCTTTACTGCCCAAGGTGCAGCTTACAGCACTTTCTCCACCTCCATCTCAAGAAGAGAAAGCAAAATCTCTCTAGCAGCTTTTTCCCTGGATGTGGAGGTTGACCCTGTTTTCATAGCAGCTATTTCAGATGTTTGCACCTGCTAAATGTTTCGGTCCTAGCGCAGGGGTGGACCCTAGAGGAGAGAACATGGGCACCTGCCTCCTTCAGGATGCTTGGCCCATGAGTCAGTGTGCTGGGGATCAGCCAGGAAAGGCATTCCTATTTTCTTCATCATCACAAGCACAGCTCACTTATAGAATCATAGAATTGTCTAGGTTGGAAGGGACCTTATAGATAGGGAAGACAGAGAGGACTACACATGGCTCTGATCTCAACAGCAACCTCATTCTCTTCAGCACCAAAACCTGCTACCTGGGCACAAATTCCCTGAGCTAGATAGTTATGCAGGAGCTGTGGAGCAGCCCGTGCTCCATGAGACAGCCAACAGCTCTTTCTTGTTGCACAAGTCCATGTGAGGGTGGACACGCAAGTTGCAGGCTGGGGTCACTGCCCTGAGGTGCTCGGTGGTCTACAGGCGGAGTGAAACTTCGCAAAGAGGCAGAGGAGGAGAGCCTGAGTAAAGGAGATAAAACCAGAGCTGGCAGGAGGTTGCAGCCTTTCAGCTACAAGCCCCAGACTAAGCCAGCTTTGTCTGAAATTCATCTCAGCAGCTGTTTCCACCAGCGGGTTAGCCGTGAAGGACACTGCTTGTCAGCTGTCACCACTGTTTCACTGTTCTCTTTGCCTTAAGTAAGAGCTGAATGTGGCAGGCAGCTCAGGGAAGGAAAGAAGAGCCTGGTTTATTTATTCCACACTTGCCAGCCCCATGGCTGAAGGCCCTCCCTGAGAAACAAGATTAGCAGTTTCAGGTCACTGCCACCGTCACAAGCATCTGCTCTGACTAATAGCATAATGGTATGGCCCTTTTAGCTCTGGGTTTCCTCGGGGCTGCAACACTTTTTGTATTCAGTCTGTTACTAGTCATATCGTTTGCAGCATCTGTCAGAGGGAATGATGCTGAGACATTCACCCAACCGGCCCACGGGCTGGAGCATGCTCAATCATCTGCCTCGCCTTGCAGAGTCCATAGTCCTTACGCACCCCTCCAGCAGCCTGGGGACCAGTGTGGACTGACCAGTACAACAGGGACACGAAGAGAAATGTGCATCTTGCTACTGGCCTGAGACTGTCCTGCTTCCCCTTCCTCACTGTGCTCGGCTCTCAAGTTCCCTAGGTCACAGAATCACAGAATCACATGGGGTTGGAAGGGACCTCTGGAGATCATCTAGTCCAACCCCCCTGCCAAAGCAGGTCCACCTAGAGCAGGTTGCACAGGAACCTGTCCAGGTGGGTTTTGAATGTCTCCAGAGAAGGAGACTCCACCACCTCCCTGGGCAGCCTGTTTCAGGGCTCTGCCACCCTCAAAGGAAAGAAGTTCCTCCTCACATTTAGGTGGAACTTCTTCTATTCAAGTTTGTGCCCATTTCCTCTTGTTCTGTCACTGGGCACCACTGAAAAAAGACCGGCTCCATCCTCTTGACACCCTCCCTTTAAGTATTTATAAG